>NW_022196645.1:2650096-3207596 GCF_008641045.1 Pistacia vera
AGCCGAGCCGAGTTGTGGGCTATTCGAGCCGAGCTTGGTTACTGTAGCAACGAGCTCAAGTTCGAGCTCGAGCCTCATCAAGCTTGACAAACCTGAATCGAACTCAAACTCGATCTCGTGATACTGTTGGAAGCTCGAATTTGACCTTGAGCTCGAGTTAGCTCGAATTTGAGCCAGTTGGATGCAAAATCGAGTATTAGCTCGAATTTGACAAAAAATGACAATTACCACCAATTACATGAAATTGAGAGATAATTACATATTTACATTGCAAAGCATGACATAATAAGTTTAGGTACACTGATATGATGATATCATAAATATAATATCAAGGTTCAAGAAGAACAATACTAAAAAAATAAGGTGTTACATAAAACATCCCATACATTCATGTACAAAAGGCATAACACCATATATTGGCAAACAAAATTCTAACTAATGAGTTGTTGGAAGCTTGGAATATGGTAGCAAAATGTTCATCTTGTAAGTTATTACAGCAAACGTGTACTCTGAGTTTGCGGTTCAGTAAATAAATGAGTCATGCAGGGAAAAGCTAAGGATTAAATAAATATCTAGAAAGCAAGAAAGAAAATAATATATATACATATATAAAGAAGAAAGAAAAAAAAAAAAAACTTGTTTCTATGGGAAGTGGGAACTCATTTCAAGACTAGAGAAGAGTGAAAAAAGACATGTCTCTCTCCCTGCAGGAACCTTATCCACACTATTAATGTCTCTGCACCACCACCACCACACCATCTCTCTTTCTTTCTTTCTCTTTCCTTAGCTTTTCTCTGCATGTACTTTGCTTTTTATTTCTTAATTGATTGACTTTGCCTGAACCAAGCTACCTAGCTCCTCTACCCTAGAACCACTTAACTGAATCAATCTCCTACTTCTCCTATGAACTACCACACTTATGAAAGTCACATTGAGAGGCCGAGACTGAGGGGGCGTTTGTCTAAGCTTATGAAAATTAGCTTATAAGCAACCATTGCTTATAAGCTAAAATTAACTTATAAGCATTTGAAATTTTAAGCAATTACGTGTTTGGTTAAAGTACTTATAAGTGACTGATAAGTAATTGACGTGTTTGGTAAAATGTGGCTTATAAGTACATTTTATTATAAAATTACTAAAAAAGGTACTACATTAAACAATGGCATACTATGGAATTTTAAAATTAAACAAAGATAATGTGGTAATATACTTGGTCAAACTAGCTTATAAGCAAAGTGCTTATAAGCCAAAAAAAAAAAAAGTACCTCCCCCCAACTTATTTTTTTTAGCTTATAAGCTCAACTTATAAGCTCAAAAAAATTATAAACAAACAGGTCAGCTTAATTTTAAAGCTTATAAGTAAGTTTGACCAGCTTATAAGGTTAGACAAACACCCCCTGACACTAAGAGGTTGAGATTGAGAGTGAGAGTGAGAGTGAGAGTGAGAGTGAGAGTGAGAGTGAGAGTGAGTTTGAGAGGCTATTAAGTAAAGCTTACTTGATATTTGAGACGCTGAAGCTGAATGTCTGAAAGTGACAGAGATAGTGAGACGAGAGTGAGGAGAAGAAGCAAAAGCCAAACGTGTCGACTGAGAGGGAAAACGGCGATCGAAAAACGGTGATTCTCTGATGAATAAAGGTAATCGGGGAGAGATCTATTGGGTTAGGGTTTGTAGTTTGATTTAGGAATTAGAGATTTATGGGTGAGTGTGTGTTGATTTTGATTTTAGTTTATTTGATATGGGGGTGGATTTGCAACTTTTTAAAACTAAAACATAACATAATTTTATATGACCCCTATACATTTAAAAATTGTAAATAAACCAGCTCGCAGCTTAATGAGCCAAGTAGCAATTGATCGAACTTGGCTCGACACTATAGTCAAGCCGCCTCGACTTGTGATCGACTCGTCTATGTGCGAGCCGAATTCGAGTTACAACTTAGCTGAGCTCGAGCCACTCACGAGCGGCTCAGCTCGACTTTCACACCTAATTCCAACAAGTCTCTTTTGTTTTTTCTTCACTTTGTATCATCTAGAACAACAATATTTTGCAGAATCAAAATTTTATTTTTCTAGTATTCGCATAGACCATAGTACCCGCTGCCCAAAACCCACATGGCTTCTCTAACTTCTCTCTTTCATTCTCCAACCTTAAATTCCTATTGTTCATCATCATCTTCTTCTCCTTCCTTCACCAAATGTATTCTGCCCACATGATCTTCTTCTTCTCCTTCCTCCACCAAACCCATTAAAATTCCCAATCTCTACTAATATCATTCAACTAAAATTCATATACTGATTTTTTGCAGGAACCCAAACAACACAACATAACATCCAGCAAACTCATTGAAGATTTTTGATCTCTACTGAAATTTAACAATTAAAATTCATATACAAACTCTGTTCACAAACCCACACAACACAAAATTCAACATCCAACAAACGCAAAACACCCGTTTCAAGAAAAGAATCTTCAAATCCTCTAGCCACTAAAAATCCACAAAAAATAAACCCCAAAATCACAAACCCACAAACCATAAGATCCAAAAGAAAAAGTGCGTGCGGGAAAAGAAAGGGGGTTGCAGTGTCAACGTCAGTGTCACGGTCGAGCTGGGTGTCTGTAATGCTGCCTTCGGCCGCGATTTGGTTGGTTGCAAGCTGAGTTGGTGGCGTCGCAGCCTCTAGCGTAGAAGGAAGAGATGATGGCGAAGAAAAGATAAAGGAAAAAAAATAAGAAAGAAAAAAGAAAGAGAGGAAACAAAAAGAGAAAGGAAAATGCATATTTCAATTTTTAGATTTTGATTTATGTGGCTTCGTGTAAATTGACCATCCTGCCCTTCTTTAGAACGAATTTTCTTAACAGAACATAACGGTGGGTGGGAAAGCGTCATTTTAAAACTTAACAGGTGGGAAAGTGTTGTTTTTGCCAAACCTTGGGTGGGAAAATGTCGTTCCCCCTTAGATTTAAATAATGCAATTAGATTTATGACTAATGTATGGAACAATAATGGCAACACTTTTTACAACATAGGCAGCAACTACAACAGCTGGGAAATAGAGGAAATTAAATCTGCTAAGTGCGTGCCAGAATTGTGGATAGAATCGGGGCTTGTATACAGAAATAATTGTACACATTTTCACTGCTCAATAAATTTATAAAATTTTACTAAATTTGAGTTTAAACCATGGAATCGTATAGCCAATGGCAAGATTAAAGCGATGTGAATGTGATTAAAACTTTAAATTCATTGAGAAAAATACAAAAGTACATAATTAAACCAAAATTTATAGGTGTTGGTGTCAAAATTCGCATCAAACTGGAAAATGCAGTCTTGCTCTTTGGAACACAGTGAGTTCTCCGTTCTGCTCTCTGACTTAGTTGGCTCCTTGTCTTTGAAATGTTGTCTTTAACCGCAGTGTCGGTCCCTGTCCTTGCAAGAATGAGTAATGCTACAGCCACCGATGGTAGTGCACCAAATGACGTAGCAAAATCCTGACCATTGATTAATATTAAATTAAAATTAATAAACGGTCAGGATTTTATCACGTCATTCGGTGCACAAATTCAGTGCACTACCGTCGGTGGCTGTATTATTTTCCTTGCAAGAATAATTGCTTCTTGTTAATTTCCAATGACATTAATTAATTGAACAACTGTAATATAGATAAAATTATGCTTTGGCATAAGTTAGTTAATAATTAATATGTCATTTTTATTTGCTCTCAATATCTAGAAAGAAAAAAAAAAAAAAAAATCTGGTTAATGTTGTTATCTATATTGTGGCCAATTTACTAAATTGTCTTTGCTTATTTGCTCCAAAATATTTTCATTTTATTTCCATACTAAAATCTCCGAGCTATTCATTTCTTACAAATTTAAATATTCTTGGAAGGAATTTATTCATTTCATGCAACACAAATATAAGTTTACTATTAAATTAATTGATACCTTCATTTCATAACTGAGCTTTTTCAAAGACTTTATTTTCTAAGTGGATCGGCTTGTGCATTAATTTCTCTTTTCATGATTTTCTATGTAAAATCTAAGGGAAAGAGAGAGAGAGAGAGAGACCATATGATAAATTAATATATAGTTTTGTATACAGGATATGCATACAGATCATACAGCACGTTTGTTCCATCCAAAGTTAATTTTCCAATTATAAGTAGTTAGTATTCAAATTATTTTCAGTAATAATAATTTAATTAGGTAATCTTTGGAGTGTATGTTTCACATTTGCAAGACACTTACCAAGGTAACAGATGGAATTTATAACTGAAATGGAGTGTAATTTCTTTCTTAACTTTAGAAAGGAAAAGAGAGAGAGAGAGAAGTCCATAAGTAATTAATTTAATTTTAAGTACAATTTAATTAAGTACACCCCATAGAAACTTTAAAATTAATTTTGTATGGACAATAAATTTAATCAAGCTTTTCCAAAGCAAAACCCATTCTCTCAATAATGATAAATTAGATATGAAGCCAAAATGTAGTTAAATGCTAATATTGTTGGTTCTCCATAAGATATGATTTGATATTCATATTGGAAAGTTATTACATTAATTCTGAGGTATCAATAACAAAAACAAAGTAACTCCATAAGCTATATGAGCAAGTATAATAATAACAATAAAAAAAAAAAAAAAGTGTTTTATAGTTAAAAAAAAAATAATTACAAAAACATAACCCAATCCCAATTGAATCTGCATGAACAATGCGTTTTTTTTTTTTTTTTAATGATCGAGGGTGTTTATGACCAGTTTACACACACCTCAACTAATGTTCAGAGACCTTAAACTACTAGTTGGGTAACAATTTTAATGGCCACCCTTATTAGGGATTGAGGTTAATCGAACTCAAGATTTCTTGAATAATACACCTAAAAATCTTTTGACCACTAGACCATCCAACGATGGTTTGGGTGAACAATGCTTCTGAGTATTAAACAACAAATTTGTAATAAAATAATGAAATTTAATTAACACATAACATTGGATCGTGAGCCGATCATAAAAAACTGGGCCTCCAAAAATGTCAGCTTTACAAGCGCTAAAAAGGCATTGCCCACCTTATCATAGTCATTATGCAACAGCTAGAAATCGTTGTGGCAAAATTTGTTTGACAAATTTACACATTCATTTCATAATAATGACACAATAAGTAGATTTCGTTATGGCATGATTGATTAGTTTAATACAGCTATAACAAGTACTAATCATCATGCATTATTAGAACCTCCGTCATATTTTAGTAATTTGGTAAGTTCAATAAGAATTAAACTATTAAAAGGAACTAATTCTTGTGATTCATCATGCATCATTAAACCATCCATTATTGTTTAATGTAATTATGTTAGCAGACAGCAAAAGAAAGAGAGTAACAATGAAACATTTTGGTGATTTAATGTGTATTTAAATTTGTTATGCCTAGAAAGTCAATGCTGACGTGGACTCTCGTTAGCAAGGGCCAATCAGAATTCAGGGAGGCTTTGTGTCCTCTAGACACTGCCACGTCACGCAATGACAAAAGAGGTATTGTTCACGTCAGTGCAACAGGTGAATGTTAGGCTTGCGAGTGGCTAGGAATCGTCCAACAGGTGAATATCGCAGCATGAGCCGTCCCATGCCACATCGCATGGGCACTCCCACAAAAGTGCAAGGCAGGGAGATTCCCAATATCGCCGAAATGATGACCTTGACCGTCATCATGAGGGAAACCCCGTCGCCCGTGGGTCAGTTCTGACTACCATGAAGATCAGGAAAACTCCCCGAGCCATTTAATGCCTTCACACGGCGCCAACCAACATGTGTCAAGGTTTGCCAGAGCTTCTAGCCGAGTTGAGGAAGAGCCCGATTTACGGTCTTTCCTCAACCGCAACGGTGAGGGTCAAACCCACGTTGTGGAAAGTGATCCCTAGGCAACTCCGCAACCTCAAATTGAGGAACTACAGCGAGCTTTGGATCAGCTTAAGGCTCAGCAGAATTAGCGTGGGAAGGTCGTAGAGGCGGCTCCCTTTTCTCTAGCAGTTTTAGTTGCCACTCTCCCATCGAGATTCAGAATGCCCGACATGCGGGCATTCAATAGGAATTCAGATCTGCAGGATCACCTTTACGAGTTTAATGACCTCATGGAACTCCACCAAGTCTCCGACTTAACCAAATATCGTTGCTTAGCAGTAACCCTAACTGCCCATGCCAAGCATTAGTTCAGATCGCTTCTCGCGAGATCAATCAGCTCGTGGCAACAAATGAGCTCATCATTCCTGAGACACTTCCAAGCAAACAGGAAGTTCTCAATGCCGTTGAGCTATCTAAGCAACATACGACGAGAAATGAATGAATCCCTCCAATCTTACATAGACAAATTCCACAGGGAACTCCACAAAATGGCTCATACTCCCAAAAAGTCCATTCAGACTCTCATTAACCGGGGGGGTTCGCCCACAGACTGAGATGTGAAAGGAACTGCAATCTAAGGACAATGTTTCCCTCACTCGCTTCTACAACCTCACTAAAAAATATCTCCAAATCGAAAATTTCGTGGCCGCTCTTAATCACCACGACCCCGGTCCCTCGACTAGTGCTCCCGACCGGGGGGAGACTAATAGAAGGGTTTATCGCAGATGGGCTAATGACGATCAGCAAAAAGGAAAGAAGCAGCAATTTGAGCCCAAAAAATCGTATGCCCCAGTTCCTCGTCGCAATCGCGACAAAAGTCAATACACTCCTTTGAATGCCTCAATGTCGGCTATTCTTGATAAGTCAGAGGAGGCTAGCCTGCTCGGAGAGCCAAAGCCCATGAAGAATCCCCTCTCAGCCAGGAACAGCAAAAAGTACTGTCGCTATCATCTGGATAATGGGCATCACACCGATAAGTGTTGGGCTCTCAAGCAAGCAATTGAAGACCTCATCAAGTAGGGACACTTCAAAGATTATGTTGATGGTCTGACTCTCATTCGGGAAAAGGATTAACAGGAACAAGGGAAGAAGCGTCGTGGTCACAAAGGTCTCTATTGTGTAGGGATCATCTTTGGAAGGCCACACCTCGTGGGGAACTCGAGGTGCCCAGGAGAGGTATGCTCAGGAAGCTCGTCATGACCCTGTGAGTGTGATGAGCACGGCACCGTGACTCGCTAAGGCTCATAGGGAAGAAGAGATCACCTTCTCCAAGAAAGACACGGTGCGATTGCATTATCCCCATGAGGATGCACTTGTTATCGCGTCTGAAATAGGTCGATGTGAAGTCCATAGAATGTTGGTGGACAATGGAAGCGTTGTAAATATCCGGTTTCAAGGCGTTTTTGAAAAAATGCAATTAGACAAGGTAGACCTGAAGCCTGCCTCCATCCCTCTCTATGGTTTTACTAGGGATCATCTTATTCCTAGGAGAACGATCTCACTCCCGGTCACGTTGGGTGAAACCAACGAAACGACCAAAATGAGGGCATTTTTGGTGGTAAACTGTCCGTCCGCCTTTAATGACATTCTAGGACGACCTCTACTACGAAATTTCAAGGCGGTCACCTCCATCTACCATCTGAAAATGGAGTTCTTCACCTCGACGAGGATTGGGGAAGTAAAAGGATCTAAATGCGAATCTCGCAACTGCTACATAAGAGCAGTGCAGATTGTGTGCAAGGGAAAGGGAAGGCTACTGAGCATCCTCGAGCAGGATATGGCGATCAGCAGAATTAAGCCACAACCCGACCTAGTAGAGGACAATATGGATCCTTGCATCCAAGAGTGCTGTAACACCCCCTCCAGTCGGGTACCCTCTAAGTATTCCATTAGGATGGAAAGTTAGAGAATTCATGCCTGGAAGGTTGTGTAGTTTAAAAAGTAAATCCTGGTTACAAACATGTACTATATGAAAATATGGTTTAAAGAAAACAACAACATCAATTGTTTAATGGCGGAAGCAAATATAAAATATCTCCCATCATTTATAAGCAAAACATATTTATTATTTCATAAAACTTAGATTATAGACATTAAACTATATACATTAAATTCAAAAGCAACCTCATTTATATAACATCATAAGTTTAATTATAACAAAAGTTAACATGCATGTCCCCAAGCCCCCTTGACTGCTGCTCGCCATTACCGCTTTAACCATTACCTACAAAACATGGAAACTAGGGAAATGAGTGCTAATCACACAGTAAGGGTATTGATCATTTAACCCTATGTAATATTCTTAAACTTAGAAAGCTTCTTATTTACTTGTACATGAACCAAACATGAATAACATAAAAGCAATATAACATAGCATATTCAATTCATATCATATTGCATAATATAATTCATGTAATGCTTTCTTTTTAATGTTCATGAATAATGCACATCAATGCCATGCATATATAAATACATTTTTCTTTTAGTGTCTGCCAATCGGACTAAACTGAGGCATGGATTACGGAACCTTTGGCCAATGAGCTAACCTTAACTTATAACACTGTCCCCATGGTCATGCACGCTATGGACTATTCATTTCTTTTGGTCTAGACATGTGCATGAGTGAGCTCAGTTTCCCCATAACATGCCAACAGCTTCCATAGAATTTACTAATCATTTTCTTCACCAAAATGCATATCTATGTACCTTGGAAACATTTTGCTCAAACTTGGGATCAAGTCCCCTCCTTTTTCATCATTAATATGATTGACATGCTTCATTCTTTAAAAACATACACTTTCCATATATGAACATATCATTTCATCATGACCACTTTGTGGATGCATAACAAATTCTTAGAAACATATCATTCTTAGGCTTGTTTATACATACACAAGCTCATACTTAGGTAATACATAACATATTACACATAACCTCCATGGTCATTCATTACATCAAATATATATGTTCATACAATCATTAAATAATCAAAAGATTACTCATTCAAACATGCTTCAAAACCCTTTAAGCACCATTTCCACACTTGCAATCAATCATAGATTACTAGGCTAAAAATAAATTAAGAAATTAGAAACACTTTTGAGGTAGTCATTCTGCACAGGTCAGATTCAAGAAGACATATCTCGAGTTATACACATTGGATTGATATGATCTTGGACTTGTTTTAAAGATTAGAGAAAGGGCTACAACTTTATGCTTAGCTGTCAACCCAGTTCAATAGGTAAGTGGCCCAAAAATCACTCAAAAAGTCACGGATTTGATAGGGCAACCATGGTAACATGCCTATTTTAAGGCTTTTCCATACCTATTTACCTCCACTTACTCCCTAACCTTTCCTAACCATTATCCCCTCTGGAAAAATGTTAATCGATCAATAATAACCTCCCTTGTAATATGTTAAAAACTCATGTCACAACTAATTCTATTGATTGTCATCAAACTTCAATTTTTTTTTTTTTTTTTTTTACAATTCACATATAAATCCATCAATTATAACATCAAACCAAGCTCAATTGCTATTGTGTGACAAGAATTAAGGTTCCCTAATACTAAACCTAGAAACCTAATTCTTATTTCATATTAATGGGAGGTTTCCCTTACCTTGTGTGAAGAAACCACACTCCTTTACAAATTTCCTCCTCCTTATCTCCAATTGACTCTTTATCCTAACATAAATTATAAGAAAACTTTAATAACTTGAAATACATAATATTTATATAAGATAAGGAGTTGAACTTTACCTCCTAATATCCTTAATAAAGGAAGAAATATAAGACACTTGGGAGATTGCAACTAAGAGACTTGACATTTTAATGGAGGAAATAGAATTTATGGAGAAGTATTGAAGAAGATTATGGAATATTGTAGAAAGTTTGAAGAAGATAAAGGAAAGTGGTAGAAGACATGTGTTGGCCGACTCATATCAACCAAAATCAGGAAATTATTATTATTTTGTTTTTTTTTTTTTTTTTGTTGCAAAAGAATTACTCATTTGTCTTTTTCATTTAATGACTTATAACATTATTTCCCTTTTTGCCCTTAACAATTGTCTTTTAATTACTCCTTAATCCTTCATCATCTTTGTCTTGTCAAGCCAACAAAATATCATCATTCTTTTACCACTTTACCCCTAAGGCATGTGCATAGTAGTTAACTTAGCACATAAAAAGGAAAATACTATTTTACCCTTGGACATATTGGTGGGGTTTACATTTCTTCCCTTCTTATAGGAATTTCGTCCCCGAAATTAAGCAAATAACTCTAGGTAATGGTCTTTCATGTCTTGCTCTACTTCCCAAGTAGCTTCCTCAACCTTGTGATTTCTCCAAAGAACTTTGACGAGTGGAATACTTTTATTCTGGAGCTTTTTAATCTTTCTATCCAATATTTAGACTGAACGCTCCTCATAAATCAAATTCTCCTTCAGTTTTACTTCCTCAGCTCGTAATACATGAGAATGATCATTTATGTACTTGCGTAACAATGACACATGAAAAATATTATACACTTATTCCATGCTCGATGGTAATGGAAGTCTATAAGCTACTTTTCCAATCATTTCTAATACTTCAAAAGAACCAATGTATCATGGAGCAAGCTTTCCTTTTCTACCAAATCTCATAACATGTTTGTATGGGGCAACCTTAACAAACGCATTGTCCCCTACTTGAAATTCCACTTCTTTTCTCTTCAAGTTTACATAGCTCTTTTGGTGATCCTGGGCTTGTTTCATTCTCTCTCTAATTAACCTAATATCTTCAACCATCTTTTGAGTCATCTCTAGTCCTAAGGCTTGAACCAAAGACCCCTTCTCTCCTACTTCATCCCAATAAAAAGGTGATCTACACTTTCTCCCAAATAGAGCTTCATATGGTGCCATCTGGATAGTAGCCTGATAACTATTATTATAGGCAAATTCCATTAATGAAATTATATCACTCCAATTCACTTTATGATCCATACAATTAGCCCGTAACATATCTTCAATCACCTGATTGGTTCTCTCAATTTAGCCATCTATTTGGGGATGATAAGTCGTACTAAAAGCTAGTCTTGTACCCAGCGCCGTTTGTAACCCATGCCAAAAGGCTGAAACAAATCTTGAATCTCTATCTGACACTATTGTCTTGGGCACACCATGTAACCTCACAATTTCTTTTACATAAATTTGACCCAATTGATCTGAAGTAGTTGTATCCTTCACTGGTATGAAGTGCGCTGACTTATAAGTCTATCCACAATCACCCATAGTGCATTATACCCTTTCTGTACTCTTGGAAGGCCAACAATAAAATCCATAGATATGTCTTCCCATTTCCATTCGAGAATACTAAAACGCTGTAGTAATCCTAATGGTCGTTGGTGTTCAGCTTTAACCTACTGACAAATTAAACATTTAGCAACATAATCACTGATATCTTTCTTCATACCTGACCACCAGTAGTTTTTCTTTAAATCTTGGTACATCTTTACACTCCCAAGATGGGCTATATAAAGTGTATCATGTGTTTCTCTAAGAATTTTACTCTTCAACTCTACATCTTGAGGAACACACAACCTATCTTGAAATTCCAAGATACCATTCACTACTCTAAAATTTGTCTCTTTGCCCTCATTTACTTGCATGTAGATTTCCTTGCAAGAATCATCCATTACTTGTTTTTCTTTGATCCCCTCCATTAAAGCAGATTTGATTTCCAATCTAGCACATCCTCCAATTACAACCTCAATTTTTGCCCTGAGAATTTCTTGTTGCAACTTTTTTTGTACTGTGATCTGGAATAAAGGAACTTTCCGGCTTAAGGCATCTGCTACTACATTAGCTTTCCCCGGATGGTACTTGATTTCACAGTCATAGTCTTTGACTAACTCTAACCATCTTCTCTACCTTATATTCAACTCTTTTTTAGTGAAGAAATATTTTAAACTCTAGTGGTTTGTGTAAATATTACTCTTGACACCATATAGGTAATGATGCCAGATTTTTAAGGCAAACACCACTGCTACCAATTCTAAATCATTGTAGGGTACCTTAGTTCATAATCTTTCAGCTGTCTAAAGGCATAGGCTATTGCCTTCTCATTCTGCATCAATACTGCCCCAAGACCACTGTGTGAAGCATTGGTATAAATGTCATAATCAACACCCTCCTCGGACTAAGCTAAAATGGCAGTTGTGGTCAATCTCCTCTTTAACTCCTGAAAACTCTGTTCACATAAATCTATCAACTGAAAAGGAGTCTCATTCTTGGTAAGTGCAGTGAATGGACGAGCAATTTTAGCAAACCCTTGCACAAATTTTCTATAATACCCAGCCAAGCCTAAAAAACTCCTCACCTCCTTCACTGTTATTGGCCTTTTCCATTCAAGTACTGCATCTACCTTACTAGGATCCATTGATATGCCTTCCTTGGAAACCACATGACCAAGAAACATTACCAGATCCAACCAAAACTCACATTTGGAGAACTTGGCATACAATTGCTTCTCCCTTAATCTTTGCAATACAAACCTCAAATATTCTTCATTTGTTTTATAGTAGACCAGGATATCATCTATAAACACCACAAGAAACTTATCTAGGTAGTCATGGAAAACCCTATTCATCAAGTCCATAAATACTACTGGCACATTGGTCAAGCCAAAAGGCATCACAACAAATTCATAGTGTCCAACCTAGTTCGGAAGGCAGTTTTCTGAATGTCATTCTTTGCAATTTTGATTTGATGGTAGCTCGACCTCAAATCAATTTTAGAGAACACTGAAGCACCTCTTAGCAGATCAAATAAGTCATCAATACGAGGCAATGGATATTTATTCTTCACTATCACCTTATTCAACTCTCGATAATCGATGCACATCCGAAGGGATCCATCCTTCTTCTTGACAAATAGAATTGGAGCACCCCATGGTGAATGACTCGGTCTGATAAAACCTTTATCTAATAACTCTTGAAGTTGTTTCTTTAACTCTTAGAGTTCTACTAGAGCCATTCTATGCGGAGCTTTTGAAATTGGTGTGGTACTCGGATCCAACTCTATACAACATTCTACTTCCCTTTCTAGACACCTGGTAATTCATTTGCAAATACATCCGTAAATTCCCGAACTACGGGCACATCATACACACTAGGGCTTGGAGTCTTCGCCTTATTCACTACATGAGCTATATATCCTATACACCCTTTTCTCAACATCTTCGTCACTTTGATGACACTTATCATACCACTAAGTACGCGACCCTCTCTAAAATTAAACTTATCCCCATTATCTAAATTAAATCTAACCCTTTTCTTGCGACAGTTTATCTATGCTCCATACCTACCTAGGAAATCCATGCCTAGGATAACATCACAATTGGGCATATAAAAAATAATCAAGTTAACTTCTAACTCTTGTCCGTCAATAACTATTGTTTCCTCAAAAAGAACCTCACTAGTTACTACATTTTTCCCATCTGGCAACTCTATCTTTAAGACTGGTTCCACTTTATTAGGCTTTAATCCTAATTTTTCAACAACTCCATAGGAAATAAAGGAGTGGGTAGCTCCTGAGTCAATTAAAGCATATAATGGGACATAGTGGAAATATAACCAACCATTGACTGCTGATGGGTTGGCTTCTGCCTGGTTTTGGGAGATAGTGAATACTGTGGCATTAGCTCCTCCAATTTTCTAAGTTTCCAGGGGACGAGGATTTCGACAATCTCTTGCCAAATGGTCTGTTTTTTTGCACTTGAAACACACATTTTCTCCTATGAGACATTCCCTTTTATGCTGCTTGCCACATTTCTGACAATAAGGGAGATTATTCTTCTTCTGATGTTGCCTTTTACCCTTCCAATTCTTCTTATTTACTTGAGGTTGAAAGTTCTTGTTTTTACTGTCTTTGGCAAGGGAAAGGGTTTCATCACTACTTTTTTGTGGCTCTAAAAGAGGATTATTTGCTACAACTACTAGTTTGGACTGCTGAACAACTCTATTGACATACACTTCTACCCGCAATGCTCGATTCAAGGCTTCACCATATGTCTGTGGAGGCTGAGCACCCACCATAACATCTCGAGCTATCTCGAGGTATAACCCATTTACAAATCTCTCCATTCTTGCCATAGGAGTACCAACTATAACAGGAGCAAATCGAGCTAATGAGTTGAATAGAATATAATACTCCTTAACTATCTTACTCCCTTGTTGTAGATTCATAAATTCTTGAGTCTTAACAAACAACATATATGCTGTCATATACTCTGCATCAAACAACATTTTAAAATCATCCCAAGTAAGAGTAGCAATATTGTGAGTCTGTTCCATTAATTCCCACCAAATTCTAGCATCACCCTGTAGCAAATAGGTGGCATATCAAATCTTTTCCTAATTTGTCATTATAAACAACGCCATTGCCCTCTCCACTGCTTTAATCCATTTCTCAGCTGCTGATAGATCAGTACTGTCCCTGAATTCAGGTGGCTGGTGCTTGCTTGGGAGCCGATAAATAGGTTCCAGTTATGCTTGAAAAGTTGTGGGTATTGAGGAGTGATAATCCAAGGATTATACTATTTTATTTAGGCTTTTTGACCAGATTTTAGATACGTCTTAGTTTGTTTATGCCTGAATTGCTACTTAATTCTATATATTTTATGTTTCAGGCCGAAACGTGCATTTGTAGCAAATAATGAGCGAATTGAAGTTTCTAGACCCAGAAGTAAGCGAATCTCAGAATTTAGGAAAGTTCTAAAGTGGAGTGAAGCATTATGAAGCTTGTTCCCATGGGAAAGCATCAAAGATCGAAGATTTAAGCAAGGAAGCAAGCGGAGGGCAATTCTGTAAATTCAAAATTTTTCAGGAAGGTTCGCTAGGCACGAGATTTCACATTAGCTCGTCGTTGCAGCGAAACTGTTTCTTCATCGCGGCGAACGCACAGTTTTATTTTAGGAAAGTTTTAGGTTTTTGGGCGAACTATTTAAGGGAAACTTTGCCATTTTGAGAGGGGCTCGTCTGGGTTCATCTTGATTCATCTTTGTTTGAGAATAGCTTTGATATTTTGGAAAGAAAGGGAGAAGATTTTGGGATTTAAACTTGCAGATTCTTCAACTAGGGGAGATCTCTGTTCTCTTCTCTTTGTCTCAATATGTTGACTGCTATGTTTATTGTCTTTCTAGCTATTTGTGTTAATTTAGTTATGAACTAATCCATTTTTTGTTAGGGTTTTAATGTAAATCGGATTTCTATGGATTAATCAATTGATTATTGTTGCTTTTGCATTCTATTGCATAGATTGTGTGGTTATTTTGATTTTTATTGATTGTATTTGTTGAACATGATGAGATTGAGAAATGAATCATGTTAAGCTTCTTGGGTAATCACCATTGTAGTATTGAATGCTAGAGATAGGTTTGAGAATCAATGAAATCAATCTAGGATTCCATAAGCTTAATGAATTTGGAACTATTAATCTTCAAATTGTTGGATGCGGAAGTTTAATAGGGAAAAGTAGGAATTCATAGCCTGAGAAGGTATGTGTGACAACTTAGGGAATTTGATTTACAATCCGTGCATGTGAGTGTAGAAGTAGCATAATCCATAGAGTTAATCCATAGAGTCCGAATGAAGTCAAACCCTAACCGTTTGCTTACATTGATATTACTCTTGTGTTAAATCTTGCTTTCATAATTTAATTGTTTTTACATTTAATAAATTTTGCTTTCAGTTAAGTTTAATCTCTCCCATAAATCCAAACAATTTTCAGTTTCTCCAACTTGAAAACAAATAGGAAATTCATTGTTTAGCAACCAATCCTCGTGGGAACGATACTCACTCATCACTTTATTACTTTATGCGACTAGTGCACTTGCTATATTTGCATGTTGTAGTAACAACGCATCAAGTTTTTGGAGGGGTATGGTTGAAGAATTCGCAAGATTAAATCCCAAAATCTTCTCCCTTCCTTTCCAATATATCAAAGCTCTTCTCAAACAAAGATTAATCAAGATGAACCCAGACAAGCCCCTCTCAAAATGGCAAAGTTTCCCTTAAATAGTTCGCCCAAAACCTAAAACTTTCCTAAAATAAAACTGTGCATTTTGGAGAAAACAAAATTTCTCACTCATTTCTCAACTGCTGATGGATCAGTAGTGCCACTGAATTCAGGTGGCTGGTGCTTGCTTGGGAGCTAATAAATAGGTTCCAGTTATCCTTGAGAAGGTGTGGGTGTTGAGGAGCTAGGCCCTGCACCCTGATTTGGAGGTGGTACAATCGTATTCTGATTACCTAAGGCCTCCCTTATAATTGCCTGGATCATATCTCCCATTGTGGCAACATCCAATCCTGTTGAAACATTTGGATTGGCACCTACAGGTGGAGTTAGAGTTTGCTTACCTCGCATGGATCTAGTTTCTCGACTCATGGACACTTATAGAGTAAAAAGAAATGAACAAACTCTGTTAGTTCATCAACTTAAACTTAAACAAGTAATGGAAAAACATCCAGCAGTTAACTTGCGAAGGCATGTCAATGTAGCATGAGGAACATACTAAAAACTTCACTAAATAACAATCTAGTTCCATAAAATAGAAAACATCCCTTAAGTACCAGAACCGTGCTTTGATACCAACTGTAACATCCCCCTCTAGCTGGGTACCCTCTACGTATTCCATTAGGATGGAAAGTTAGAGAATTCACGCCTGGAAGGTTGTGTAGTTTAAAACATAAAGCTTGGTTACAAACATGTACTATATGAAAAATATGGTTTAAAAAAAACAACAATATCAATTGTTTAATAGCGGAAGCAAATATAAAATATCTCCCATCATTTATAAGCAAAACATATTTATTATTTCATAAAACTTAGATTATAGTCATTAAACTATATACATTAAATTCAAAAGCAACATCATTTATATAATATCATAAGTTTAATTATAACAAAAGTTAACGCGCATGCCCCCAAGCCTCCTTTACTGCCGCTCGCCGTTACCACTTTAACCATTACCTGCAAAACATGGAAACTAGGGAAATGAGTGCTAATCACTTAGTAAGGGTATCGATCATTTAACCCTATGTAACATTCTTAAACTTAGAAAGCATCTTATTTACTTGTACATGAACCAAAAATGAATAACATAAAAGTAATATAACATAGCATATTCAATCCATATAATATTGCATAATATAATTCATGTAATGCTTTCCTTTAATGTTCATGAATAATGCACATCAATGCCATGCATGTATAAATACATTTTTCTTTGAAAACCTTTTTACTGTCTGCCTATCGGACTATACTAAGGCATGGATTACGGAACCTTTGGCCAATGAGCTAACCTTAACTTATAACACAGTCCCCATGGTCATGCACGCTATGGACTATTCATTTCTTTTGGTCTAGACATGTGCATGAGTGAGCTCAGGTTCCCCATAACATGCCAACAGCTTCCATAGAATTTACTAATCATTTTCTTCACCAAAATGCATGTCTATGTACCTTGGAAACATTTTGCTCAACCTTGGGATCAAGTCCCCTCCTTTTTCATCATTAATATGCTTGACATGCTTCATTCTTTAAAAACATACACTTTCCATATATGAACATATCATTTCATCATGACCATTTTGTGGATGCATAACAAATTCATAGAAACATATCATACTTAGGCTTTTTTATACATACACAAGCTCATACTTAGATAATACATGACATATTACACATGACCTCCATGGTCATTCATTACATCAAATATATAGGTTCATACAATCATTAAATAATCACAAAGATCACTCATTCAAACATGCTTCAAAACCCTTTAAGCATCATTTCCATACTTGGAATCAATCATAGATTATTAGGCTAAAAATAAATTAAGAAATTGGAAGCACTTTTGAGGTAGTCATTCTGCACAGGTCAGATTCAAGAAGGCATATCTCGAGTTATACACATTGGATTGATATGATCTTAGTCTTGTTTTAAATATTAGAGAAAGAGCTACAACTTTTATGTTTAGGTGTCAACCCAATTTGATAGGTAAGTGGCCGAAAAATCACTCAGAAGGCCACGAATTTGACGGGGCAACCATGGTAACATGCCTATGTTAAGACTTTTCCATACCTATTTACCTCCACTTACTCCCTAACCTTGCTTAACCATTCTTCCCTGTGGAAACATGTTAAATGATCGGTAATAACCTCCCTTGTAATATGTTAAAAACTCATGTCACAATTAATTCCATTGATTGTCATCAAACTTCATTTTTTTTTTTTTTTACAATTCACATATAAATCCATCAATTATAACATCAAACCAAGCTCAGTTGCTATTGTGTGACAAGAATTAAGGTTCCCTAATACTAAACCTAGAAACCTAATTCTTATTTCATATTAAAGGGAGGTTTCCCTTACCATGTGTGAAGAAACCACACTCCTTCACAAATTTCCTCCTCCTTATCTCCAATTGACGCTTTATCCTATCATAAATTATAAGAAAACTTTAATAACTTGAAATACATATTATTTATATAAGATAAGGAGTTGAAATTTACCTCCTAATATCTTTAATAAAAAAAAGAAATATAAGACACTTGAGAGATTGCAACTAAGAGACTTGAAATTTTAATGGAGGAAATAGAATTTATGGAGAAGTATTGAAGAAGATTATGGAATATTGTAGAAAGTTTGAAGAAGATAACGGAAAGTGGTAGAAGACATGTGTTGGCCGACTCATACCAACTAAAATCAAGATTTTTTTATTTTTTTTATTTTTTTATTTTTTTTATTTTTTTTAATTTTTTGCAAAAGAATTACTTATTTGTCTTTTGCATTTAATGACTTATAACATTATTTTCCTTTTCGCCCTTAACAATTGTCTTTTAATTACTCCTTAATCCTTCATCATCTTTATCTTGTCAAGCCAACAAAATATCATCATTCTTTTACCACTTTACTCCTAAGGCATGTGCATGGTAGTTAACTTAGCACATAAAAAGGAAAAGACTATTTTACCCTTGGACGTATTTGTGGGGTTTACAAATGCCCTCACAGTGGGCCAGTTGAGGACCTATCTGAGGTGTCACTTGATCTAAATGAGTCGACCCGAGTATTGAGAATTGGGAGTAATCTCAACCCCCAGCTCGCCAAAAGCCTAGCAAGCTTCCTCAGAGAATGTCAATGTTTTTGCATAGACTCATGCTGACATGATCAAGATCAGCCGAATATCATATGTCATGCACTCAACATTGATAGTGCAGTCAAGCCGGTTCGCCAAAAGAGAAGAGCCATGGACCCTAAGTGCTATGCTACCTTGAAAACTGAGGTAGATAAGCTCTTTTTGAACAGGTCCATTCGAGAAACGCTTTACCCAAGCTGGGTTACCAATCCGGTCTTGGTAAAGAAGCCCAATGGCAAGTGGCGAACCTGTGTTGACTTCACTAACCTCAACAAAGCCTGTCCGAAGGACAGTTTTCCCTTGCCAAAATTGACTAGCTCATTGATATCACCTCTAGGCACGAGCTGTTGAGTTTTATGGACGCTTGCTTGGGATATAATCAGATCCCGATGTACTCTCTGGACGAAGAGCATACCTTGTTCGTTATAAATTGAGGACTGTATTGTTACAAGGTCATGCCCTTCGGCTTAAAAAACGCTAGAGCATCTTACCAACGGCTAGTTAACTGTATGTTTTTTGAGTAGATCAAAAAGTCGATGGAAGTTTATGTTGATGACATGCTAGTCAAGTCGTATGTCGTTTCAGATCACATAGCGTATCTCGCTAAGATGTTCGACGTGCTCCAAAGGTACAGGATGAAGCTCAATCCTCTTAAATGCTCATTCGGAGTATCCTCAGGAAAGTTTCTAGGGTATATGGTTAACCAAAGGGGAATCGAAATCAACCCCGAGAAGATCAAGTCTCCTTGATATGAAAAGTCTGACCAATCGAAAATAGGTTCAAAGCCTAAATGGGAGAATAGCGGCTCTCAGTCGTTTCATATCGAGAGCAACAGATCGTTGCTTGCCATTTTTTAATATACTCAGGGCTAACAAGAAGTTCGAGTGGACTCCAAAGTGCAAGCAGGCTTTTCAGAGCATAAAAGAACACCTCGGAAAGCCGCCTCTCATGTCCAAGCCTCTGCCCAAGGAAATTCTACTCTTGTACCTATCCATCTCTCAGCATGCGGTCAGTGTAGTTCTCATTCGAGAAGAGGGAAGAGTTCAATGGCCAGTGTATTACGCGAGCAAGAGACTATTGGACGCTAAGATGCGGTATCCAGAAATTGAGCAATTAGCTTATGCCTTGTTGATCGCCTCTAGGAAGCTGCGACCTTATTTCCATGCCCACACAATCCATGTTCTAACAAACTACCCGCTCAGGCAAGTTCTTCGAAAGCCGGGAGCTTCAGGTAGTTACTCAAATGGGCAATAGAATTGAGTCAGTTCGATCTGCATTACAAATCGAAAGCAACCATCAAAGGGCAAGCTGTTGTTGATTTCATTTTAAAATTCTCGCACCAGCCAAATCAGGAATCCGAGCAGCAAGCCAATGAAGTCATCCAGGAAACCATTTAGAACTTATTGACTTGCAGCCTCTATGTCAATGGTTCCTCAAACAAGAAAAGAGTCGGGGCAAGTCTCCTCTTCCTCAGTCCCGAAGGGCCTCGCATCCATGGGATACTTAAATTGGGTTCCAAGCTACGAACAATGAGGCTGAATATGAAGCGCTGCTCACTGGTCTACGATTAGCAAGAGAAATAGGATCGAACGCAATTAGTATTCACAATGATTCCTAGCTGGTTGTTAATCAGATCTTGGCAGAATATCAAGCTAAGGAAGAGAACATGATTAGCTATCTGAAGAAAGCTAAGGTCGCACTCAAGCCTTTCAAGTACTTCATGATCAAGCAAATCCTGAGAGACAGTAACTCTGTCGCAGACGCCTTGGCAAGAATAGCCTCATCGCTAGACTCAGATGTGCCGGAAAGTATTCTAGTTTGGTATATAAAGATTCCTAGTATCAACTCATTCGAGCAGACCGTAGCTACAACAGAATCAATCTCCTAGATGACTCCAATCATTCAGTATCTCCAAGATGGGACTCTGCCCAGTGACAAGACTGAGGCAAAAATCCTGCACACCAGAGCTACTCGTTACACGCTCACCAGAGATCAGTTATACAAGTGATGGTTTAGCGCCCCTCTCCTCCGATATGTAACCAACGAAGAAGCAAACTATATTATAAGGGAGATACATGAAGGGATTTGCGGTAATCACACAGCCACATAATCCCTCGCTAATAAAATTGTCCGCCAAGGGTACTATTGGCCTCAACTTCAGGAAGACACTTTCAATTTTGTGAAAAAGTGTGACAAGTGCTAGCAGTTCACGAACATCCTACAAGCTTCTTCTCACCAACTGATGACAATGACCAGCCTCTGGCCATTCTTTATATGGGGAATTAACCTTATTAGGCCTATGCCAGTCGGAAAGGGAGGTGTCAAGTATGCTATAGTCGTGGTAGATTACTTCACTAAATGGGCCGAGGCTAAGCCCTTGGCCGCAATCACTACCAAGAAGCTCAAAGACTTTGTCTTCAAGAATATAATATGCCGCTACGATCTCATACACTCATCTTTGATAATGGGAAGCTGTTCGACAATGAGAAATTCAAGCAGTTTTGCAATGAGCTGGGGATCCATAAAAAGTCTTCCTCGGTCGCAAGACCGCAAGCCAATGGTCAAGTTGAAGCTGTCAACAAAACCATCAAACACACACTGAAGACCAAGCTTGGCGTTGCCAAGGGCAATTGGGTCGATGACCTCCCAAAAGTTCTATGGCCATATAGAATAACTCCGAGAACCTCTACTTCAGAAACGCCCTTCTTACTAGCATATGAATGCGAGGCTATGATCCCAGTGGAAGTAGGGACTGGTTCACTCTAAAGAGACCTATTTACTAAAATAGACAATGAAGCACTTCTATGTGCGAGTCTGGACCTAGTTGAAGAACACTGCGATAAGGCTCGGTTAAGGATAGCATCCTACCAATAGCGTGTGAAAAGGTTCTTCGACTTTAAGGTCAGGAGGAAAGACTTTTAAGTCGACGACCTGATTCTGACAAAAGTCCTTCTCGGTACAAGGGAATCAAGTGTGGGGGTATTAGGACCTAACTGGGAAGGTCCATACTGCATCGTTAAGGTAATACAACCTGGAATATATCACCTCAAGAGGCTTAACGGTTCTGAAGTACTGCGAGCTTGGAATGCTGAGCTTCTTCACTCCTATTACTAGTAATTCCGAACTCACTCTTAACTTTCCGTTTCTTTTAACTGTAAAGTTTTCCTTGTAACCTTTATGAATAAGATCGTTCTACTTTATCTTGAAAAATATTTGTGTCATGCATGATCTTGTTCGTTACGATATTTTACAAGTTTCCTAACCAGATATGTAACATTAGTCTTGTGAAGTGCTCAAATTATAGAAGTGCTATTACGAATGGCCAAAAATAGTCCTTTCATATATATGTGATTCGAATAAGTACAGTGGGCAGCAGAATAATAATAAAAAGAAAGAGGAATAATCAAAAGAAAAGTTGTGCAGAAGCAGAAAGAGCGATCACTAGTCCCCGACTCCAAGCTCTGCTAGCGCGACCTCTGTATCCCTTGGATGGTCGTTGACCATCTGGTCAACTGTTGGGTCGTCGGGGACATATGCCTTTGGTTGGTCATCCTCTAAATGAGGCTCTTGTCTCTCTTCCACCTCAGCATCATCAGCTTGGGCCATGGAAGCAAGGATGTCCTGATATTCAATAAAAAGGTCGGAGAGGTCCATCCTCTAATTCCTTGGTCGCAAGCTGTAGATCACCTGTATTGCCCAATCAGCGGCCTTCCTCTCAAGTTCAAGATTTTGTCGCTTCATCTTGATGTTAATGAAGCGACCCACCCTTGGCACAGCTCGAGGTCCATTTCCAGAGCTCTCTTCTGCTTCTTAGAATTTTCCCACAATCGAGTTCTGTCTTCCTCCGCCTTCATGGCACGCTCAGAGTTTACCTTCAGCTCCTTCTCTTTCTTGCCACACTCTTTGGTAAGTATGGTCATTGTCCTTTGGAGCTCTTTGTTCTCCTCGTCTTTTTTCTCGAGCTCAGCCTTTTGGAAGTACACCGTGCGAAGGGCAAAATTTCTTTGTACCAAATACTGGTTTGCCTGAATATGGATCGCCTTCGCCTCTGCGTCCACAGTTGTGAAGTCTTGTTTCAGCTTGGTATTCTCTTCCCTTAGCTCATGGAACCCTCCAGTAGAGGTCAGATCGATCTTTTGTTGGGTCATATGCAAGGTGAGCAAGGACTGCATAAGAAAAGAAACAAGAGTTAACTTCCATTTCCCTAAGAATCATAAAAATTAGAAAATTCTCAACAAGAATGAGATGTCTTACTCGACTTTGCAGCTGAAGTGCAGTGGCCACTAGGTT
Source organism: Pistacia vera (assembly GCF_008641045.1). Lineage (NCBI taxonomy): Eukaryota > Viridiplantae > Streptophyta > Magnoliopsida > Sapindales > Anacardiaceae > Pistacia > Pistacia vera. Next base: position 2,673,459 of record NW_022196645.1, read on the forward strand.
CGTGGGTCGGAAAGTCATGAACTCCTTAAAGGTTGTAGCCAATTGGCACTCCAATAGGGTATACACCACCGGCTACAGATGCTCCGAGAGTTGCCCCATGAAATCCAACACAAGCGTGTCTAACCCCAAAGGAACTGGTATCTTATTGACATGCTGTTTTCCTGCTCTCTTTTGGGCAACCGCGACCTCCTCCACTCCTCTGCGCGAGCTCTTGGGGGCCGCAAAGGTGCCTGGCATGCTCCTCGGGGGCACCCCCGAGCGAAAAGCCTGGTAAGGTCGCAATCCCCCCGACTTCACCCCTATGCCCTGTGGCTTAGACTCTGATTCCTCAGCCATCAACTGCTTTCTTTTTTTGGTTTTCTGCTTAGCGGCGAGATCAGCCGCGGGCCAAGAAGTTTCCCCATGTCACTCTGTGAGTGTTCACGCGCCAATCTGTATCCCTCTTGTGGGGATATCACCAAGGATTGCTTCGGCTAGCTCAATCGGGGTGACCCAGGGAAATACGAACCCCCTAGTCCTCCTCGTCGGCCTTGGAACCCTAGGTGGCATGGTCGCTGTGCGCTATGAAGGCATGTTAGCGAAAAAGTCACCATAAACAAAAGAAAGAGGTTCTAAGTGTAAGGATACTTACAGGCTAAGGGTTCCAAAGATGCTTTCGGATTGAAAAAATCGTACTTTCTTAGGTTGGTGGTAGTCACAAGTAGTCTCATGTTACAACCCTGCTCGGGTAAAGGACCAAAGGTTTCAATTCGGTTAAAATCTGTCAGAGCCGTCAATTTGGTCATCTTATTTCTTGCAAAGAGACAAAAAAGTTCGTTAAAAACAAGAGTTGAAGAAAAAGGAACAGTTCGCAAATTGAAGGAAAGGAAAACCTACTCGGCTCCTTAAATTGGCAAACGCCGTCATACTCAAAAAAGAAAAATTTGGTCTTATAATCCCCAATGTTACTAGGGTAACCGAATATTCATTCCTCAATCATAGATCGCTTCGAGAAGTAAAAATAGTCTTTATCCTTTCTATTTTTCAGATAGTAAGCGCATGCGAGCTCCAACGTTGTCAGCTTGTCAAGGCCATTTTCGCCACATGCGATACACATAGCAACAGCTATCATATATGCATTAAAAGTCAATTGTAATGGCGTGACCTCGAAGTGCTCGAGAATCAATCTAATGAAGGGATGAAAAGATATCAATGCCTCGCATTTAAAAATCGCCTCAGAGATCATGGTCATTCCCTCTAGAAGATTCCAAGCTATATTGTAACGCTCAACATGGAGATACATGATTTAAATTATGTTTTATAGCCCTTAGTTAATTTTTGTTAGAATTATTTTAAGAGAATATGAAGAAAATGCCTTAAACTTGCACTAAGGGTAAAATGGTCTTTTCACTCAAAATTAGTTGAAAATGTGGGGAGTGAAAAGAGATAGAATTTCATAGACAATGCATTAAAAATAAGGGCATTATGGTAATTGACTAAGGGACATAGATGAAATTTCCAAGAAAGAGTAAGGGCAAATGGGAAAGTGTGTTTATAAACTAAAGTGTTAAGGGTTTGAAACCCTTATTTTCTTCATTCCACCGCCACACTCCTCCCCCATTTTCTCTCAAATTTCCATTCAATCCTCCAAGGATTTTGAGGGCTTTTGAGTGGTTTTTCATAGGGTTTTGATTTTAGGCTTCAAGAGGTAAGGATTCTTGCTCTTTATCTATGTTTTATTTGTATAAAAGTTGAGTTCTTATAAAGTTTATGCTTAGGGTTAAGAGAAGATTTGAATCCAACAAGAGTAGAGAGCTTAGGAGAGACTACTCAAGCATAAGGTAAGTAAATTCTACTCAAAAATCCAATTTAAGTTAAAGTTTAAGAAAATCAAGTGAGTAGAGATTTCTTTTAAATATGCATATATTATGATTATTGAGAAATTGAGATGAGATGGATGATTAGTTATGCTTGTTGTTAGATATACTTGAATATGAAGAGTGTATGTGATGGTTTGATGATGGGTTGAAATTGGGAGAATTGGAGAAACTTTTGGGAGTGTTTTTGCCGTGTAGGTATGGTGATGTTGCAAGAGAGTTTTTCTCTCAATTTAGATGGTTTAAGAAACAAATAGAATGATAATTACATTAGGGTTTGTTTATGCACAAGTATTGTTTGTTGAAATTCCTAAGAGAAGTATGAGTTGAGTAGAAACCTTAATTTTATGCAACATTGCATATGTGCATTTCATAAGTGCATTTAAGTAAGAAATTTTAAGCATGAGCCATCCATATGCATATAATTGTGTATGTATAGAAACTTAAGAAAGAATAAAGAATAAAAAATAAAGAATAAAAAATAAAGAATAAAGAAAGAAAGAATAAAACATTCTAAGAATAAAGAGAAAGAAAGAATAAGCATTAAAGAATTAAAGAAAGAAAAAGTGTTAAAGAAGAGAAAAAAATAGGTTGGTGTGATTGGGAACAGTGAGTATTAAGAAGAAATTCCCACATACACGTCACCTTAATTGAGTGGCATAAAAATAAGAAGAATTGTACGACCCGTAAGAGTGTATGTGGATGAGGGTTGTACCAAGAAGAATTCCTACATGCACGTCACCTTAATTGAGTGGCGTAAGAAGAAAGAAGAATTTGTACGGTCCGCAAGAGTGCATGTAGATGCACAGCCAAGGTTCCAAATCCATACATCAACCGAGTCCGATCGGCAAAGAATAAGAAAAGAAGGAATAAGAAAAGAAAAGAATAAGAAAGAATGAGAAAGCTTGAACAAGCAAAGAAAATAAAAGAAACAAGAAAGAAAAGAGAAGCTTGGGCAACCAAGACAAGAAGAGAAAAGAAAAGCATAGAAAGAAAAAGAAAATAATAGAGAAGAAAAGAAATAGAAAGAAGAAATAAAATGCATTTTTATGCATTATTGCATATGCATTTCATTTATGCATATTCCCATGAATTTTATTATGGTTAGGAAGAATAGAAGAGTAGCAAGAAGAGAAAGAATAGAAAGAGTAAGAAAGAAAGAAACAGAGAGAATTAGAAAGAAAGAAAAGAACAGTGAGAATTAGAAATAGAGAAAGAAAGAAGAAAAGAATTAAGTAAGAAAAGAATCAAAGAAGAAGGAAAGTTAAGGGATTTACTTACTGAGCATTTTTATGCGCACCCCATTGTTTTGAGAGAATTGGCATTACTGTCCACCGTTGCTAAGTTTTTGTACTTGTTATTTTGATATATGTAAAGAATTATATTTTGTATGTAAAGAAAAATTTGGGCCCAACTATTTTCACATGCTAATTATGTATGTTTTCATAGTATATGTTATAAAATATACTATTAGAAAGATGTCATTACATGTATATGTCCTATGTTGGTAGACATCCACGCTAAGCGCGTACTAGTCCACTGCTTTCTATATCTCATCCTAGGTGGCCACTGATAAGGTCTCTTGCACGAGACATACTAGGGCGTCCGGTGCCTGTGAGCTCGTCCCCTCGGCTGCTCTGGTTGTTAAGGTATCTATTGCTCCTAAAGTCTGAAAAAGGGGCAACATGCAGAGATAACTCAGTCTTCATACAATGTTCTGTACGATGACGTGGAAGGGAAAAAGAAACCCTAACGTACCTTCCTTAACCCCTAGAAATTCGTGCCCTAAGTTCTCACTCTTTATAAAGAAAAAAGCTCTCTTCTCACCATTGTCTGGAAATACGCACCATAAAAGATTGTCTGATAGTTCATACCCACCATTACCACAAAAGTCAAGCAATTAATAAAATAATAGAAGAAAACGAAGGAGAAATCGTCCTTACCTCTTGGCTGTTGGGAATGAACTTCCTGTCATAACAAAGAGTACGCATCAATTGGAAGAAAGGCGAATTGGTTTTGCGAGAGTTTTGTTTTCTCTTTGAAAATATGAGTTCTGTGACAAAACTTGAGGCGAACCCGGGGTTTTATAGGGGGAAAAACAACAATTGGTTTCCCTAAGCAAACAATGCTTGGGCGGGATACGTTTCTCGCCATTGATTATGACCACGTGTCGTTAATCCACGAGAAAAAGTAACCTCCACGCTTCGTTATGCCAATCGACACTTCCCTCTATTGGAGCAACCAAACATCGGTGTGGTTACCTCCTCCACATTAAATGCACCCTCATCCACATTTAATGCTCTGAAAGAGAATGTTGTTTTAGCATGGCTTTAATTTAATGCGCAGTCTAGCACTTATTGCGCAACAGACACGTCTGTCAAAATAAAGATTATTTTATTGACTAGACTAGCTGTCAAGTGCAACGGATAACATCTGAAGAGGTCGTTCAAGTAAAACACTCTTCGCCGTGTATCGGTTTAGGGATGATGTGATTCCTTGCTTTCGGTAAAAATGTGTTAAGTATTGTCAGGTCGCAAGCTGCGAATGAGATTCTAAGCATGTCAGTACGGCATTGAGTAGGATCTGACCCAAGTCACTGAACCTGTGGGAGAAGGCCGCCTTAGGTCGCTTGTGCTATTCTTAGAGACCTATGTTGTGACCTCCTTATGGCTCGATCAGCTCGATCAAGCATCATTCAAGACAAGTCAAGTCGCGACATAATCATGAAGTTCTCAAGGTTTAATCCTTAAACTTTAAAAATTGGGGGGCTTCTATTATGCCTAAAAAGTCAGGGCTGACGTGGGCTCTCGTTAGCAAGGGCCAATCAGAATTCAGGAAGGCTTTGTGTCGTCTGGAAGTTGCCACGTCGCGCAATGACGAAAGGGGTATGGTTCTCGTCAGTGCAACAGATGAATGTCAGGCTTGCGAGTGGCTAGGAATCGTCCACCTGCCCAAGCCCTACGCGATTTAAGGATGTCTCTTGTGCAAACAACCAATGGGAAGTGGGTAAGGAATTGTACCACACCTGTCAGACTGCAGACTCGTGATTATTACCTTGAATCCTCCAACTATAAATAGAAGGCTCCTCTCTCATTTACGGGATTGACTTATCTTTAGTCTTAAACAGCATACATTCTCTCTTTCTCTCTCTATATTCTCTCTAGATTGTAATTTAGCTCGCTGCACGCAACCTGACTGTAATCATCTATTAATACAACTACAGTGGACGTAGGATTCACTTTTGAGCATCCGAACCACTTTAAAAACCGTCTTTTATTTATTCTCTCGCTACATATTTCCATACCACGTATAATTTCTAAGTCCGCTTAGCACTTTACGTGTGAGTCGTTGGTGTCAAAATCAAGCATCAACAAAATTTATAATCTTTTGTCATACTACAAAAACATATACGAATTTTTTACGCTTAATCTGTTTCTATTCTAGTGGTTTTGGCTATGAATAATCTTATAATGTATTTAAAATGTTTGTTTCAATGTCGAATAAGATAAAATGAGAATAAGAAAAATATCAAAAATCAAATTATTTGATAAAATTAGGCTTTGGCATAAGTTAGTTGATAATTAATATGTCAATTTTATTCGTTCTGAATATCTAGAGAAAAATATATATATAATTTTACTTATTAGCTCCAAAATAACCTAAATTTTTTCATTTTATTTCCATGCTAAAACATTGATTTGTTACAAATTTTATTACTCTTGGAAGGAAATTGTTCATTTCATACAACACTGATATAATTTTACTAATGAAATTAATTGATACCTTCAGTTCATAACTGGGCTTTCTTCTGTATCACCTGCTGGGCTTTTTCAAAGACTTTATTATCTAAGTGGACCTTCTTCTTTTATCTCGTTTCATGATTTTCTATGTTAAATCTAAGAGGGAGAAAAAAAAAAAAAAAAAAAAAAAAAGAACGATCATAATTAAAATTTAATATATAGCTTTATATATAGGATATGCATTCAGATGATACAGCATGCTTGTTCCATCCAAAGTTAAATTTCCAAATATAAGAAGTTCTTGTTCAAATTGTTGTTCAAGAATAATAATTTTATTTAAGTAATCTTTGAAGTGTATTTTTCACATTTGCATGACACTTACCAAGGTAACAAATGAAATTTATAACTGAAATACAGTGTGATTTCTTTCTTAACTTCACCAAAGGAAAAATGAGAACTCCATAAATGAATTAATTTAATTTTTATCTTTTTTATAAGCAAAACATGAAGGAGAGTTTAATTAAGTGATCCCCATAAAAACTTCAAAATTAATATAATCAAGTTTTTGCATAGCAAAACCCATCCTCTCAATCATGATAAATTAATTCTGAATCCAAGTGTTGTATAATGCTTATCAATATTGCTGATATAGTTGGTTCTCCATAAAACATAATTTGAGATTCATATTGGAAAGTTATTACAATAATTCGAAGGTATCAATACCAAAAAATAAGTAACTCTTAAGATGCTAGAAGCTATATAATCAAGTATGGTGAATTTATGGTTATCTAAAACAAATTTAATTGACAACCTCAACCCAATTGAGATGAATAAAGAGAAGTGAACAACATTTCAAAATATTGAACAACAAGTTTATAATAAAATAATGAAATTAAACACATAATATTGGATCGGTATAAGTTACATGTTATATGTATTCAATAATAAGAAAATTAAATTTAGGTCTAAATATCTAAAAAGAAAACAGTGAATTTCTAACTATAAAAAACAATATAAACGTGAATCAGTCTATGAAAAGGAAAACTTATAAAATAATGAAATTTAACATATAACATTGGATCGGTATAAGTTACGTGTATACTGTAATAAGAAAATTAAATTTATCTTTAGGCATCAAAAAAGAAAGAATTAGGGTTTCAAGATGGCATGTGGGCTTTGCCAGTTTCTAGGAACTTAGGTACATAATCCATACTTATCTGTACTTTGAAACAACATAACAACCCAAAATCACAATCAAATTACACATAAACAACTCCATCCAACACATGGCTTCCCTCTTTCTCCATATTTTATTTTCTTTCGAAACAAACAAACAAATCCCTGTAAGAGCAATGTAATCAACCTCAAGATTCTTGTCTCTTCCCTCCCCTTAATTCTCAATACAAATTTGTCCCGAGTAATGTCGCATCCATGTGACAAAACCTATACAAAGCTTATAACTTCATTAAACAAATCATTTAAAAAAAATAGTCGGTGTCAGGGGAAAGCGCGTGCGTGTCATTCTTCGAGCTGGCAAGTAATATATATTTCTTCAAAAATAAAGAAATGTATAAACAAAAAAGAAAGTGTGAAGGCCAATCTGGTAAGATTCGTTTGCTTTCCACTTCATCGTTTGTATGAAATGCGAAATGGGGATTAAAAAATGATGAATGATTTTAAAAGCAATAATTAAGGGATTAAATAAAAAAAGAACGTGGGATGAGAAGAAATCGTTGTAAAATGAAGTATTGGATCAAGAGAAGATAAGGTTAGGGTTTGGCCCAAAAATAGAGAGATTCCTTTACCTTATTATTATTTGTTTTTATTGGTTGAGAAGTCATACTCCGAATCTGATGCATTGAATGTGGGAAACTGAAGTGGATGCAACAGATTTTGTTTAATAAAAGAATCACACACTGCCTTATTTCAGAATCTTCTTCTAAATGCTGTTCTTTACTTTTTCCATCTATAATTATTCATTTCAGGTTTATTTTAGATTTAAAAAAAAAAAATTATTATATTGGATGGTATGAATATCGGATATATTTAGATTGTTGAATAAGAATGTAAAAAACTATTTTGTTTTTACATATCAAAAATGTTTTCTAAAAGCAAAATACTTGTTTTCCGAGTTCTTGGAGAGAAACCAAGAACAATTATTCATGTGGGTGTTTTTCCAAAAAGGAATCTCAATTGTTTATTTTAGAGGAAATTATTGTGTTTTAATTTATATTTTTTTCATTTATAATTATTAATTTCAGGTTTACCTTAAATATCAAAAAAATTATTATGTTGAATTATCTGGATATCAGGTATATTTAGATTGTTGAATAAGAATGAACAGCTAAGCTAAAGAAAATACTACGTTTGTTTATACGTATTCGGTAATCATCATACAAAAAGAAAATGTTTTGGAAAAGCAAAATAGTTGTTTTTTGAGTTCCCGGTGAGAAACCAAGAACACTATTTGTCATGGTTTGGTGTATTTCCAAAAAGAAATCTCAATTGTTTATTTAGAGGAAATTATTGTGATTTAATTAATTTATATTTTGAAGTATTATAACAACTCAAATATGTACTTTTTTTTTCATAAAAAAATCTAAAAATTATTGTGATTTAATTTAAATTATTTCTTGCCTAACTCAAGTTGCACAAATTTGATTGGATGGTTTAAGAAATTTTAAAATTATGATTAAACAATTTCTTGGCAGCCAACAAGCACGTATTTAGCCTGTGAGTGGCTCCATTAAAGCTGGTCTCTCATTAATATAATTAATGATCATATTAAACTAATTTTCCGTTTTAGATAAGCCACTATTGTATTATCAACAATTCAAAAATATTTTAATATTTAAGATTCTCACATTACATCTAATTAGGTAAAATCACAATCAAAACACAGATTGTCAAGTATTGTTGGGGTATGATTATGATAAAAAATAAAAAAATTCAGAAATGTGTTATTTGATAGCAATTTTTAGAGACATATTTACTATGCATTCTGATAATAAATATTTCAACTATTTCTCACCCTATCTCCCCTTAAAAAAGATAAACGACGTGAGGTAACAAAAAATTAGGAAAATGATTGTTGGCAAGGATGTAATAGCACCCATGACTTATCTGAATTGTGTCATATCACTATTCCGATATCAATCAATTTTAAGTTAAGATAATAAAATTTGATCTTATCTGAATCGTGTCAATATTAAGAAATGATTTTTTAGGGACTATCAATGTCCTATTGAGACAAGCAAAATTTAAACTTTATTGCAGCTAACTACTACTCAATATGAATATTAGTTGTCCATTTGAAAAAGAAGTCGGATGACATTGATGGACCAAAAAAAAAAAAAAAGAAACAATTAGATGACTTTCTTAGATTTTGCACTAGTGAAAATGAAATAGGCTTATGAATCTTCGTATTATGAGATCACTAATTTATTTGATTGATAAGTAGGTTCATATCATAATCAAAAGTTGTTTTCTCATGTTACTCTAATCAATCTATAGATTTTATTTAATTACCTTAAACACAAGCCATATGATTATGTATACACTAACGTTGAGTCAATTGCTAATTTAATCATCCACTTAAAGTAGTAATTAAGGCCCTCGAGGAATCCCAAGTAATGAAGTAATTATCTTAGTCAAGTCAACTCACAAAGTGACCATTAGATCTTTCCCACTTGGATCAAAATCACTTTCAACGACTGGGTTTGTGACAAGTGTCAGTTTAATGCGGAAGGAACCCCACAAATTATTGTATGTCTTATGTATCAAAAGATTACGAATAAATAAGAAGATGTATTGATGAATCCACAGATCATGACAGCACTTAAATATGCCAACAACTGGCTAAATATTAAAGCTAAAAAAAATTGGAAGAAAACTAAAGACATTGGTGGGTCATAGAACAAAGAGAATCATTTTTATATCTAGTTGATTAATTATTTTTATATTTTGTTTGTGAACTTTGATAATATCTACAAAGATCTGTCATTTTATTGGCTTATTCGATTTAGGAGTTTGGTATAGTTTGTTTGGTTTTATTCATTTTTTGTGTTTATTTTGCTTAAAAAATATTTTCTTCTTCTTCTTCTTCTTTCTTTTTTCTAATATTAAGATCTCTTTTAATTTTTATGCCTGACTTAAAACAAAATATAAATTATTAAAATGATGTTATTTACATATGGGGTTAAAAAAAAAAAAAAAAAAAAAAAAAAAAAAAAAACTCTATTTCTATAAGTTTTACAAAGATGTACAAAACCATTTAATTTTGTTTTGGTTCATGCTTTGTGTATAATGTTTCATTCCAAGTTTTGAAGACTATGTTAACCAATTTTAAATGTGTTTTGGTGTTAGAAAGAAGAACTCTATATCTTAAACATAAAACCCTAAACCGTAAACTTAAACACAAAAGCAAAATCTTGAAGTCTTTTAGAAGTTTTGATAATCTATAAATAGAACTCATTTCTTAATATTAGAAAACCCAAAAGAAAACACCATGACAAAGTAAGAGGTCTAAATTGGAATCTTGAGAGGGAGAAAGAAGGAGAGAGATGAGGATAAATTAAATGATGATTGAAGACAAAGAAAGAGAAAAAAAAAAGGGGGTCCATATTCTTACAGGTTGTGCCTTGAAGAGGCTACAAAGCGTGCTACTTGACAATCCAATGTATTAGGACTAAGTTTAAAAGATGTTCATCACTTGTTTTGTCGATTTATCTTGTTTGTTGTGTTCATATATGATTTTCTGCTTTGAATATTTGGAGCCAATGAGAATGACATTTTTGAATCTTGGCGTGTCATGTCCTCCACCTTCCATGGGAGTCAAAATTTTTTGTTTTTTCCTTCTAAGAATGCCCCCTATTTTCGGATTAATCTTAGTGTTGTGATATATATATCGATATCATTATTTATTCTCTCTTGTTGACATTTTGATTGTTATAAAACTTGGATTAGAATTCCTAATATGAGGAATTACTGAAAGACAACCTTGATTTGTGTAATTGTATTTTTAAAAAATAAAGAATGTTCGCACTTGAGAATTTTTATATATCTAATAACATCATTAAGTCGATGCCAAAGTATTATATAGCAAATAGAATAATACTACTCTTACAAAATTTGTACACAAAATCTAATATCAAAGAGAGAGAGTGAAAATGTAAAGTCAACGTGTAATGAAGATGAATGATGTGTCAATTAACGGGCAGTACCACACACTTTGTATATTTAACTTTGTATGTAAACTTTGTAGGTAGTAACTGCTCATGCGAATATTGGTCCTATTAGTCGCTTATACTTTTTACATATATTTATACATTTAGTCATTTTCTTGTAAGGATGTCTTGATATTTTTAATAATGTTTTACCAAAATTCTTGATGTGAGGAATCTATTAAATGACAGTAATTTTTAAATTCTTGATGTGAAAAATTGATTGAAATTTTTTTTTCAAAGAATTCCTCATGTCAAGAATCCTAGTTCACATTTTGAAAAACAAAACATTAGTCCTATACATGATTTCTCGATCCAATAATACTATCATGTTGATGTCAAAGTATTATATATACAATACTACTATATGTTATCAATTTTCATTTTCTAATAATAAAACCGCCAATTAATTTTTTTTTTTAACTTCAAATATTACTTTATTGACAAATACATAATGTTTTATTCATACATTCGGTGCTAACTTGAAATATATAATTTGCATCCCAATTATAATTGTAAAATATAATTCATCCCATATGTATTTTGTAAGAAATTTTAATTCGCCTGTACAATTGTATTCACATTAAATATTTGGAATCTATTGAGCTCTAACATTTATGTCTCGTGGGACACAACGATGTTGAGGGTTTGATGTAGAGAAGAACTGAATTAATTAATTAATTAATTAAAAGCAGACCAATCAATTAATGAAATGCAGTGATTGAAAGGGACTAGATTCTCAATTAATTTTATTAATTCAATTTAATTTTTTTATAATTAAATAATTATTTTCAGATATCAAGAAAGACAATTATTCAACCAACCTAGCTACCAGAGCAAATCACACCACCGATCCTCCCACAAAAACGGAGGTGAAACCTCTCTCGTTATTTAATTTACGTATAAATTTGTGAGAGTTCCCATGATTGATTTAATTAATTTCATTAACACATGTATTAATATTTGATTACCTTCATGCAAGGCAATCATTCATTAATTAATCTGATATAGTCTTATAGAGATCTCCTCTTTTGAAATTTAAGTAACCATTTCAATCTAGTTTTATTCTTGTTTTTTTTTTAATAGCAGTAGTCAATGATCCATATCCAAGGGCATGTTTGACTTATTATTTCTGCCCATATTCTCAATCATATTCTCCAAATAATGTTGACACATTATTCCAAAAATATTATTCTATTTTTTTGATTACTTTTAGACCCCATAAGGTTATTAATTTCATTAAATACCCCTGAAAAAAGTTTAAAAATTACAAAAACACTCTCGTGATCCATACTTGGCAATTTCGACAACCACCATCGGTGGTAGCCGGATCTACCACAACGGTGAATTACCGACCGAAACTAACTGGTAATTCACGATCTGGCCTCTTCCAGCCAGATCCACATTGGATCTGGCCAAAAAAGGTCAGATTTGGCCATCGTTGACCGAAAACGACGACCGTCGTGGCCACAACAGGTCGTAGATCTGGCCTTTTCCAACCAGATCTGCCACGGATATGGTCGGAAAGGCCATAACGACGCGTTACGACTTAGATCCGACCAGTCTGTGTCGTAAAGTGATTTTCCTACCAAATTCCAGCGGTGGTGGCCGGAATTTGGCACTGTAGGTAGTAAGGGTATTTTTTTCATTTTATATTTAGGGTGTTTAATTAAGTTAGTAAACCTAGGCTTTTTTATAAATTTTTAAATTTTACCTCGTAATACTTCTCTATTCAACTACCCAATATATTCCCAAAATCCTATCCAAATAATAAACAAACGCACCCCAAATTAATTAACTATCTTTACATTTTATTTATTGAATATGATAATTATGTTATAACTCTAACTTCCTGTCCAAGTTTAATGGAGAAACTATGAATATTTTTATTGTCATTCTTTCTTAAAAACATAAAAATCATTCTTATATTTTATAATTATATTTAAAAAAAAAAAAAAAAAAAAGTTAACAAGAGTTCACTAAATTAAAAATGCTCATAGAAATGAAATATTTTAAGAGTACAATATAAACAAATTTATTAATATTAATACATATGATATACCAAAAGATAAGATTTATATTAAACATAATAAATTGAAACAACCTCAATCTTATCATTTTATATCTTTAAAATGTGCCTACCATTTTCCTATAAGAAACTATAATTAAAAACGTATCTTAAATCTTTTGACCAAATATTTTGGGAAATTTAATTATAGGAAATAGGGCAGGTGATAGTAAATTAGAAATACAATGTGGTGGCCCCTTGAAATAGCTGAGAGGTCATCAGTATTAGTCAAAAACTATTATTGGATTTGCCAAACTTTATTAGGCTTCCTTATTTATTTATTTATTTTTATGTATTTTTTTTAATTATAGATGGGATTTGGTTCTCTTTACATCTAGTACATAATATTTTTTAGCAATCCATTATGTCATCAAAGTCTTGATTCTATTTGATCAAGAAATTCATTAATAAGGGTGTGTTTGTTTCTCTATTTTAAGTAGGATTTTTGAAATCCTACCCAAAATATATATTTGTTTCCCTATTATGAAAATCCAATTCTATTTTTAACAAACCCCATAAGTTTGTGAATTTAACTAACACCCCCAACAAAAAAAGTTTAAAAATTAGCAAAAACACCCCCACCAAACCACATTTGCCAGATTTTGGCCACCACCACCAGAATTTTGTGTAATGGTGCACTACCAGCTGGATCTAATCGATAGTATGCCGATCTAACATTTTTAAGCTAGATCCACCGTGGATATGGCCGTTGACGGTCGGATCTTTGGCCATAACTGGTCGTCAACAACGGTCATATCTTTGATTGACGATCAAATGTGGCCAGATCTTACTATCAACGGCTAGATTTGGCCGTAGATTTGACATTTTCTAGCTAGATCCATGGCGAATCTGGTCGAAAAATGTCATATCGGCGCATAACCGGCTAGATCCAACCGATCATGCACCATTAAGGCAACTTTCAACTACCCTCCGATTGTGGTGATCGGCTACCAGCATTTAATGGGTGGGTAGGGGTGTTTTTGTTGATTTTTAATATTTTATTATAGGGGTGTTTAGCTAAATTAATAAACCTAAGGGGTGTTTTCTTAGTTTTCAAATCATACCTCATAGTAACCATCCAACTCAACTTTTTCAAAAATCCAACCCAAATAATCCTAATTTTTTTTTTTTCTTAAAATTAAGAAAATAATTTTTAAGAACTTTAATAAATGTTTTATAAGATCGCTTGTGAATGATTGCACTTATCTGAGTCTTGGGGTGATTGCACATATCTTATGTTTAATCCTGAGACTTGTCATCCGATGAATAGATGATTCTCAAAGTTTTATTTATTATAAGTAAATTTCTGAAACTAATCATTGTTTTTAAGAGTCCCTTAATTTAGAAGGAAGTAATGTATGTTTATAAATTTATGAAACTTTAAATACGGTTATAAATGATTTTAAGGGAGATTTATGATAATTTACATAATTTTAAGGAAAGTTTTTTATGACTTTAACAATACTTTGAAAAAAATATTAAACCATTCATTAAATACCCCCTGAAAAAAAGTTTAAAAATTAACAAAACACTCTCGTGATCCATACTTGGCAGATTTCGACAACCACCATCGGTGGTAGCCGGAATCTACCACAACGGTGAATTACCGACCGAAACTAACTGGTAATTCACCGATCTGGCCTCTTCCAGCCAGATACATGGATCTGGCCAAAAAAGGTCAGATTTGGCCATGTTGACCGAAAACGACGACCGTCGTGGCCACAACAGGTCGTAGATCTGGCCTTTTCCAACCAGATCTGCCACGGATATGGTCGGAAAAGGCCATAACGACGCGTTACGACTTAGATCCGACCAGTCTGTGTCGTAAAGATGTTTCCACCAAATTCCAGCGGTGGTGGCCGGAATTTGGCACTGTAGGTAGTAAGGGTATTTTTTTCATTTTATATATTGGGTGTTAATAAGTTAGTAAACCTAGAGGCTTTTTTATAAATTTTTAAATTTTACCTCGTAATACTTCTCTATTCAACTACCAATATTATTCCCAAATCCATCCAAAATAATAAACAAACGCACCCCAAAAACCATTTAATTTTGTTTTGGTTCATGCTTTGTGTATAACGTTTCATTCCAAGTTTTGAAGACTATTTTAACCAATTTTAAAATGTGTTTTAGGTGTTGACAAAGAATGAACTCTATATCTTAAACATAAAACCCTAAACCGTAAACATTAAACACAAAAGCAAAATCTTGAAGTCTTTTAGAAGTTTTGATAATCTATATAATAGAACTCATTTCTTAATATTAGAAAAACCAAAGAAAAACACCATGACAAAGTAAGAGGTCTAAATTGGAATCTTGCGAGGGAGAAAGAAGGAGGAGAAGATGAGGATAAATTAAATGATGATTGAAGACAAAAGAAAGAGAAAAAAAAAAGGGGGTCCATATTCTTACAGGTTGTGCCTTGAAGAGGCTACAAAGCGTGCTACTTGACAATCCAATGTATTAGGACTAAGTTTAAAAAGATGTCATCACTTGTTTTTGTCGTATTTATCTTGTGTTTGTGTTCATATATGATTTTCTGCTTTGAATATTTGGAGCCAATGAGAATGACATTTTTGAATCTTGGGCGTGTCATGTCCTCCACCTTCCATGGGAGTCAAAATTTTTTGTTTTTTCCTTCCAAGAATGCCCCCTATTTTCAGATGGAAAATGATAGAATTACTGAAAAATTTACACCAAATTTGTATATCGAATGACGTGGTAAAATCCTGACTGTTAATTAATATTAACTGATAATAAATAAACAGTCAGGATTTTATCACGTTTTTCGGTGTATAAATTCGGTGTACATCCGTCGGTAACTGTAACATTACTCTTTTCAGATTAATCTTACTTGTTGATATATATCGATATCATTATTTATTCTCTCTTGTTGACATTTTGATTGTTATAAAACTTGGATTAGAATTCCTAATATGAGGAATTTACTGAAAGACAACCTTTATATATAGATTTTTTATACGAAAAATTTGGCTAAAAATTTTGTCTTCTATAAGATTATTTTACGTCAAAAACCTTGATTTGTGTTAATTGTATTTTTTAAAAAATAAAGAATGTTCGCACTTGAGAATTTTTATATATCTAATAACATCATTAAGTCGATGTCAAAGTATTATATATGCGAATAGAATAATATTACTCTTACAAAATTTGTACCCAAAATCTAATATGCAAAGAGGGAGAGTGAAAATGTAAAGTCAACGTGTTAATGAAGATGAATGATGTGTCAATTAACGGGCAGTACCACATCACTTTGTATATTTAACTTTGTATGTAAACTTTGTAGGAGTAGTACCTCATGCGGATATTGGTCTTATTAGTCGCTTATATCTTATTTACATATATTTATACATTTAGTCATTTTCTTGTAAGGATGTCTTGATATTTTTTAATAATGTTTTACCAAAATTCTTGATGTGAGGAATCTATTAAATGACAGTACTTTTTAAATTCTTGATGTGAAAAATTGATTGAAATTTTTTTTTCAAAGAATTCCTCATGTCAAGAATCCTAGTTCACATTTTGAAAAACAAAACATTAGAATACCTATACATGAGAATTTTCTCGATCCAATAATACTATCATGTTGATGTCAAAGTATTATATATAACAAAACTATATGTTATCAATTTTCATTTTCTAATAATAAAACCGCCATTTAAATTTTTTTTTTTTTTTGTAACTTCAAATATTACTTTATTGACAAATACATAATGTTTTATTCATGACATTGGGTGCTAACTTGAAATATATAATTTGCATCCCAATTATAATTGTAAAATATAATTCATACCCATATGTATTTTGTAAGAAATTTTAATTCGCCTGTACAATTTGTATTCACATTAAATATTTGGAATCTATTGAGCTCTAACATTTATGTCTCGTGGGACACAACGATGTTGAGGGTTTGATGTAGAGAAGAAACTGAATTAATTAATTAATTAATTAAAAGCAGACCAATCAATTAATGAAATGTACAGTGAATTGAAAGGGACTAGATTCTCAATTTAATTTTATTAATTCAATTTAATTTGTTTTATAATTAAATAATTATTTTCAGATATCAAGAAAGACAATTATTGTCAATCAACCTAGCTACCAAAGCAAAATCACACCACCGATCCTCCAACAAATATGGAGGCGAAACTCTCTCTCTTTATTTAATTTATGTATAAATTTGTGAGAGGTTCCCATGATTGATTTAATTAATTTCATTAAACACATGTATTAATTAATTTGACTACCTTCATGCAAGGCAATCATTCATTAATTAATCTGATATAGTCTTATAGAGATCTCCTCTTTTGAAATTTAAGTAACCATTTCAATCTAGTTTTATTCTTGTTTATTTTTTTAATAGCAGGTAGTCAATGATCCATATCCAAGGGCATGTTTGACTTATTATTTCTGCCCATATTCTCAATCATATTCTCCAAATAATGTTTGACACATTATTCCAAAAATATTATTCTATTTTTTTGATTACTTTTAGACCCCATAAGGTTATTAATTTCATTAAATACCCCCTGAAAAAAAGTTTAAAAATTAACAAAAACACTCTCGTGATCCATACTTGGCAGATTTCGACAACCACCATCGGTGGTAGCCGGAATCTACCACAACGGTGAATTACCGACCGAAACTAACTGGTAATTCACCGATCTGGCCTCTTCCAGCCAGATCCACATTGGATCTGGCCAAAAAAGGTCAGATTTGGCCATCGTTGACCGAAAACGACGACCGTCGTGGCCACAACAGGTCGTAGATCTGGCCTTTTCCAACCAGATCTGCCACGGATATGGTCGGAAAAGGCCATAACGACGCGTTACGACTTAGATCCGACCAGTCTGTGTCGTAAAGTGATTTTCCTACCAAATTCCAGCGGTGGTGGCCGGAATTTGGCACTGTAGGTAGTAAGGGTATTTTTTTCATTTTATATATTAGGGTGTTTAATTAAGTTAGTAAACCTAGAGGCTTTTTTATAAATTTTTAAATTTTACCTCGTAATACTTCTCTATTCAACTACCCAATATTATTCCCAAAATCCTATCCAAAATAATAAACAAACGCACCCCAAATTAATTAACTATCTTTACATTTTATTTATTGAATATGATAATTATGTTATAACTCTAACTTCCTGTCCAAGTTTAATGGAGAAACTATGAATATTTTTATTGTCATTCTTTCTTAAAAACATAAAAATCATTCTTATATTTTATAATTATATTAAAAAAAAAAAAAAAAAGTTAACAAGAGTTCACTAAATTAAAAATGCTCATAGAAATGAAATATTTTAAGAGTACAATATAAACAAATTTATTAATATTAATACATATGATATACCAAAAGATAAGATTTATATTAAACATAATAAATTGAAACAACCTCAATCTTATCATTTTATATCTTTAAAATGTGCCTACCATTTTCCTATAAGAAACTATAATTAAAAACGTATCTTAAATCTTTTGACCAAATATTTTGGGAAATTTAATTATAGGAAATAGGGCAGGTGATAGTAAATTAGAAATACAATGTGGTGGCCCCTTGAAATAGCTGAGAGGTCATCAGTATTAGTCAAAAACTATTATTGGATTTGCCAAACTTTATTAGGCTTCCTTATTTATTTATTTATTTTTATGTATTTTTTTTAATTATAGATGGGATTTGGTTCTCTTTACATCTAGTACATAATATTTTTTAGCAATCCATTATGTCATCAAAGTCTTGATTCTATTTGATCAAGAAATTCATTAATAAGGGTGTGTTTGTTTCTCTATTTTAAGTAGGATTTTTGAAATCCTACCCAAAATATATATTTGTTTCCCTATTATGAAAATCCAATTCTATTTTTAACAAACCCCATAAGTTTGTGAATTTAACTAACACCCCCAACAAAAAAAGTTTAAAAATTAGCAAAAACACCCCCACCAAACCACATTTGCCAGATTTTGGCCACCACCACCAGAATTTTGTGTAATGGTGCACTACCAGCTGGATCTAATCGATAGTATGCCGATCTAACATTTTTAAGCTAGATCCACCGTGGATATGGCCGTTGACGGTCGGATCTTTGGCCATAACTGGTCGTCAACAACGGTCATATCTTTGATTGACGATCAAATGTGGCCAGATCTTACTATCAACGGCTAGATTTGGCCGTAGATTTGACATTTTCTAGCTAGATCCATGGCGAATCTGGTCGAAAAATGTCATATCGGCGCATAACCGGCTAGATCCAACCGATCATGCACCATTAAGGCAACTTTCAACTACCCTCCGATTGTGGTGATCGGCTACCAGCATTTAATGGGTGGGTAGGGGTGTTTTTGTTGATTTTTAATATTTTATTATAGGGGTGTTTAGCTAAATTAATAAACCTAAGGGGTGTTTTCTTAGTTTTCAAATCATACCTCATAGTAACCATCCAACTCAACTTTTTCAAAAATCCAACCCAAATAATCCTAATTTTTTTTTTTTCTTAAAATTAAGAAAATAATTTTTAAGAACTTTAATAAATGTTTTATAAGATCGCTTGTGAATGATTGCACTTATCTGAGTCTTGGGGTGATTGCACATATCTTATGTTTAATCCTGAGACTTGTCATCCGATGAATAGATGATTCTCAAAGTTTTATTTATTATAAGTAAATTTCTGAAACTAATCATTGTTTTTAAGAGTCCCTTAATTTAGAAGGAAGTAATGTATGTTTATAAATTTATGAAACTTTAAATACGGTTATAAATGATTTTAAGGGAGATTTATGATAATTTACATAATTTTAAGGAAAGTTTTTTATGACTTTAACAATACTTTGAAAAAAATATTAAACATTTAAAAATGTTGACTACTTCCATACATAAACCTATGCATATAAGCATTATGTAGTTTAATAAAGTTAACCATGGTTTAATTAAGATATATTATACACTTGAATACCTGATAAATAATTTTTTTAATTAAAATTGAAATATGTAATTAGAACTCTTTTATATATTTAAAGGTCGATTAGTTCTCTAGTCAGGACGTTCTAATATTAATTATATTAGAACAATACTAAATCACCGTTGGATATTTATTTGTAAAATATCACTTCAATTCAATGAGTGAATCCAACAATGTTTAAGCTTTGTCTTGAGAGAATTGTTGAATTAATATTAAGATGTACTGATTAAAGGATTTTCGTAGAAAAGTCTTGTAAGTTGCATTATAATATTTTACAAAAATTAATGTTAAATTATAATATTACTCAAAATATATAAAAACATTAGAAAACTCTACCGTATGTCAAGAGCATACCTGGTCATCTATATATTATATAAGGTCTTGTAGGGCTGCATTTTATAATAATTAATGTTCAATTATATAATATAATTCAATACAAAAAAATAAAAATAAAAATAAAACTCTACTATATGTGAACATACATCTGTCATCTACATATTACATAAGAAAACATGTCATGTTAAAAAAAGCAATATAAAATTAAAATACAACTTTA
Source organism: Pistacia vera (assembly GCF_008641045.1). Classification (NCBI taxonomy): domain Eukaryota; kingdom Viridiplantae; phylum Streptophyta; class Magnoliopsida; order Sapindales; family Anacardiaceae; genus Pistacia; species Pistacia vera. The sequence continues at coordinate 2,693,874 of NW_022196645.1, forward strand.
AAAAAAAAAAATTAATTTCCTTATAATTTTGTCCTGAATCACATGGGGCTTTAATTTCACCATAACAGTGACTAACAAGGTAAAGCAAGGCTGCCACATATAAAAAATAAAATCCCAAAGCAAGCTAGCAAGTATTATATTTCGCCTAGGCATGCGGTTTTGATATCTCCGGATCAGAAGTTCTGCCATGTTTTGCCCCCTGGCTTTTGGAGGAAAGTTATGAGTAGGAAGTTTCCCCTTTTCTTTCTTTAATTAACAGAGGTTTTGATTCATGTAAATGTCAATTGGTATATATGAATCAACAATATTGATAATAATAATAAAACTTATAACATATCTTTTTTCGTAAAATTGGATATAGATTCGTGAAATATGTAGATTCACATAGAATAGTATATTTGCAACATTAAACATGATGAGTAATTCCCAACATTTAAAATGTATATTTATTTTTTATATTATGCTTACATTTTTTTTGTTTTTTTTTAATAGAGTGTCTAGGCTAGCTTTCGCGCACCAGACTAATCCCTAGGGTCTTGGCAGGACTCGAATACAAGACCTTCGAGTACCATCCAGCCACAAGCCAAGAGGTTAATTGTTTTGGATAAACCCGGTAATTGCCTCTCCCGCGACTCGAACAAGACCCCTGGATAGTGCTAAAGCTAGGGCTTGTCATCCGACCACAAGGGATTATGCTTACATTGGTAAAAAATTTAATAACCCCAATACTGAAAGTGAAATATTCGGTCTTGTGTTAGAAATTTTAAAATTTTGTTTGTAATTATTTATTGACACCATCTAACTGATGGGAGTCTGGATTTCTTAAGAAATTCGGACAAGTTTGCTTGAGAATTTTCTAAATTTTTTGTTTTGAAAACTATAAAATTTATCCTTCAATATTTATCGACATAAATATACCAATGTCATCCAACATAATCGATTCAAAAGAAAATGGGCACATCCTCAATTAAGAATATGAATTTTCAATTTTAAGAAAAAAGTTTTGATTTGAAAACTTTTGAAATTGTATCTAGTCCAAAATGAAAGCTAGGAACCCAATGAAAAGATTGGCTAATTGGTGTACTATTGTTCTTTGGAAACACAGTTAGTAGAAATTAAAAATATGATAATATAAAGTGGATTTTGGATGAAATATTTGTATGTAGTAGAGTTCCCAGGAGATGCAAAAGTATATAAAAATACCAAATGAGTAATGATAAAGGCTTAACTGGATTTACAAGGAAGTACATGTGATAAAAATCTAATAGGTTTTTTAGTTAATATCGGACAAACATATGATACTATGAATATTTATTAACAAAACAAAGTTCCAAAATGTCAAAAAGTTTCATTCCTTTCTTCAATTATTGTAGAAATTTATGCTCACAAGAAAGAAAAAGAGTGATGTATAATTACTTATTGAACAAGAATGAGGTCAGATAAGATGCCAAAAGTTTTTAAGTATATTAGTAATCAAAATATTATATCTTGATGTATAAAATAAAATTATGTATTAATACTAAATAAATTAATATATATTGATGGAATCCAATAAATACTAAAAATTAATTTGTACTAAGATTAAAATCTCAAATTCTCAATCATCTAGATAGATATGGTTGTTCAGTACGGAGAGAATAATCAAATGGGAAACCGTTTAAATTTTCCAGGAACAAGACATCATCAGTGGACAGAACACATGTCTATTTCACTGGACAGAGATTCAAAATAAAATTTTCAGTTTAAATTATTATATCTATAACTAATTAGTTAATCAAATTTACCTTCTAATTTTAACCTTTTTTAGAGAGATATATTTATATTTTGAAAAGTTATTTGAGAAATTTGAATTATACAATATTATGCTACAACTACGATGTATGATGAGTTAGTTTTTCCATCTCGTTGTAATCCCAACTTTTTTTCTTATAACCAGCACTGGGTGATCTGATAGTAAAAGAGAAAAAGAGAATATAACATGATCTCTCTTGATAGTAAAAGAGCAAGAAGAGAATTGAATATGGTTTCTTGAATTCGAGTCCCCACGACCTTTAATAAGAGTGGTCACTATAGCACTTACCCAGTAAGTAGTTTTACGATCACGGAGGATTAGTTTAGGTGTGCGCAAACTAACTTAAACGTCTTCGGTCATAAAAAAATAAAATAAAAAAAAATTCCTTGTAATTTCTTATTGTCTCTGTCTTTCTTGGACTTTACTACAAGCAATTGAGGACTTGATTTCTATATTTGAACATAATCTTTTTTTTTTTTTTTTTTTGTGACCAAAGTTGTTTGGATCAGTTTATATGTACCTCAACTAATTCTTTGGAGCTCTGAAGTTAACGATCAGGTAAAATTCAATGGTCACTCCCACTAGTAACTTCAGTACCTCTTAAATAATATACGTATCTAAAAGTCTCTATTGCCCCCACCCTGGCCATCCAAGGGTGGTTAACATAAGCTTTGAAGGAACTTGTGTTCTAAAAATAATGCTATGTAGTCTCAGTTAATATCCCAATTTATTTCGTAAGTCATTTGCCTTTAATCTTACATTATCATATGGACAGTGATCGAGTATTAAATGTTTATCATTGTTTAGTGTTATGCTTATCAAGTAATATGTGGCTATAACGAGAAGGAAAAATTAACTTTTCATACGTCATAGCTGTTACCGTTATAATTTAACGGAATAGATTTTGTTTGCCATGTTTGTTTTAAAATGTATCCAATAAATTGAGGGGATCAAAAAACTTAAAAATTAACCCAAACTCTTATTGGCTAAGGTTACGAGATGTGCAAAATGGTAAAATAAAAATAAAAAAAAAATGAGAAGGATGGCACCAAATTTCCATACATGACAGATGCATATCTTGAGGTCCTGCAAAGACTTGTCTGGAATATCTTGTTCACAGGTTTACAATATTACATTGGCTTATATACATATATTTAGGAGCTTCATTTGTTTTTTATTATAAAGACTTTTATGGCCCACTTCTTTTGATTTCCTCCAAAGTACAGTTTGCAACACAAATATACTATACCATTAAAATATCATCCCTTATATTATACTGAATATATTATATACACTTTAATTTATTAATAAACATCTTCTCTCTCTCTTTCTCTCTCTCTCAAAATATTACACACAATATTTCTACTGGTCTAGCATTTTTTCTTCCCTCCTTCACAGGCTGTCATGGTTGAATTATTAAGACCCTGAATTATATTTTTTAAGCCTTGATGATTCTCTTTGTTGTTTATTCAAGCAAAGTGGGACTCCTTCTTGCCTGTCATCTCCAGATTTTTGCTTCTTCCACTGCTTTGTTTGCTCCGTCTGTCTTGCTCAATATTTTCATTTCATTTCTTGCTTAGTTCATTAACAACTTCTTCTTCTTCTTCTTCTTCTTTCACTTATGGATCAAACGACTTTTCGCGTCAGTGAAGAACAAGAATCCTTTTTTCAATGAGCTTCATACAAGGACTTCTCCTTCTGTTCATCTTTTGTTTCAGGTAATTTAATTTAATTTTGGTGATGTTTTAATACATATGTATGTAGTCTTTTTGTTGTTGAACAATCTTTGTTTTTGTGTTTAAAAATATTCAAAACTGAAAGAGACTTTTGTTTTTAGATGATGTACAGTGTGGTGTTGTGTTGTAAAACAATTTTTTCATCAAACTTTCTCTTTCAGTCCTACTGTTTGGCTTATGTAATATGAGTTGATTAGGTTTAATAGTAATAATTCTGGTTGATGATGATATCATCACAAAGGTTTAATTAGCTTTTGGAAGAAACAGATAAAAGTTGAAATTCGAGAACAATTTAATTAAATTCCTGAAAATAGATAGAAGAGAAGACCACCCAGTTATAATAATGGCGGGTGATGCTACCACCAACATCATAAAGTGATAAAATGACTCGTTTGACATATATTTGGTCTCAGTATTGCCCACATCTCATTTCACCTTTAAGGTTTAGAAACTATTTGGTAACACTACTCTCAGAGCTCCCAATGAAAATTCTAAAAACATTTGAAGGTCCATTCGTTTCCTCTTCTGCTCTAAACCTTGAAAATTAATTCTCACTGCTAATTTTCAACACCTTTTTTCATGTGACAAACCTGTCTTATTCCCAAACGTGGCCTGCATTTGGTACCCCAAATAGGGAACCATAAAGCCTTTTTTGTGGATAATTTCACTTTGTAATGGCCTAAAGTTTCCCTCTTTTCTAGAATTAAATTGATTTTGTTTGATCCTAGACCATTTCATCTCAGCAAGGTTGAAGATGACTCAATTTTGTTCATGACAGATCTTTTGATTGTGTGGAAGGAATCAAATCAAAATTAAAACCAAAACAATTTCTAGCTCATGTTTTCAAATAATTGTGTCAGTATTTGCTTCTGTTTTAGCAACATTTGTAGTGAAATCTATCGGGATTCGCAGTAAATTTGACAGTCATTTGATTTCAGGCATGGGAACCAAAATTGAGTATGCAATCAATCCATTAGCAGCTTCAACAAATACTAACAGCTTCGACTTTAACGCACATCATCGTGTGGATGACTGGGATTATTTCCAATCCAGAGAGGTGAAGAAGTTTCAAAGAACTCGAGAAGACGGTTTCCGCAACTCCATGGACAGGATGCTTGAGAAGCACAACATAGACTCCATAAAAAGAACAATGCAGATCCATGAAGATATCTTCAAACACCAGGTGAACTCAAGGTCTTTATATTTCTCAATCAATTAATCTCCTTATTATAACATCTTGGTCCACTGTCATGATATTGTTCTCGGATCTGTCTTTAACGTACCTGCCTCGAATAGTAGGGCTCAGATCTAACCATGATTTGAAAATTTCAGGTACAAGAACTCCACAGGCTGTATAGTGTGCAAAAGATGATGATGGCTGAGCTGAAGAAAGAAATTAAACAAAGTAGAATTTCAAGTGCTTCAATGGCAGGTTCAGAAATGAACCATTCACATATATTTATGAAAACGCAAAATGCAACAACTACTTCAGGGTATATTTTCCAGGTTCAAAATATTCCTGAAGATCCAAGCTCCAGGGAGAGAAGTGGCAGCAGCCAAATCGGCAATAAAATGAGCATAGAAGGGTCTGATGAAGAGAGTGAAGTTGAGTTAACATTAAGCATTGGAGTAAGCTCAAACAAGAAGAGATCAAAAGGTCAAGAATTAATGAAGGAAACCAGGGAGATTGACTCAACTGCGTCGTTTAAATCTGATAGCGGCCCCAACACTCCAATGAGTAGCTCAAGTGCGACATTTGATAACCAGGAAAAGAAGATGCCGCATTGGCTTTTCGGATTAAGCATAAACAGGAGTTGAATTGAATTGTAGTTTAATTGATATAATTAATTAATTAATTGTATGTGTGTATCCTTTTAATCTTAATTAAATTACTGTAGCTGCAGCATGGAACCATGAATTTAATGACTTGGGTTCCATGAATTGAGATTCCTAATTTAGTTTCAAAACTCAAAATCTAATAAATGGATGACTCTGGCACCCATTTTGTAAATACTTCATTTGTGACACTTAATTTGTTATTAATCTAGTTTTCTTTTGCATTTTATGTTAGGCTTTGATTTACTTGATATCTATTGCTATATACGTATGTTCATTTAAAACTTAAAGGTATTATTATTAGGTAATAAAGGTATGACCACAAGTTCATTTAAAGAAACAAAAATCTATAACTACCATTGGGTAATCTGATGGCAAAAGAGCAAAAAGATGTTTCATGAGCTCATAAGTTCAAGTACCCCCAAGCTCTAATAAGGGTGGTCACTGTAACTCTTACCAATCTGATAGTTCTAAGGTTTTGAAGAATTAATTGAAGTACACGCAAACTAGCAGTTGAATCTCTCTTAAGACGGCCTAATTAATTGGAAAATAGAAACCAATAGGAATAAAAATATCTCTTATAGGGCCTAATTAATTAGAAAATGGAAGAACCTAAGAGCATCTTCAAAACACTCTTTATATATGACCAAAACTCTTTATTATAAAGAGTTTGTCCATAAAAACAAGAATCCAATAGATTTTTTATTCTTTAAATATAAATTAAAGAGTGAGTTTGACTATATATATCTAGAGTGAAATTTTACTCTCTATCCCTATTTTATTTAACAAATTATAAGTTTCTATGTATTTTATTATTAATTTTCTCACCTATTTCTCTTTTATTTATTAAGTCTAATTTAAAGAGTCTGATTTGAATATAAATTTTGTTCTTTATATTTAAAAGTTAATAAAGATATTTTTTATTTATGTGAAATATACTCTTTAATATAAAGAGCAATATTGGAGATGCTCTAACAAGCACAAAAGATTGACAAATTGGATGGCATAAACAAATAAAAAAAGAATAATGCTATTTGTACAAACTTTCGTGTAAAGAGAGTTTGTACTAATTGACGTGGCACGTCACATGACATATCAAGTGACATTAGAAACCATATAACTTAATGTCACATTAATATCACGTAAGCTTTTATGTCACATGATACTCACTTGGTGTGCTATGTCAGTTTTTACAAACATTTTTTTGTACAAAAGCTTGTATAAATAATTTTATCCATAAAAAAAAATAAAAAAAAGGGGTTATCAAATAGAACAACATTAATGCCAAATGATAATGACTTACTTGGGCATATAAAATAAAAATAATAATTAAAGATATTTTAAGTTGTAGTTATCTTGGCAAAGCATGCGCCGCAAGTTAGATGAAAAAGACAGATGGCAACATCTAAGAAACGACAATTATGAATACCTTATTGCTTGCTTTTTCAAATTCAATCCTCTTAATATGAGAGATGTGGGTCTCACAATAAACACCCTTTATTAATTTTTTATATTTAATAATTTTCCACTAATCAAGGATAACATTTTATGAATGCTCGGTACGTAAGTTAAATGATCCTAGTCAATTTTATATTTTTTTTTATTAGGATGTTTGACTCGTTTACACGCACTTCAAATAATTTCGAGGTCTATTATAATCTTACAAGATATCATTAGACATAAGTTCAATAGATAACCTAAAGTCATGTCATCCGCCACAAGCAAAATAGTTAGATCCTAGTCATTTTCAACACTTTAAATTAATTACCATTGTTTTATTTGATAACATCAATATTATAAAATCATGTAGACAGTAGTAAATCCATAAATTTTTGTTAAAATGAGTCAAAATAAAAAATAATTACATATAACATTCATACTTTGTTTTTCTAGTCAAAATTGTCATAAAAATAAAATAAAATTACACACTAATATTTTTTTTTTTTTTAAAATTGAGGATGTGCCATGACAACCCCCCTACATGTAGATGAAGGTTGGCTGATTGATAGTTGGCTTGGTTTGCATTGAGATAATGATAATTTAAATTATGAAGTTATTAATAGTTTTAAATGTTATTTTAGTAATGTGCAACATTGCAATTGACTTGACAAGATGTTATAGATTAATGATTTGGAGACACCTTTTCGGAAACGTTACCCATCTAATAAGATATTATACAAATTAAAAACATATTTTTATTATAAATATTAAATTATATTACATATTGCTCTTTTATTTAACATTTTATGTCATAGTTATATTTAAAGAGTTGTGGGTTATATTTTTCTTCGTACCCAGTTTGGTAATGGGCCATCACAGCCCATTGAATTAAAAGAAATGCTTAACAAACCCAATAGGTTTTGCGTAGGCCCGTAATAAATATACATCCAGAGATCCAAATGAGATATGTTTTAATAAAAGATAATATTCTATCAACTTAATTTTTTGATTTAAAACAGTAATTTAGATTTTCAACCTTTGATTTGATATACAATTTAACGGTTGGAGAATAGGAAATTACAAATAGTTATTTCATATGTTACTTTATCACCTTTAAAATAGTTAGATTATGGTTTATGAGTAATTATTAATTAGATTATTGTTTACCAGAGATTATATTTTACATTGGATGGCACCTCCGGTCGGAAATTGGTTCTAAGGTCAACGTTCACTTGTGAGGGCTTAAACGGATGGTTAGCTTGTGGTTTGGGTTCGAGCCCCCTCATGGGTATCTGCATGGCTGAAAGTCATTGTTTCCTACTTTCTAAAACTTATACAGTTCAAATTCAATGAAGACTTTAGCTTTGAAGCCAGGCTTGCAAAGCAAGTGCTTGACTGATTGGGGAAGTTTGGATTTTTTTTTTTTTTTTTGAAAAATAATTAACGACATTAATTTGTTATTAATCTAGTTTTCATTTGCATTTTACGAAACATAAAAGGCTTTGATTTACTTTATATCCATCTGTTTACATACACACACACACAGAGAGATATATATAGGAACTCTAGATCCCATCCGGAAACTAATTTATTAGTCTACTTCAAATCGTTTGATTCTAATAAACATTTTAAACAATTCTAATTTATTAAAAAAATTAATAAGAGTATCAGATTTATTCAAAAACTTTAAGATATTAGTTAAAAACAATGGCGGAATCAAGAATGATTAGGATTAAGAATTCATAAATAATATACTTCAAATTTTTTTCATAATCATAAATATAAAACTTTAATATTTATTAATAATATTTTTTGTTCAATAGAATTATAATTTTGTTCATATAAATTATTATTTTATTCCTCCTAAACCCTAAGCCCTCTATAGAGCTCCTATAGCCAAAACACCGTAACCTGCCTACAATCAAAGAACAATAAGAGCTTAAAAGAAGAAACGTTAATTGCCGAAAAATTGGGGTAGAGTTTGAGAAGAAGAAACGATGGTTGGACTTTGGTTGCCTTTTTACACCCTATGTATAAATTTACATTTTAGTCCATAAACATATGAAAAACCCAAAATCACCCCCCACAAACATTTCAATTTAGTCCCTACAATAAAATAAAATTTCAACTCAACCCAAGCAAAACCACCCCCGTTTGTTCATAGGATACCCAGCATTGGGTATCCTCATGGGCTGTTAAGGTTTTAGCAGAGTGATGAGGCCCATATGGTCATAGGATACCCAACATTGGGTATACTACAAAAACTTTGGGGTGGGCCTGAAAACGTTGGTTCTCTATAAACGGCCCTAAAACCGACAAGGTACCATTCAGGGCTATAGAGAAATGGAGCCCATTAATTCATGGGACACCTAGCGTTGGGTATCCTGTGAAAACTTTGACATGGGCCTGAGGACGTTGTCGTGGGCTGCTGAGGTTGTTGTCGTGGGCTGCTGAGGTTTAGGGTTTATTGGAGTGATGAGACCCATTTGTTCATAGGATACCCAACATTAGGTATACTACGAAAACATTGGGGTAGGCCTAGAAACGTTGGTCCTCTATAAACATTTTATAAGTTTAACGAGCTCGAACTCAAGCTCGTTTACCATCTCCCCCTTATCAAGTTTGAGCCGAGCCATGAAATTGTAAGCTCGATTGTCTCGGCTCGAACTTGAACTCGCCTCCCTTATTAGCCAAAAACTTAGCTTGATAACAACCCTACCTTCAACACTCTAGCTCAATGTCTCTAACCTACATGGCAATGTTTAGTGGACTAACAACTTAACTAACATGTCTAAAACCATTCAAAATTAGTGTTTACTTGATAAGTAGCTTAACCAACGAAGTAAAGCTTCAATTATCAACATTTTTTTCTCTTTCTTGTAGACAATTTGTCATATCTATAAATTTGCTTGAAATAAGGAGAGAGGGTAAGAAAAATACCAATGTAATAAAAACCTTGTGCCACATATATGGAATAAAGAACTCCTTTGAATTCGCCCTTGAAAAGTGATGATGAAGAGCTTGACGACTTGTATTTATTTTATTTTTTACTTGATGGTTGGATTAGGATTTTGGAAGTAATGTATTTAGTGGATTTTGTGCAATATATGTCTATTTATGAAATCTATCGATCCTAATTCTTTCTTGACTTTTGTTTAAGGAACAATGACATTTCAAGTATGTGAGCATGCATATAACTTGCCCGATTTTGAGGTTGAAAGTATAGTGAAACAAGAGATTGAAAGGGGGATTTGATAACTTGTTAAAATTACAAAATATGCCAAGGCATTGTGCCCACATAATCAAGGATTGGCTACCTCTTATGAGAAAGAGATGTCTTGTTTTAGGCTAAATAATAATGTAGTCCTTCATTTTGGTTTAGAAGATGTCCTTTACATCATAGGGTTGCCTATAAAAGGTAGATCTATTTTAGGTTTGAAAAGTGATTTTGAAATTTCAGTATATAAATATTTTCAAGGAGCTTCTAATAATTTTTTCATTAAGGGCAGGTGAATACAGCTGAAAATTTTAAGAGATAAAGCAACCATAAGGGATGGTGATATGGATGATAGGGTTAGAACGACAGTTTTGTATATTTTAGGCAACACTATAGTTGTTGATACCTCTGGTTGTTATGTCAACTCTTCCCATGCTTCTTTGCTTGATGATATTCATAGTTTGGGTGAATATTCACAGGGTGAGATGCTCTTGGTTATTCTTCACAAGAGTTTAACTGGGTATGGGAGCAAAGAAGGAGGAACCAAATACTTCTTAGGTTGTTCATATGCTTTGATGGTAAGAAATTTTGTTTTTTTATTAACAATATTATAGGGATAAATGCTATTACATGTTTCAAATTTAACCACATCCTTTTTCTTCTTTTTTGTTTTTTAAGATTTGAGCACTAGAGCGCATTAATGTCTTATGCACATGGGCAGATTCAATGAATGACGAGTGGGGACCATGGCCCCCGCTCAATTTTTTAAGGATTTTAGATTTTAGATTTATTTAAATTTTGCTTCTATAAAACTTTGAGAATTTTGAGAACAAAACGGCCTAGCCCCCACGGAAAGCTTGGATTTTGTTTTTGTAAAACCCCATTTTTAATCCTAATATATTTATTACATATTCTTTGTAATTTTTATTTTTATACAAGTGGATCTTATAGTTTTTAAAAGTTTTAGTGGGAGTGAAAATGAAAGGAATAAGAGCTGTTGGGTTTGCATGTAGCAAAGGGGAGAAATCTGGGCATTTTTACAATAGAATTCTTATGTGGTGGGGTCATGGTCAGAATAAAAGAATTTTGGGGCAATTTATAATTCTAAGAAGTTTTTTTATATATTAACTGGGTTGTTCGCCCAAAATGAAGAAGAAGAGAAAAAACCCATAAAGAAGAAAGGAAGAAGAAGCAAAGGAAAAGGAAAGAGAGAAGAGAGGGAAGATTAGGTTTGGCCAAGAGGTAGAGTGATAAAAGAGGAGTGAGAGTGAAAGTGAAGCAAAAATGGAGGAGAAATTTTGAAACAGGTAACTCCCATTTGGTTTTAGGTAACACATGTAGGGGGTTTAATTGGTGAATTTCTTCATCTTTTCTTCAATTTAACTATGTAAGTGTTGGTTTATTGATTTTTGGTTGTCCTTTAGTGTTAGGTGTGGAAGAAAAGAATGCTTGAGGCTTCAATTTTCAATATTTTTATTGTCTTTCCATTACCATGTATGTAAATCATTATAGGCCACTATGTATGTCTTATTGTCTTTCTATTACTATGTATGTAAATCACTATGGGTTATTATTCTTGTATAATTTCTTATTGTTTTATTTGTTTAAAACTCATTATTAGGTGCGCAACATGGATAAATTTCTCAAAAGAAAATCAGCAATAAACCAATCATCCTCATCAGCCCAAGAAAATAAAGCCAATGGTAAAGAAAATGATCCATTAAAGGAAAGTCGTGTAGAACTAGAAGCCATTTTGAAAGATCTTATGTCTAATCCATCTTTACGACCTAAAATCAATCATTATCATCCTAATTATAGGGATGTAATTCGAAGATTTTACTTACAAAAGAGTTGTTGCCAACCTTGAAATCATGCATTTCTATTAACAAAATTTGGAAAAGCATATCATTGATTTAATCTTGCTTGGTGGTTTGGTGTGTGTGGTGATTGGCTTGAGTATAGTGTGATCAAAGATGCTGCACTCTGCTTGTATTGTTATCTTCGTAGACCTGCCATTATGAGCCAAGCTGGTATCATTAGTGAGGGATTTCGTAATTGGAAGAAACCAGAACGCTTTGAAATTCATGTTGGCCAGCCAAATAGTGCTCATAACCAAGCATGACAGAGTTGTGTGAATTTAATGAATCAAAAGCAACATATCGAGGTGGCCCTCTCTAAGCAATTATATTTCTTTTGCGTCAAGGGTTGGCATTTCATGGTCATGATGAAACTAAAGACTCAAAGAACCAAGTAACTTTCTCGGACTTCTTCTTTTTCTAGCTTAGCACAATGAACATTTTAAGAGTGTTGTTTTGAAAAATTCACCTGGGAATCTTAAATTGATAGCACCAGTGATTCAAAAAGATATTGTGGATGCTACAGCAAATAAAACCACAAAGGCTATCATTAGTGATCTTGGAGATGACATCCTTTCAGTTTTGATTAATAGGTCTCGTGATGTATCAATTAAAGAACAAATGGCTATTGCCATACGTTATGTACATAGAAAAGGTCATGTGCTTGAGCGGTTTCTTGGCATTGTACATGTTAGTGACACGACTATAGTATCACTTAAGATGGCTCTTGAGTCATTATTTTCTAAGCATGGATTGAGTTTTTCAAGATTACATGGACAAGGTTATGATGAGGCAAGTAATATGCAAGGAGAATTTAATGGTTTGAAAAGTTTGATTTTGAGAAAGATTGAATATGCTTATTATGTTCACTGTTTTGCTTACCAACTTCAATTGACACTAGTAGCCGTTGCAAAAAAATCACATTTCTATTGCTTTGTTTTTTAGCTTGGTTACTAATTTGATAAATGTTGTTGGAGGTTCATGTAAGCGTCGAGACATGCTTCAGGAGAGCCAAGTTAGTAAACTTGTTGAAGAAGTACTAGAAATTGGTGAAGTTAGCAAGGGACGAGGTTTGAATCAAGAGACAAGTCTAAAACTGAGTTGGTGATACATGCTGGGGCTCATATTATTATACACTGATCAACTTAATCATTTTGTTCTCCTCTGTGGGTGATGTGCTTGAGGTTATTGAAGAAGATGGTTTAAATCCTGAACAAAGGGGTAAAGCATGTAATCTATTAGATTTAATCTATTCCTTTGATTTTGCATTTAGCTTGCATATGATGAAAGGTATATTGGCAATTAATAATGAGTTATCACAAGCATTGCAAAGAAAAGATCAAGACATTGTAAATGCTATGACTTTAGCCAAAGTTTCCAAACAACGGTTACAATTGTTGAGAGATGAAGGATGAGAATCTTCATTGAGTGAAGTTTCTTCATTTTGCCAAAAGCATGATATTGCCATTTTGAATATGGATGATATGTTTGCAATTCGAGGGCGGCCACGATAGAGAGTTGAGCACATGAAATTTGCATCACTATCGAGTTGAATTGTTTTATACAGTGATATATGTGCAACTTCAAGAATTTAACACTTGTTTCACTAAGGTTAGTACTGAGTTGCTTTTTTGTACGACATGTTTAGATCCAAGTAATTCATTCTCTGCTTTGACAAACATAAGTAGAGGTGTGAGCCGAGCCGAGCCGAGCCAGTCACAAGTCAGCTCGGCTCGAGTAAGACTCGAATTAGGTTTCGAGCTGAGTTCGAGTCTACCTTGGCTCAGCTTGATTTGGCTCGTGAGTCACTAATGGCTCGTTTAGGGTTTTTTTTTAACGAAAAATACAAGTTTTAGGTATGTTTTGTAATTTGACATGCAAAAGGTTTAAAAAATTGCAAATTAACCCTAAACCCCAATTAACCCAAATCGCATAAACGATTTCCCCAAAATCATAAACCCTATTTTCACATTACTAATCATCAAGAAACCCTGGTCTCCCCAAAATCACACCCAATCGCCCACAAACACAAGAACTACCCAATCGTCATTTCCCATCGCCTTGTCTGTCGTCGATGACGTCGGTTTTTTGCGAAGAACTTGTGAGAAGTTCGTTAACTAGCGTTTCTCGACTGCAACAGGTTTGTTCCTTCACAAAATCTAGATTTTTTTGGATCTGATTTGTGTAAAACAAGATTTGCTGGTTACATAAAAAAGGGGCCAAACAAACATAATCGAGCCAATTTGAGCTCATGTTAATTGAGTCATAATCGAGCTTTTCGAGTCGAGTCAAACGAGCTCGAGTTGAGTCATGAGCCAGCTCGATTATAAATGAATTGAGTCACGAGTCGAATTTTCCTAACTCGTTACTCGACTCAAACTCGTCTAATGCTTAACTGAGTCAAGCTCATTTAGGGTGATACTCGACTTGTTTATACCCCTAAGCATAAGTTGATATGTTTTGCCCAGTTTTATCCATTTGATTTTTCTGCACTTAAGTTGATAGTACTTGAGAACCAGGTTGAGACTTCTGTTATTGACATGCATTCTTATGATGAATTTGTTGAGTTACAATTGGTAATTTGGCTAAGAATTTAGTTAGTTTTAAAAAAGACATTTTGTATCCGTTGGTGTATAAACTTGTGAAACTTGCATTGGTTTTACTAATTACAATTGCGACCGTTGAAAGGGCTTTTTCTGTAATGAATCTTGTGAAAAGTCAATTACGCAATCGAATGGGAGATCAATGGATTAATAATTTCTTGGTCACCTATATTGAGAAAGATGTATTTGATATGATTAATGATAAAATGATTATCCAATATTTTTAGAATATGAAAACTCGTCAAGGACAATTGTATAAAAAATGTTTTATTTTTACAAAAACTGTGTTTTTTTTAAGATATTTATTTGTATTTTGTAACTTTTTGTTGAAGCTCATCATAATGAAAAAAAGTATGAATATTATTGGTTCTTTTTTTTTTTTTTTTTTGTTTATTGTGTGCCCCCATCAAAGGAAATTCCTGGATCTGCTGCTGATGGTGGTACAACTATTGTAGTCTGAAACTGTGAAGGTCGATATGGTCATGGTTGCAATTAGTTGCCAAATTGTGAAGTCCTGAAATGATGCTTCTGTTGGTGTGGTTGTGGTCCTCTATTAAACAACTTAGGAGATTTGGCATTTCAGTGACCCTTATGCTTGCAAAAACTACATTCATCAATCCCAACTTTTGAGTGAGGCTTGTTCTCATAGTGAGGATGAGGTCTAGAAGGAACTGCCAAAACTAACGGATTGAGCGCCAAGAAAGTCAAAGTAAAAAGAAAATTAAGCTTCAACCTATTCTCTCTATGGGAGAAAACCTATTGATTCCTATTCAACTCCATGTAAACGCACTCCCGCTCAAACACCGGGGAGAGATAATACCTATAGTTGGGGAAATACTTGTAATTCCGAGTCTATCCTTGACCTAGCCCTTGTGTTGCCCCCTATTTATTGCAAAAACACACTATTGTTACATTGCTTAAGTCGGTTGGATCGACATAGAAAGAGTTCTCACTCCCAGCAAGATAGCCTTTCATTGAGTCCCTACTCACCCTAAGCTAATCCAAGTTAACTAGAGACAGGAAATCTCCTAAATAATGAAAAATGAAATAGGATATTTTATTATGCTAGCTTTCGTTAGCTTTTCCCGACTTGTTTGGATCGGAGGCAAGATAAAAAGGAATGTATTCAATGAGAAATCCTTTATTTATTTATTATTTTCTAAAACTATAATTTGAAATTCTTTGTTTGAAATTAGGTGTGTTTGTTTTGTTATTTTGGGTAGGATTTTTAAAATCCTACCCAAAATACATATTTGTTTCTTTATTTTGAAAATTCAATTCAACTATTTTTAAACTCCCAAGGTTTGTTAATTTAACTAAACACCTCCAACAAAAAAGAAGTTTAGAAACTGACTAAAACTCCCCCAACCACTCACATTTGCCGAATTCCGATAGTGGTGGCCGGTTGCCAACATTTAATGAGTAAGTAGAGGTGTTTTTGTTAATTTTCAATGTTTTATTGTAGCGGTGTTTAGTAAATTAACAAACCTAGTTAGTGTTTTTGTTGATTTTTAAATCTTATCTTGCAATAACCACCCAACTCAACTTTTTTAAAAGTCCTACCCAAATAATAAAACGAACACACATGTTGTCATGATTGATTTTTTTTTTTTTTTTCTTTTTAGGAGGATGAAAGATGAAATAATGGAATAAAATATAATGGATTTTCTCATTAATTGTCTTTGCTTGCATTTGATTTCAGAAATTTAGTTTAACTTTAAACACCTCTTTAATTTGTGATATATTGGGAACAATGGAAAAGAAATTATTTTAACATTCATCTTATAAAAGAAATTCCATCTTTATTTTCATAATTCTCATGGAAGTTAAAAGTTGATTATAATAAAAATCCTATTATAAGAATTTGCACGGAAAAAGGTTATCAAAAGTGAACTCAGATTCTATCAAAAACAAAAATGACGATTGAAATATATGAGGAGATAAATAGGGATGGTGGATGTTAACAAAGATGGCCATTGAAATTATGGGTGTTTGGTTCTGGGTATCTTGCACTTTTCGAGAACCGAAACCGACGGTTCCTTGAATTTGGAACCAGAACCTGAACCAACGGTTCCGGTTCCTAGGTACCCAAAACCAAACTTGTAACAACGTTTCTGGTTTCGGTTCTGGTTACCCTGTAAAATTACATGACCCCTGAAAAGTTTTTAAAATGGCAAAAAAACCCTAAAAAACTTACAAATACCCCCCCACCTGACACTTGTTAACAAAAATAATTACAAATTTAAATTCAAATTACAAACTCCATTACTTTGTAAAGGTAGTTTCTCAAAAGTCAAACTAACTTACTTTAAATGTATGAAATATAAATATAAATGTATTCACATTACTTTTTCTACAAAATTTTTATTAACGCCCCTAATCTTTAATTTTATTTCAATTAGCTTCGGTTCCTGGTTCCGGTTCCAGTTCCTAACTATAGAACCGGAACCGCAATAACGGTTTCAAAAATTTGGAACCGGAATCTACCCGTTGATTATTGGTTTTTGGTAATCGGAACCAAACCCAAGGTATCCCCCGGTTCCGATTCCAACCGGTTCTTTTGAACACCCCTAATTGAAATAATGAAATTTAACTCAGTAGAACAAAAATCAGGATGGTGGGGTTAACAAGAAATTAAGAAAAATATTAGAGAAAGGTAATTTTGGAATGAAATACAGATACTTATAAATTCAATTTTTAAAATAATTTTAATTACCTAGAAAGAGATTTAATGGGACTTATTCACTCAATCTAATATATGGATCGGATGGGATTTAGAAAAATTATTTAAAATTTTGGTAAAAATGTTTTCATTTAATTTTTGTAAAAGGTTAAATTTTACGTTATTTTTATAAGTTATTAAAATATATTATTAATATCAAAATTAATAGACGGCAGGCTAATTGTCCTCAACGCCTTGGCCTTACTGAGAGGGTATACGTGGCATTAGCCCTTTTCAACTATTTCAAAACCCTAATTTTCTGTCACCATGTCTTTCTCTTCCAGTAACCGCAAAGCCACTCCTTTTTAGACCCAAAAACACACCCTTTATGATCTGCTTTCCCTCACGAAAATTGCCAAGCTCGCATGGTCGGCAAGGTCCCTGCCCAGCAACTGCAGCAACAACAGAACACTGGGGCCTCTATTTCTACGGCTACAAGATCCGTGGCTGCCGGGGACATGAACCAGGCCTCACTTCTAGTATTCAGATGATGATGTAAGCTTCAATTCAGTCTAGAGTTTTGCTGATCTTGTATATGGTGTATTATGTATATCAATTCTTGGACTATTATTGTTCTTTTATTTAATTCTAGTGCTAGGCCGTGTTCAAATTGGGGGTGGAGTTGAACAATGGTAAATAACGCTTTTGTTGTTAATTGTAGAGATTCATTAGTATATAAATGTTGACGGCTGCTTTAACTACAACCATTTATATAACAGTCTTGTGTTCTCTAATCAGTCAGAAATTAAGTCAATTGAACTTTACAAATGAGAGTTTTAGTTAACGAGTGTGGTCGTGGCTGTGCTAGTGATGATGCTAGCTCAGTCTTTTTAATGGGTTGTTTATTGCTCAAAAATCAGCTGAGATAAATATGAGTTTAATCTCAACTTATGCAAGCTACTTAATTCAATCTCCAATAATTTACCTGTTTCAAGAATGAGACGGTTCAATAAATAAGAGAAGTGATGAGATTGAGAGTTCCTTATCACGAGACACAGTTGGTGTCAAGCAAATTGTAAGATTGTTAAATGGCAACGTCAATAGAACTGAATAATGTGTAACTAATGAGAGTTTGCGATCAGCTAGTAATCTAGAATTAGAATGAATATAGATTATTTTGGAGGCACATGCATGGTTTTAGTTATAAATTGGAGATTTTAAGTTGATGAAATTGTTTCCGTACTTTTGTTAAATGTTGCATATTGTTTTGTCTGCTTGTGTGTGATTTACATCTATGTTTACGTTGAGATGCCTTTTAAATAAACGATGCTATATGCTTGGTAACAATTGTTTTTTAAACCTTATGAATGATTTCGGGTTCCCAATATTACCCTAAAATGTAGCTGTTAGTACCTTTTTGGTTTTTACTTGTGTTTCAATTTCTTCATGAATGATTCCAGATCGGAGGGAATTTCTGATTCAATCAAACACTCAAAAGCACCAGAAACTTCAAGAAGATGATAACTCGGCTGTTTTTGAACTGTAGAGGTAGGTTGATGGTTTAAAATCCAGTTCAGTTAGAATCTGGTACTAATATTTATTCTAAATTATTGGCTGTGTTCACACGTTTTCTCATATTCAAATGTTTTCCTTCATGAGCTTTGTATAATTTTCTGATTTACATATGAAATAATGAGGCCAATCTAATGGTGATATTCTTATGGCACTGATTAATATGTTAAGTACTTAATGCACTTCAACAATAAATTCTCTCCTTGTTTGTTTTTTGGAAAATGATTACACTGATGCTTGATTAAACTGAACCAGGCAGTAGTTGAGGAGACAAAAGAATTCTGAAGCTGTTGAGGCCAGGTAGGTTTAATGTAAATAGGAAAAATCATGATCGTGGTAGGGGAAATTCTTTTCAGACGGAGGCCGTGGTTCCAAAATGAACAATTAAGATCACAATATCTGCTACAACAGTTTCACCTTCAAATGTCAGCTTGAGAACTCCTATCTTAGGTATTTTTTACTGGTAGTGATTGCTCTGATTTCTTTCCTTATAGATTTTTTTTTTTTTTTTTTTAAATTAGAAATTATCATCATTGTCAATGTTATGTCGAGAGACTTTCTAATTGTAAAGATTAATTAGACCTCTCTGAATTTTACATAAAATGAAAATGAAATTCCTTTTCCTTTAGTTTAAAGGTTATAATGTTTTGCTGAATGTTTCTCCTCAATAGTTGCAAATATATTCTTTAATATTTCTCTTCTTTTCTTTCGTAAATTTTCCTTTGCCTTTCATCTCCAACTTTCTTTCAAATGCATTGCTTAAAAAAATGACATGTATTGGTTGTCACTTTTTGTCCTCCTGAAATAAATTTGGATAAATAAAATTTTCTTCAAAGATAATTAGGCTGATACAGATTATTTTATGTTTTCAGCAATGTTTTTATTATTGTTAAAATACTCATCAAATAGTTTCTTTAAAAAAATTCCAATTGAAACCCTAATTCCTAAGTTACAGATCCTATACTCAACCACCCTCTCCTCCAGTGCCATAGCACTGAAGAACCAGTCACCATACTGAAAAGCTGCCGCGGAAGCACCTATTCCTAAAATACATATATTGTAGATTTGTTATGATTAAATAAAAGTTGATTCTTCTTCACTTCTCCTTCAAATTACGGTTCTTTCACAATTTTGAGCGCAGGGACTAAACAAAAGAGAATCAGTCTGTGAAGAGGAAAAAAAAGTCAAGGATGTTCGCAGCTGTGAGCATGATGAGATGAAGAGGCAAACGGGACCTCAGCCTTAAGATTGTGGAGAAACATCTATTGATCGCTGGCGGCCAAGTTAGTTCAAAATGATGGTGACGAGGACAATGACGTCATATTATATGATGAGAAAAAGGTGGATCTCTCTTCTTCGTCTGTGCTGGAACCTGGGT
The DNA here is from genome assembly GCF_008641045.1 of Pistacia vera. Lineage (NCBI taxonomy): Eukaryota > Viridiplantae > Streptophyta > Magnoliopsida > Sapindales > Anacardiaceae > Pistacia > Pistacia vera. The sequence continues at coordinate 2,713,966 of NW_022196645.1, forward strand.
TGTCACTGCAGGTCCAAGTAGAACCAATGACAAGACTGTCATTGAAGACGTGAAGATTGATAATAAGAGAACTAGGGTTAGGAAAAAGAAGAAGAAGATTGAAATGATGGAAATTGGAGACCAATCTGTGAGTTTATTTTTATTGTTTATTACCGTTTTCTCTAACTTTAACTTTTTTGCTTTATTTATTCTGCATAGTTTAGGCAAATTTGTAATAAAGGATTGCTTTAGGTCATTGTGAAGGAAGTTCTGTCAAGACATTGAGAATGGTGAAGAGGCAGTTAAAGCTTCAGATATATCAGATAATATTGTCCTGCGAAAGCTTCTTGTGAGTCAAAACATTTGCTTAGAACTGGCATTTTGAAAATATGCAATTTCCATATGGAGCCTTACCTAGTCTTTCTGATATTTATTCTATCAGCGGGGCAAGGTATTTCGATCCTCCAGATAGTGGTTGGCAAACTTGCTATATTGTGGGTGAAGGGGCATATGGCTGGAACTTTTCATTAGCTAAGCGTAAGAAACCGTGCTTTATTTGTGGGAGTGGGACACTGGTGTCAAGCAATGCTCCAAGGTTTGTAAGAAAATACTGTTTTCGAAGCTGTATATCCCATTGTTTGAGCTGTTTTGTATGTGTTTTTTTGTTAAAGTTGTGTCTTGCTTTCCAAGATATGTTTCCCTAGTCAAAAGACTTTTTCTTTATATCTTTCTTGCTGTAAGATAAATTACTTCAAAATAACAAGCAAATATGTTTTTATTGTAATGTTCAGGTGAGCATTTATGCTATAATTTTTCTTATTGTTATTAAGGAAAAAATTATGAGCTCAGGTAATGAAGCACTAAGTGTAAATTGTGTTAGATTAAGATTAGATAAAAACACTATGTTAATGAGCAAATAGGATGTATTAAGCAGTGCTATGAATACTGATATCTATGGCAGGGATTTATGCATGCAAACCTTTTTTCTCTTTTGGTCTACAGGAGAGGTTTGTGTGCTTCTGTACTTAGGTCTTTTTACTATATGCTCTTTGATTTCATAAAATATAGTTTCTCCCTAATGTAAGCTGTTTGTACTTAAACTTGTTTACAAAACTGGTCTATAGTATCTGTGTTACTTTTGCATGTTCATATGTTTTTATACTCTTTACTTTTTGAGCATATTTGAAACATTTTTGCAAGTATTAGTGTTGATCGTAGGTTCTTTATGTCAAGGATATCTACTAACTTTGTAAACTGTGAAACTGAAACCTCTACCATTTCCCATCTATTAATATGGAATGACTACTATAATCAAATGATTTTATCTCCTTTGTAGAGGTTATTTTTGTGTGCCACTTTATTATCATGGTTATGTGATTGTTGATTGTTTGAAAGTAGACGTCTCTGACATAAAGAACATTTTTACTGCTTGGCTTTCTTTGAAGTTGTCATAAAACTGAAATGATAAGACTGGTTAGGGGCTCACTTTGACCTCAACTCCAAAGCTAATTAGGGTCTTGGAATGTAATTTTGCTGACACTTGTGTTTAGGAGTTAAAATAAAAAACGGAGAGAAAAAAGAGAAGAAAGAAAAAGAAACTACCCCAGTGAAGTGCCAGTGCAGTTTTCACAAACTATTTAATGGGTCGGGGTCTCAATCAAACTCTCTTTATTTATTTATTATATTTTTTTTTTAAACCTGAACAGGAATAACTTCTTTTTTTCTATTTCTATTATGTATCATATTTTTTCTCATCTACCTTCTCTTTTTAAACTTTTTTGTGTGCACAAGATTGGTTTGTGATTCAGTCATTAGTCGCGGGTAATTCAATCATATTTGGTTTCTTTGTAGGCGCAAGATTGCTTTATTTGCAAAAAAGTTGGTCACCGTGCAAAAGATGTCCAGAAATACAAGAGTGGCTCTCAGAATGCTAAAGTATGTTTGAAATGTGAGATTATGGGCATGACAGGTTTCATGCAGGAACAATTATTCACTTGATGACCTCAAGGTCTGTATTCACTTCTGAGTTCATTTTTTATTCCTTCTTACCCTTTTCTGTCACTTTTATGTTTCTTACCATATGTTCTGAATATGTTGTTCTGTAACACTTTCCCATTGTGTTTTATTTCTTCCACTAGGAAATCAAATGTTACATTTGCAAGAGTTATGGCCATCTTGTGCTGTGTTTAACAACACTGATAATCGTTCAAGAGAATTTTCTTGTTTCAAATGCGGTCACTCTGGTCACACTGGATTGGTAAGTCTTTTCATTGTCATTTGGTCTGTTGGAAGAGGGGGTTGTGCTTTAACCTTGTGTTACAGTAATGTCACTTCTTTCATCAGCTTTTTGTTGAATATTCTTGACTATGAAAATTTTTATTTTTCTCTGTCAATCACATAACATTTGCAGATATCCTTCGTCTTCCATTCAATTGATGCATCTCTATCATGGGGTGCTGACCTCCTGTCACTTTAGCATTGAAAACATTGGTTCTCTTTGTCATGTAAAAATGAGTTCTGAATTTTGGTTGTTCATTCTTAAGTAGTCGGCATATTTTATATGAAAATTCTTTTATGTAGGCATGCAACAGGTTACGAGGTGAAACCACAGATACTGCGTCACCTAGTTCATGCTTCAAGTGTGGTGGAGAAGGACATTTTGCACGTGAATGTGTGAGTTCCGCAAAGGTAAGCTAGATGTTCCCAGAGTCATTCTGTATTTTGTCATTCCTTTTCAAATTTGTTTTATTTTATTTTTCAATTTCCATTTTCCAGTTTTCCGTTTCAAAATGTAGTAGTTATGTCTTTGATCATGTGCAGATTCGTAGGAAGAATTTTGATTCATCAACTCCAACACTTAGACCTCATAGAGAAAATAAAGACTACTCAGGATACAAATCTGCCCCTAATGATCATGGTAAGGGTCATAAAAAGAGAAAGACCCAAAATGAAGATAGAGGCTTTACAACTCCACAAAAATCAAAACACAGAGGCGGTTGGATAACAGAGGATCCGGGAGAACGCTCCTCCTATAGTGAGACCAAAAGGAGTCATTGGAAATCTCCTGCCACACCTACTAGTAAGGGTCATAAAATTTCTGCTGTCACTGCGGGTGGTCATATTTCCAGTTCTCAGTCATTTAAAAATAAATCGGTTCATCATCATAGATTTGCTGCGTCGAGGTTTGACAACTCTGGCAACAATGGGTTTAGGAATTATGATTGGTGGTAGAAGCCTACACCATAATTTATCAATTCAATAGTTAGAGGTCCTTTTATGGGGACACAGAGTGAAAGGTTATTGCCTCTTGTGTTCCCCTTGTGGATCATTGCACCCCATGTAAGGATTTCTTCAACAGTTCTGAATGAAGCTGTGTTTTTTTATTTCTTTTTATTTTCTTGTCTTGTAGATGTGTATTAATTATCCTGTGGGCTTGAATTTAACACGTAGATCATAGTAATAATAATAAATATAATTTAAATTATTAATTATTGTAAATGTTATATTAGTAATTTGTAACATAACAGTAGTTCTAATTGACTGACGTCTTACTCGTTCACTTAACAAAATGTTGTAAATTACTTATGTAACGTGGAGAAACTATTCCGGAAATTTACCAACATAATAAAACATTATACATATATAAAAATATCTTTTTTATTATAATTAATATTATATTATATCATAATGTGGATACCCAATTTTGTAATGGGCCATCACAGCCCATTGAATGAAAGCAAGTACTAAACAAACCCATTAAGGTGTTGCGGTGGCCCGTGATAAGCACAAATTCAAAGGTCCAAATATGGTATATTTTAATAAATAGATTAGCGTATTCTAATAAGCAAATTGTGCTGGATTTTTGTTTTTATATCATACTTAAAAGGAGATTTAATGTCGTTAGCTCTAAAAAAATATATTAATCATAAATGTTGTCCTAATCCATACCCATGTGGGTTGTAGTGTGTGTAGCAAGTAAAACGATAATGGTGATATAAATATATGAAAATTAATTTTACTTGGGGAGACTAATTGAGATCGAAGATCTGGATACGATGATATAAGAGATGAGATGAGATTTTACGTGTCGTTCGGGGATCGACCCTAACTTTGTCCAAAGTCCCTTCAATGCCTGGCTTACTACTCCACGGCTTCACATATGCTTTATGTCTCTTGCTACTGCCTACACTAACAAATGTTTCTGCCTTACGCAACAGTTCTATAAACAACCTGATCCTACATCCTATAAGGCTATAAGCCGATAATTATATACATTATTCTTTTATTATGTACTGATTTTTATGAACTTTGATACTGTGTAAGGTTTCGATGAGATTCTCTCTTGACAGTGATCAATTAATTTGATCTCAAGTTCTAATATCATGTTAAAAATACATGATGAATCCATTTATATTATTAAATTTTGATCCAATAAAAGAAATAATACAGTCCATTTCTTTTGTATAGTTAATACAAGATAATTACTTAAAATCGTTTAGTTCAATCTAAAAGACTATAAATGTTGATGTATGTTAGATCCAAACACATCTCATAAGTATTGTCCGTTTTGAGCTTTAAAACCCATATGGTTTTGTCTTGAAAAAATGTTTCTAGATGATAACGAAGTATTTATACTATATAAACGACCAAGACTGATGTAAGTCTTTGGCATCAACTAATCAAAATGTAAGCATAATATTATTCATCAATTATTTTATATTACTAACAAAATATCGCTCCTTTCATCACGTACCAACGAAAATCAAAACAAAAAACAAATTCACAAGACCAAGAAATAAACAAAAACGCTTTAGAATAATACAAACTAAAGAATTGATCTAGCTAATAATACTAGATTAACCAAATCTCTAGTTCACAAGAGAACAATCTCTCCGAATTTCTCCTTGATTTCCAGTCTTAACATCGACTCGACCGAGCTTCGTAATAGCAGTAATGAAAGCTTTTTGAAAAGCTGCATTGTTTGATGCAAAGAGCTCAACCGTCGCTCTTGATCTTGGATCAGTGAACAAAATTTGATCGGAGGTGAACAACCCCATTCCTTGTTTAAGGTTCTTGAAGTAGGCGTTGTCGAACTGCTGTGGCGTCGATGGGTCCATGTTGATTGCGATTCTTGGATCAACATTTTTGGGGCACATTCCTTTTAGTTGCGATGCATAGTTAGGGTTTATGGTGGGATCAGTCTTGTTCTTGGTGCTGAAGTTGTAAAGTCTGTTGAAGAATTTGCTGCAATGAGAAAATCCAAGAGTATGTGCGCCTATATAAAAAAGACATTTTCATTAGTAATGGTAATATGAAATTATGACTAATTAATTACGGGTAAATTTAAGCATGATCGTGATATAATTGAAATCGACATCCTGATTAGAGAATTTTCGATAAATCCTATGAAAAAATGAATAGTTAATTAGTTAGAAGTAAATACCTGACAATGCGATCATATCAGTTTGGGTGAGACCATGTGAGGCAAACATGGAGTTAAGTTGATCTAAATTAAACTCAGGGTGAGGAAGTCTACGTTGAACGCTTGCTTTTGTCGATATTCTCCCATCACGTCTTCCCAATTCTACTTTATAAAATGGTCCCCCAGTCTGCATATATATTCAGCAAACCATATAATAGTTTCCTTATATTAATCTCATAATGCTCATTAATATATTGTAGCAGTTCAAAGTATATAGTTTTTTATAACACAAGGACAAACATTAAGGTAGATTCTTCAGTAACAGAAATGAATGCATGCGTTTCATAAAAAGAAAACAAAAGGTTAACACAAGATATAGATTATTATTTTTCTTTTTTCTTTTTTACAACTTTCGATAATAAGAATCTTCTTTATTGTATGATTTTAGGGTAAATTGTGCCGCAATATTTTCTTTTCAGATCAATGAACAAGTATCTTGTAAATAGGTATATTACGCTATTCATATATTTATGGAGCAAAATTATATAATATATGCTCTCTTTTCACATAAACATTATTTAAAACACTTTTATGATAATTAATTAAAAACTTTTATTTTAAAACTAAAAAATAAAAGACATAAATATTTATGTTAATTAATAAACGAACATTGTATCATTCAATATATAATTATCTATCAATAAAAAAATATTTTTTTTTATCAATAAACGAATGTTCTAATTTTTTTAAATAATTTTTACTAGATAAAAAATGTCTGTCTAATGGAAAAAAATGAAACTCGGTGTCCTTTTTCTTTTATTTCTTTTAAAAAGTGTCATTTAAATGATAATCTCCCTTAGTCAAACAATGAATGGGGACGTAAAAATTTCTTGACATATGATGATCATTTCGCAGTAAATAGTTCAAAAAAGAAAAAAATCAATTCATACCAAGGAAACGACATCTCTAGTAGCAAGAGCTAGAATATCAGCACAAGAGACTTTGTTTCTGCACTGAGGAACACTATCGATAGCTGCCTTAGCTTTGATCACAGTGTCAAATCCATCTCCGGCGAGCGAAATGTCATCAGGATGATCCTTCTCAGGACTACTATTTGCCAGCATAACTGAAGCATCACATCCCTACCACAAACAAATTAATAAAATTAGACTATTTTTTTTTTTTTTTTTTTCACAAAAATCCACATTCCTTTAAATTTTGAATCACGTTTACTGATAGCAATTAACAATTTATTACTGCAAGGAAACTCTAAACGAGAAAATTTCAGTTTCAGTGTTGATTGACTGTAACAAATGAAAGCGAAAAAACAAACGCACTAACCCGAACGAAGCAATCGTGGAAATAGAGTCGGAGAGTTGCCGGAGCAGTGACGAAGGTCTGCTGGAACTTCTTTTGAACGGCAGAGCGAACAAGGGATTCAACATTGGGGCACGAGGTCTTGTAAAAGTCTTCACGAAGTTGAGCAGAAGCTGAAGTTAAGAGAAGAGAAAGAAGAAGAGATGACAAAATAATGGAACTGAAACTTTGACTTTCCATGGTTTCTGAGTATTGAGTTGCTGTTGCTTCACATGTTGTGTTGGCTATTGTTCGGTTTGTATTTATAGAGAGAGTTGGAGGAGATTAATGAATATTAGTTTGAACTGGAAATTAAAAATTAATTATTGAAATATGCTTGTGGGATTAAAGAACAAGGTCTAGCAGTTACACTCTGGCCAGTTATATAAATGATTATATATTTATATATTTGGATTGAGGAGGGAGAGTGAGGTGACATTTGATGTGTAAAATAATTATGTGAAACATATAGATTGAGGATTTGAATGAAATCCTATCCTTTAAGGGTTGGGAAGATCACATGCAGTGGAATTATTGGCGTTAATTGAATCCAAGTCTTTTTCACAACAATGATAATTTCCTTAAAGCAATAACGATACCAATCAGGTTAGTTATTGGTAAAATTTGTGGTAAGCACGTATTTGTATAGATATTCCAGATTTGGATTTGAAAATAGACAATTTTGCGAGAATATATTATGATTTTGTTATAAGAAAAGTGGGGAATTATCAGAGTGAAGTAGTGGATATATATATCTGCCAACTCAATTGCATGTTACTCCCCACAACTCTCGCAAAAGAAAACTGGAAATATTCCAATCCTGGTGTGCTTCTTTTTTAATTCAATGGAGATGGTCTAACAATGGCTTTGCGAGTTCAAATCATCAATAATTCAGTTTTAATTCAATTGGGTTTATATGCAATATGTGTTTTATTATCACTTGTAAAAATTAACAAATAAACTTGTAGAAATTTATTTAAATGTTGATTAATATTAATTTTAATGATAACTAACTATAAATTGTATATATTCAACGATGATTAAAAAAAAAAAAAAAGGGTATTAGTGTTTTCTAACATTGTAATCAAACCCAGAATTTAAAATGAATCTACTCCCATATATAATTAACTTTCAATTACAAATTTGTTTATTGAAATAAATATGATTTTGTTATTTAATTGATAGGAAATACATTATAAAAAGAAGAGTTACCGACTTTTTCCCACCCAAATAACGGTCTAATAACACTTTTCCACCCACAAACTTTTAAAATACTATTTTATTGTCCAAATTTAGATACCGATGGCAAACAGAAAGTAAACTCGTGTCCAAACTATGGGGGTTTTTGAAGAGGGAATGTCGATGAGTCTTTTGGTGGTGGAAGTTTGGATTTTAATGGTTGGGATTTGTCAAAATTTGACTTGGGAGGGGCGACTGCACAACCCTAATGGTTCTATTGCCCACGATTGGCAGAGTCGGCATGAGTAAGTTTTGAGGGGTTTTAATGAGTGATGATCGAGAAAAAGAATGTTAGTGGTATGGGGTTTCAATGATGTCGGAATCAGAAATTGAATATAAATTTAGGTACTAAATTAATATTTTAAAATTTTATGGGTAGGAAAGTGTCATTAAACTATTATTTGAGTGTAAAAAAGTCAGTTTACTCTAAAAAGAACCGGGACCTTAACATGTAGAGCTTAACTAGATGTAGGCCCTTTAATAGGGAAAAATCTAGAAGATATATCAAAATATAAATTTGACTTTCAAAATAAAAATAATATTTATTTAATAAATTAAAATTAACTCTTATATCAATATACAACTAAAGAATTAGAAGAGCATCATGTTCTTGCAAATAGCGGAATAAGTTGTAATTGACTGAGATAATAAGTTTTGGTAATTGCACATGAAAAGAATAATGGATTTTATTTGATTTCATTTAATTACTATTATTTTTATGATATTCTTAATACATTGAATCATGCTAATTATAATTGACATTTTTTCAACAAAATATTAATTAATTACTTTTAAAGAAGAAATTTGATTATGAAATGATTTACTAATTAAACATATAAATACGAATTCATAAGATAAGATGATTTAATTTGTAGCAAGTTGCAATTGTTGACTAATATTAGATTTTAGATCTATTTAGAAGTTGTGGAAGGCTCGTAGTTGATGGTTTTGCATGTTCATTCACATAAACTTTGCAACTTGTAGGTAATTTAATTCTATATTTATTTAAATAAGGCAATGTTTATTATTTTTCATTAAAAAAATATTTGAATTTTTTTTTTATAATAATTAAGATGTCAATTATGTAGTTCTGATTGTCCAACTAATTACAAAAATACATAGAGAGAGGGAGAGATGAAATTTAATTACAATTATGGATGAGTATGATAAATGATTTTATAATTATGTTAACAGGGTTAGCATCTTTAAGTACTTCATTAGAAATTAAAAACAAAATAAATAAATTTGTTGACTTGATTGGTGTCTGACCTGGTGTCTAATCCAATTCAATTTGAAGAGTTGGTCACATGCCATTCCCTCAGCCATTGGTAATGCCAAACATAATCTTCCATTAATAATCTCTGTCTTATTCTAAGTCTTTTTGCATATTTCAAATCTATTTTTAATTCCTAACACAAACTCAACGGATGAATATTGTGTGATTGAATAGAGACATAAAATAAATAAATAAAATATTTACTACATGACATAATTAATTTATGAAAATAACTGGTTTCTTCTCTAACATTGCTACTGAAATATATTTAAATATGAAGAATAAATCTCAAACTTTTAGGTGGCAAAGTCATAATTTATTAAAATAGAAAAGAAAACGATGGCAGAAAAAAATACAAGCAGAAGAAATCCAGTGAACTCCCAAACACAATCATTTCAAACGCCGGCCAGTTGTAGAAAATTAATAAAAATTAACATATTTTCAGGCCAGTCCACCGCCCTTGTGGACCATTAGACTTTGCCATGAAAATTATACATTTGGAAGCAGGGATGGATGTTTACCCCGGCCCAAATTGGGCAGGGAATCCTCGAAAATGTCAGGGATGTGACCAAGGATGGTCCTTTAAAAAATCCCCGACCTGGCTCGGCCCGGCAATCCCGCCCTCGTGGAGACCTACCCTACCTCGTATACTGTTCTTTAATTGAGAATTTTTTTTTTTTTTTTAACAAGATTGTATATAAAATTAAAGTCTAAATCATGGTTTTTATTAAGTAATGTATCTAAATTTATGATATTTATTTTTATAACTTTCTAATATTTGTATCAAATTTAAAGAAAAAATAATTTAAATGAGAGAGTTTAATAATTAAATATATTTATTATTATTTTTTGAATTTCAAAAATTAATAATACATTCCTCAAAAATAAATTTGATTAGATTATTACAATTTACAAAACCAATATAAGAATATACACAATTATTTAATGTTAACGACTTACAAATTACACAAATACAATTATCCTTTTAATTAATTAATTGATCAATTAACTATGATGTTAAACTTAACCAATGTTAGGAACTTGGGATAATAAGATTTGTCCCTTTCACAAATGGACTAATTTTATTAGGTATAGTGGAGATAGTGCTTTATAAATAATTAATCAATTTACCTAATAAATTATGTTAAGATTGAATATAGTTATATTAATTCTATGAAAAATTAATTAATTAACTAAGCATGCATACAATTGAATAATTAATCAATTTACCTTGTAAATTATGTTAAGATTGAATATTATTATATTAATTTTATAAAAAAATTAATTAATTAAGCCTAAGCATGTATACAATTGATTTATAGTAAGAAATTTGGTAGAATATATCAAAAGAGTTAAGAAGTTATACTAATAATTTTGTAGAATATGGTAGAGCTATACAAATATTTGATTTTCACTTCCAATCTTAGCATTTGAAAATTAAATGCCTTAATTTTGGCACATTGTGTCTAAGATTTGTATTCAAATTCTAGAGATATTTTGTGTGACATTTAAATTTTAACATTGTATACTGTGTTTGTGTATTTATTAAATTAAATTTTCACAATTAAAATAATTACAATAATTTAAGATTATTGTCCTAGGAACATGTAGAATGTTTTGATCCCTACGGGGCAAAAATCTCGGTTCGGGGATAAAATCCCCACGGGGCAATTTCCCCGTGAATCCCCATTCATCAAGGCGGGGCGGAGGGGGATGGGAGTGACTTCATCCCCACGGGTTGGGGACAATCATGGGAGTGGATATTGGGGACGAGGACAGGGAATGGGGTCTACGACCCCGACTTGGCCTGTGCCCATCCCTATTCGGAAGTGATTTTTAGTCTCATTCTTTTTATCTTTAGCCTTCATCTTCAATTTTAAGTAAGGGTATAATTATATTAAAAATTTTAATTTTTATACTTACAATTATAAAAAATTAAAATTAAATTTAAAACATTAAAATTAACATTACAACACAAAATTTCATCAATAGGAATTTGTGATATTGCACGTTTTGTTTTAATGGATATGAAAACGGGATTTAAAAGTGATTACTTGATTGTAAGAGCTTTGAGGATGTAATGCTATAAGAAATTAATTCATAATTGTATGATTATGATATTGATTGGTTCTGTCTCATGTTTTCTTGTTAAGTTTGATTGATTTGAATTTTTTTTATAAATGCAAACATCAACTATGAAATAAAAGTATGAAAGAAGAACAAAAATTTTTTATTACAATTTTATCCCCACTTAAACTTGAAGATGAGGGCTAAAACCAAAAATAATAGGGGCTAAAAATCACTTCTCTTATATACTAGTATGGTCAAGCAGAAAATGGATTATAAATGACTGGTTCTATTGACCCCATAATTAAATTAAGCGTGTTATTATTTGAGCCCCATCTAAATTCTTTATTTTATATACCCCATTATTAGTTTTTTAAGATTTAAAATATATATATTATGTACAAAATTACCAAATTGGTCTATTCATATCAGAACCCTTTAAACAAGTTTTCCAATTTTAAAACATTATAAGATCAAATCTCTTTTATTTGATTTAATTTAATCTTTTCCTTTTCCAATTCAATTACTAATTAAGTTGTATAAATTTTTTAGAATTTTTAATTAACTCTTCCAAAACTTTTTATCACTTTATTCGTCTATCTCACTACAGCTTTTGTCTTTTGGTTGAAGTAAAACACTTAACTTGTTTTCTTGTTAGATTATGGATAATTCTACATTAAGTTACTTAGTTTAGCAAAACATCCCACACATTTATCTGAAAAGAGATTCTTAAAAAAAGAGACAAGGAGGATTAGTCAAACCCAAACACATTCCCTTTCATCCTTCCTCCACCCGCCAACTCCCATCCACCACATTTCCCATTCTTTTCATTCATCGTTCTCCATCTCTAACCCCTCCTCCTCCAACCCCTTTCCTTATCCATCCTCCACCTCCGTTCGTATCCATCCACCACCTCCTCCCCTTCCCCCGTCCTTTGTTTTTTTTCCTATTTTTTCTGTTTTTTCGTTTTGGTTCAGTTCAGTTGTGTGTTTTTCTTCAAGTTCCAGTTTGTTTGCTCTCTTCTTTGTCCAGTTTCGGGTTTCCTTTACTGCTTCTTGTGTGACCCGTTTGGGTTTTGTTCAGGCCTGCTTTTCTCTGGTTGTTGTGGTGTTGTTGGAGCTATTGTGTATTGTTGAGTTTGATTTGCGTGATTGTGGAGCAGCTTTGTGTTTGTTCTTTTGAGGTTTGGTTGTTTTTTTGATGTTCTTATGCGATTTTGCTTGGAAGATCTGAAGTGGGAGTGTGTTGCTTTTAGTTGGTTTTTGCTGGTCATCAAAGGTTGAGGTTTGTGGTTGGAGTTCTTTTGGTTTGTTGGTCAGTTTTGATCTCCTTTGTTTGAAAAGTTGGAGTGGTTCTTCGTTTGTTTCTCCTTCCTCTTTTTTGGCTAAGATTTCCCTATCTCTTTGGATTTCCTTGTTTTCTTATTGGATACTCAAATTTCTTATCCTTTGGATTGGTTAATAGCAAGCTCTATAAGTGATTTTATTTTCCACCTCACCTCTTCCTATTGGTTATTGTGATTGCTTTATCCTTTTTCTAACAAATTCCACATCACCTTATCATTTCATTTGTCATGCCACCTCATTGCCTCATCATCCCCCATCCTGCCACATGTACCACATCACCTTAGGTGTCATGTCATCAAGTGAGTAAAAAAAAGAAAGAGTACAAAACTTTTTCAATTTTTTTTGCCACTTCTCTTCCTTGCCTCCAATGGAGGCTGTTGAACATGGGAAAAACCCTGGTTTGAGTGAGCAGCATCCAAACATTGTGGAAAAAAAGATTAAAAGTGTGAGGAATGGTCTTTTGGTGAGCCAATTAATGCCTAATGAAGTCTTGAAATGGGCTTTCATTTCTAATAGAGAGTATGTCCAAGTTCGATTGGTGAAACCTTTTAATGGAGGGAATTTCGAATTTGAAGAAGGTGAAATTATTTGGGTGGATAGAGGAGCTGTTTGTGCTGAATCCAAGAGTGCTTTGGAGGGTAACCAAGTTTCTTCTAGGGCTGGTGAAAATGGGAAGGACATAATCTACCATGGTGTGGATAAGAGTTGTAAGGTTGAAGGGGCACCTATTGCTATAGAAAATTCAGGCCAAAATGATGTGCTATTGGCTAATGGTGATTTCAACCCAAAGCTAGGGAGTTGCTCTAATGGAAAGGGAAGAATTTATGAAAATGTGGCAACAAAAGTTGATGAGATTTCTAAGGATTACCCTCCTCTTCCAAGTAAAGTGGTGGGTGGAGTGAATAGAATTGAGAAGCCAAATCGTTGTGGTGATGAAAAACCGGTGAAAGGGGAGGAAAAAGGAGTTTGGACAAGTGTTCTTGTCTCAAAGAGGTTTGATATTTCCCTTGAATATGTCAAACCAAATATGAGTAAGGAGGGTGCTAAGATTGGACTTTCAATCCCTATTGAAATTGCGGCTTTAAGCATAGACAAATAGAGTAATTGTCTAGTCGGGTTTTTCCTTGGGAAGAAATTATCGTTTTACCAAGTAAAGGGCTATATTGAGAGAAATTGGAGCCGTTTTGGAGCAGTGGGGGTCACTTCATATGGGCATGGGGGCTATTTGCTCAAGTTCCTATATGAGGTTACTAAAATGGATGTGTTGGAGGGTGGTCCATGGTTCATAGAAGGGCAACCTTTCTTTTTGAAGTTATGGACTCCTAATTTGTTGTTGGCTATGAATAAGATTACTAGGGTACGCATATGGGCAAAATTCTATGGTATCCCTCTTGAGTTATGGACCTCTAAGGGTTTAAGCCATATAGCAAGTGTAATAGGCACCCCTCTTTATATAGACAATATTACCGAATCGGGTGAAAGGCTTGAGTTTGCTAAAGTGTGTGTTGAGATGGATTCCTCGGCAGAGTTTAAGAAGGAATTTGAGCTAGAGATGTCAAGTGGTGAGATTGCCTTAGTTAAGGTGGAGTTTGCGTGGAAGCCATTTACTTGTGCTTGGTGCAAAACATTTAGGCATGTCAAAGAAATTGTCATTTGGCTCCTAAGGAAACTAGACCGTTGTTACCCAACAAGCCGACTTCTCCTCATGTGCAAGAATGGAGACGAGTTGCTAGTAAGAAGAATATGAGTGTCCTTCGAGAAGTAAGGAAAGGGTAGAGGGAAAGAAGGAAAGTGAGGCCCTAAACCTTGTGAGAGTGTGAACCAATTTGTGGTGCTATCCAAAGAGGGTGAGGAAATGAGAGATATTGCTAATGGGGAGGAGAGGAAGAGAGGGAATGGTATTGAGGAGGGGTTGGAAAGAGAAACAGAGTGTGGTAAAGCGGTTTTGGGGGAGAAACTCGCGAATACCAATAAGGATAGAGATGAGAGAACTCCAACAACCAAGGCTGATTTCTTGAATAAGTTTGAGGAGGATGATATGGGAACTCACTCTCCAATTTGTCAACCGTTTGGGACCCTGGTGCGCATGGATGAAAAGGAAAGATTGGAGAAGGAAAATGAAAGCCTTTCTAAGAATCAAAGAAAAAAACTAGCGAAGAAGGCGAGAACTCCACTTAAGCTACCTCTTAGCTATGGTTAAAGTTGCCGCGTGGAATGTTAGGGGGCTTAATTCCCTCATTAAACAAAAAAAGGTAAGGAATTTTTTTAGTAGCAATAATTTAAGTTTATGTGTTGTTTTGGAGACTAGGGTTAAGGAGAATAATATGGATGTTGTTAGGAAAATAGTGTTTCGCAATTGGGATATGATTGAGAACTACTGTTTTTGTGAAAGGGGGAGAATTTGGGTGGGTTGGGATGGAGATATTTTGCATGTGCAAGTTATCCAAGCTTCGACTCAAGTAATTCTTTGTAAGATTAGAATATTGAAAGATAATTCCATGCTCTTTTGTTCTATCGTTTATAGGATGAATAGTGTGGGGGAAAGGAATAAGCTATGGAAAGAGTGCCAATGTTAGCCACCGTGAGCCATGGGTTATTATGGGTGACTTTAATGCGGTTTGATTTGTAGGGGAAAAGAAGAAAGGCTCTAATAAATAGAATTCGCAATGTGAAGAGTTTAATGACATGTGTAAGGAAGCTGATATTGATGATCTTAATGTCATTGGGTCATTCCTCACTTTGAATAACAAAGGAGAGCTCAATAGGAGGATTTGGTGCAAACTTGATCGGGTGATGTGTAATGAGCATTGGAGCTACGGGTTTCTCAACTCTTTTACTTCCTTCCTTACTCCGGGCATATCGAACCATTGCCCAATGGTGGTTGATAGTGGGCTAAACTTTCAAGGTAAGAAATCCCCTTTCAAGTTTTTCAATATTTAGGCAGAGCATGAGGACTTTTTACCTATGGTTGAGAGAGTGTGGAGTTTGGAGGTGAAAGGTAACCCCATGTATAGGCTGGTCTCTAAGCTAAAAGTGTTGAAGGTTAAGCTTAAAAGACTAGATAGAAAAGAGTTCTTGAACATTTCGGAAAGAGTGAAATTTGCTAGAGACGATCTAGCTCAAGTCCAAGAAAGGCTTTTTGTGGATCCAGTTGATGGTCCTCTTTTGCAAAAGAAGAAAGTTAAGGTGGAAAAGATGGTCAAGCTTTCAAAAGCCGAAGAATCTTTAGCCAAGCAAAAGTCTAGGGTTAAATGGTTACGGGAAGGGGATGCCAACACTTCTTACTTCTTTAAATTGATTGCTGGATGGATGAATAGGAATAGGATTGTGTCCTTGGAAATTGGGGAAGATTTGGTTACTAGTGATCAAGATAGAATCAAAGAGGAGTTTGTGTCTTTCTACTCCAATCTTTTCGAAAATAAGTGTGTAGGTGTTTCCTATGAGGGCATGGAGGAACTCACCACCCCTGTTATTTTGGAGGAGGAGGCCAACTCCATGATTAGTGAGATTTCCAAAGAAGATATTTAAGAGACCATGTTTGGAATGAGTAAAGACAAAGCACCGGGGCCAGATGGTTATGGAGCTTTTTTCTTTAAAAAAACTTGGGATATTGTAGGTCATGATGTTGTTAAAGCAATCCAAAATTTCTTTAAGTCTGGGAAGATGCTTTGAGAGGTGAATTGTGCCATTATTGCTTTAGTCCCAAAGAATGAAAACCCTTCATCTTGTAGTGAGTTTCGGCCGATCTCATGTTGTAACACCATCTACAAATGCATATCCAAGATTATAAGTTCATCAACAAAGCCCAAGGTGCCTTCCACAGGGGGGGGGGGGGGGGGGGGGGGGGGGGGGGGGGGGGGGGGGGGGAGGGGAAGATGGAATTGTGGACAATATCCTCTTGAGCCAAGAACTTCTCCATAACTATGATAGGAAGTCGGCCAAAAGGTCTAGATGTGCAATGAAGGTAAACCAAAAGGTCTAGATGTGCAATGAAGGTAAACCTTATGAAAGCTTATGATTCTGTAAGATGGGATTTTGTTATTAAAGCTTTGGAGCTTTTCGGATTTCCTTTGAAGTTTATTGAGTGGGTAGAAGAGTGCATTAAAACTCCTAAATACTTCATAGCCGTTAATATGGAATTAACCGGATTCTTTAGCAAGTCTAGAGAGCTTAGGTAGGGAGATCCTATCTCTCCTTATCTCTTTGTGATTGCCATGGAGGTGCTATCAAAACTTCTAAATAGAACAGCAGGTGAACCTTCTTTTAAGCATCATTGGAGGTGCAAAGAGTTAAATCTTTGTTTTGCAGATGATTTAATGATCTTTTGCCACGCGGATGAAAACTCTCTTGGTATTGTCAAGAGAGCATTGGATCGTTTCACTTTTTGGGCGGGATTAAAAGCAAACCCCTCAAAAAGCAACATTTTCTTCTCCGAGATGAGTGAGGAGAGCAAACAAGCTCTTTTGTCGATCCTTGGGTATCAAGAAGGAAAGCTACCAATGAAGTATTTGGGTGTCCCTCCCATAACCAAAAAACTTTTCCTTGCTGATTGCAAACCTTTGGTGGACAAAATCTTGGCTCGCATTCAATTTTGGCAAAGCAAATTCCTCTCTTATGCTGGTCGGGTAATTCTCATTAAAGTTATTCTTTTTAGCATTCAAGTTTATTGGTCATCTACTTTCTTGCTCCCTTCAAAGATCCTCAATGAAATTGATGCTAAGTTAAAGGCTTTCCTTTGATCTGGGATTGACACGAAAACCTCAGAGGCCAAAGTTGCATGGGAAGAGGTTTGTGTCCCTATTGAAGAAGGTGGGTTAGGGATTGTGAGAGCTAAAGATTGGAATGAGGCAGCCATGACAAGACATGTTTGGAACCTTAATCAAATACGTAGTGGCTCTAGATGGGTTGAGTAGATCAAAGCAACCTACTTGGCAAAGAAGAGCTTTTGGGAGATTCATATACCTTCGGATGCTTCTTGGGCTTGGAGGAGCATTTTGAAGCTTAGAAGGGAAGCTAGAGAGCACATCAAAGCCATCATCGGAAATGGTCAAGCAACTTATGTTTGGCATGATAATTGGCACCCAAGAGGCCCTCTCAAGGATAGATATGGCAATTGCATTGTGTATGATTCAGGGCTATATCATCTTGCTAAGGTGTGTGAGATTTGGGATGCGACAAGGTAGAGATGGCCAACAGCTAATTTTTGGGCTTTGATGGACATGAAGGATTCTATCAACTTTGATCCAAAGGAGGGCGAGGACGTGGTTGTTTGGAAGCCTAATGCATCCGGTAAGTTCTCTATAAAATCGGCTTGGGAGGTTGCTCATGTGCACCAACACCGAGTGGAATGGCATCACCTTGTATGGTTCCCAAAAGTTATTCCACAACACTCCATGATCACGTGGATGGCATGTAAGGATCGGCTTCAGACTAGGGACAAACTGATGAGGTATGGAATAGCTTCTAGCAATCTATGTTGTTTTTGTAATCATGGGCAAGAAACGATCGATCATCTCTTTTTTGCTTGTCCTTTCACCCAAAGGATTTGGAATCGTATCCTTGAGCCCTCTTCTCTTGGGTATGTCACTCGGCCTTGGAACGAATATGTTAAGCACATAACTAGTAGGTGGAGGAAGAACAAGCCAAAGTACTCTATAGGGAAGCTAAGTTTGGGAGCCACCGTTTACTCTATTTGGAGGAGAGGAATAGCCGGATTTTTGGTGGGGAATGCAAGGATGCACTTACTCTCTACAACTCCATCAAGAATGTGGTGAGGGAGAGAGCTATGGACCTTAGCAAGATCATAAAGAATACCTACAATAGAAGAATTGCAGAGAAATGGGGTCTTCCCATGTCTATTTTTAAAACATCCCATGGGAGCTAATTTTATGGTTTGTTGTTAAGTGATGGGTTTTTGGTGGTGTAAGGGGATTTGGTTATATGACATCCTAGCGGTTAATTATGCTAGACGAGGCTACTTTGGCAATTGGAAGACTTGGGGTGTTGATCTAGTACTTTGTCTTTGTGTCATTAACGGGCCCTACCTTGTTAATGTACATGTTTATGGAATTCTTCTTGTAAATGCTAATGCATATGGTTTTTGTATTTTGATACTTTTGAACCTAACCCAGGACATGTCCTGTGGTAGGTGGGATTCATTGTATTTTTTAATCTCCGCTTGGGTCCATTTCTTTGCCAAAAGGAATGGGAAAAAGAGAAGGTTAGGGGTAGACTTAGATAGTATCATTCTTTTGCTCCTAACCTAGGGCTTGTCCTGAGGTAGGTTGGCCGATTTTTAGGCCTTTTGTACATTCTTTCCCGCTTTTTATAAAAGCTTACTTACAATAAAAAAAAAAAGACAAGTATTAAATTAATAAGGATCTTTTATGAAATCCCGTTGTTTATGCTTATAGAAAATAAAAGTAAATTAAAAAAAGGATAATTTTTAAATAAACTAAAATATATATAAAATTGATTTTTTTAATTAATTTTTGGCTTGCAAAAAGGTTAAGTGGGGCTTAAGAAACACCGCCTTGAAAGTTTTTAAAATGATTTTTTTGCTTATAACACCGCATAAACTCTATAAGTGTCTTTTATCTATTTTGTTTTTTCTTTTTTTTTTAAACCCTACTACTTTATAATCTCAAAATTGTTTTAACGCTATCTTCCCTAGAGGTGGGCAAATGGACCGGCCTAGGCCCTCAAGGATCGAGCCCAAATTGGTTGGGATCGGCCTTGGGCCTAAACTGCTCTTAGGCTCGAGCCTGGCATATATAGGACCGGTCCTATGTAGGCCTGATAAAAAAATTATATTTTAACCCTTAAATTTACTATGTATTTCGTATATTATAGGAGGTTTTGATTAATTGTTATGAGACTTTTGAAATTAACCGGGCCCGGGCGTAGGACGGCCTAGGGCCGTCACCCCTCCCCAAGGCTTGGGCTAGTCCCGATACTGGTCCCACGGGGACCGGTCTTCTTAAGGAACTGGCCTTGGGACAAGACCCTTTGGGCCCAGGCTTTTTGCTCACCTCTAAATTCTTCCCCTTTAATTCTTAAAATTGTTTCAAATGTATCAAAAGAAGTGTTTGAATGAGAAATACAGAAGTGATTTTTAAACCACATATTTGTTTTTATCTTTAGCCCTCATCTTCTACCTTAAATATGGATATAATAGTGTTTAAAAAGAAAATAATAACAATGATTCTTATAAACATTCAAAAATTTAAGAAAGAATTTATAAAATTCCTTTATTGGTTAGAGGGATGGTGAACTCCTCTAAAGAATACACTGATAAAGCAAATAAATCAGCACTTGCTAGAGGTTTTAAAGCAACGTCCGGAGTATCAAAGTTCAAAAATCTTGCAAAACGACACAAAAAGTGAATAATTATATGAGGGTAGTTTTGGCGAAATGCCATATACTTGGATCGAAAGGTTTAGTGTTAAAAAAAAAATTGGTTATCTCATACAACCCCCCAACTTTTGGTCATTTCTTAACAACCATATATATATATATATATATATATATATACCCACTATTTGTAGTGATCCTATAAAAATTGTTCTGTAATTTATATTGATTTATTATTATTATTATTATTAAGATTTGCTTCAATTTATGGTACTTGATCATTACAGTTAGAGATAGATTTGTCTTCCATAACATATTTCCGGGTATCTAGTAATATCTATTAGATTTTTTTTTTTTACCTAACCCGACCTAATTTTGCTTTCCGAATACAATATAGTTTCTAAAAGTCCTTACAAAATCGTATTAGAAAACCATAATCTTCATCTATTTATATATATTGCTGGCCTTCTTCATTCTATCTATCATATAATTACACTCTCTTAATTTTCTTCTCTTCATCTTTTTAATTTCGTTTTTCTTTTGCAATCCCAAATTTGTTCATTCTCGCAGAAACAAAACCATGTTGTCTAGTCTTGAATCCCAAGAATATTTACACAATGCCTTGGAGCTTGCCATCAAAGACCTCCAAGGTCTTTCCTTAGAGCCTGCAAATACGAAAAACAATCTCCAGACTCGAACAACGGTTCTGAACAATGGGCAGATTTATTCGTTAATGAGATGATGAAAGCTTTTCTTTGGATGATGCCAGACTCTGCGCTAGGGATTTTGAGAGCTTGGTAAACGCAAAGCAGAAAGAGCTTACTGATAAGTTAATGAAAGAGAACCGGATCCTCAAACGGGCAGTGTTCATTCAACATGAACAGCATCTGAAAGAGGGCGAGGAGTAGAAGAAGATGATGTCAAGTTATCAAGAGCAATTGCAAGATTTGGAAGTGAAGAAAGAAAATAATCAAATCCCACAATGCTTTCCTCCTGATGTCTTTTGATATATGGATGTTTTAATTTTTAACTTCTGTATCTCTTTCTTAATTTATTTCTGATGTCTTTGATACTTCAAATACTTATAAAAGAACTCAAAATTCTAAAGTTCTCCAAATAGACATAAAATAGGCAGGACACAAATTTTCATGAGGTAACTAAAGTTTGATTTCAGGACATTCATTCTACAAATCAACAAGGATACTAATACCCAATGGTGGGGGCAAGGTTACCCCCATAGTAGCCCTTGGATGAACCACCCAAAAGTAATGGAAGTTCATCCGGTAACCTTAACCCAACTCGCCAAGACTGCTGTGCAAACTTCCCAGAGAAATGTCTAATACTCCAATCTTCATGAATGCACAAAACATTGCAACAAATTACCAATACAAGTTGCCAATTAACTGCTATGATTATTTGACAGGATCCTGCAGTCTAATACTTTTGATTTTCGATAGTTAATGTTTCTATATTCCAATCTAATCTGCTAGGTCAAGATCTTACTAGGGCTATCAAAAGCAAAGAAATCAACTTTCCGCGCTATGAAACTTGACAGAAGATATGTAATTTCATTCCATTTTCATCATAGTAGTAATACTTGCTCACAACTCTATTCATATTTATGTTTGTTTGTTCCATTTTGACACAACATGAATAGTACTCATTCTTCCATCTTTGTTTTTGGTGCAAACAGTGTGTCACTTCAGAGCTACATTATTTAACAGTCCTAGCTAGTAATAAATCCATCTTTTCAACCAAGAAAGGGTATTTCACAAGAAGAAAACAAAATATAGGCCGGACCTCATTATAACAATCCATCCACAAGTTGCGAATGAATACCTGAAAAGTAAACCATGTGTTATGATGAATGGATGGAAAATCTTGACCATGAAAACAATAATGCATAACTAGAAACAATCTAGGAACACTACCTAAATAAAGCAGATTCACAGAATTCTGACGAATTAGAGAAAGCCAGGGAGCATATGTAGCAAACCATATAACAATATTACTAGACTGTCGAAAAGAGTTCATAAATCAAGAACCTGTACATCTATAGGCATTATTGAACTAATGATTAACTGTTCAAGAACATCAAAGCTTGGTCAAAACATCTCCTACGCAATGGTTGCCTCAGAACACCTACGGCAACCAGACAGTGAACAATATGCCTAAGGGGGATGCCTAAAGATAAAATTTAACATTCTAAAAGATAAAATTGAGAGAGGTTTTCAATATGTATGTTAATAATTGACTGAGGCTCTAACAGTGTTCAAAGAAATTTAATGAAGTTACCAATACTAATATGGACGTAAAACCATGTAATTCTTAAGGTATGTCACACCATCTATTATTTTTAAATTGGATGATGAAAGGAAAAGTAGTTTGTTAATTAGACAGCTATATTCAGGCCACAATACTTTTAGACTATGCACAAAAAAAAAATTATATATATTAGACATAACATTAGTTTTCTTCTTTTTGTTTGCTGACATACTAGATTAGTGGAGACTAGCAACAGTGATGCCATCAAATAAACATTAAAGCATAGACACATAATCTTACTATATGTATCCGCTTTTGAATTGTCAAGTGCTGATAAGCCCAAATGTAGTTCAGAAAGTGAAATAGGAAAAACAGCTAGACTGTTATAACTAACAGTTAGAGCATGCATATGCTTTTACGCACACTTTTGAGGATAGAAGTTTGGGTTTAAAGAACAAGATGACAAATACAACATAATGGAACAAAAAGATGTCTGATCACTAATTTGTAAATTCTTCTTCAATCAATTTAACCTTTTCAGTTTCTTATCACAAAATAAAAATAAAAAGATGTCTACGAAATGCAATCAGAAGTACCAAGGAATCCATAAGTAAAATTCGAATATTCCCAAACAGGCATAAAAGTTGCATTAATATAGGTACCGGACTCTTGTACAGCAAATATACCAAATAAACAGAAGTTTTAGCCAAGCTACCTGTACAGACTATAGATCACAATGATCGATCTTTCAGCTGCTGCGGAGAACTTTCTGAGGATCAAGTTGCCCACTGCAGTAACTAGAAGGAACAGCAGAGAGTTCCTGCCTTCCTCTCCACTCTTCTCCAGGTTTCAATGTAATAGGCTTTTCAATAGCAGCCGCCTCCACACACAGCATATGCTTATACTCATCATCACCAAAATCAGCCATAGCCTTTGCTTTCTTATCCCAGGGATTCCACACCACTGCATTAAAAGGAGGCATGAAAAACCCACGTATACTGAAACAATTATAAAGTTGCTTATATACAAGGTCGTCTAGAAACATTTTTACCCAAACTATACCAAGAGGAAATATATAATTATCATTGCAATTTTTGGAAAGGAAAGAAAATCTGAGAAGGTTTCTCAGTTTTCTATCCTTACCACCTTGCAAAGTCTTACAATAAGACTTATAATGTATCATGTCATCAAGAAGAACTATAAACTAACATAAAATGGTCTCAAAAACCTCCAAATGAACAAGCCCAATGATTTATATGCTCAAGTATATACCGTCTCAAACTATGTACATAAATATGTAAGCTGCAAAAATAAATAAACTTGGCAATACGTCTAACAGGCAAAATTAAAATGATGAAGATTGATATTTGATCCATGTGATTCCTACAACTTGAGAGGGAGGAAATATAGGAAAAGAAATAGTGATGAAGATACGTTATAAAAGATACTTCTTAAATTTAAATAACGGGTGGTTTCAGAATTCAAATCTCTTTTCCTAAAACATAATTGCTGATATGAAACTGTATATGACCTTATTTTATTATTTTTGTAAACTGTATTCTGTTGAACTAGTAATCAAGTAATGAACCCACATTCCAATGGTATATCCAGATTTCCCAATTTTTCTCTCTTCTAGAACACTCTTGGTTCCAAACTCTTCTTGTGTTGAAGCTTTTATACACAAGATTTATGCAATCATGGTGATCATATAACCATGTTTCAACTTATTTAAGCTATGAACACAATGGAATATTAGGTGTAAACTCATTTCATTCAACAGAAGCAATATTACTAGGGCGACAATTTAATTGCGTTTTGACAAGACAAATGTAGATCCATGTTGACTAACATTGCAAGATACATTCATGCCAAACAAAAGCCCCCGTATATTACCAAAAACATTGCTAGGAAAGTAGATGGATAAAATCAGTCTCACCAGCATCCGGAAGCCCATCTTTACGAATTACAAATGTTCGCTTCTTTTCATGATCGAGAATTGCAATCTTCATAGGAGTGCTGAGATATATTTTGTCCACCTGTGTAAACCACAATAGTATTACCTAAACATTAGAGCCTGACATAGCATAATCACAAGCGGAAAAATATGGTATCATAAACGCACTTCTGATTCAAATGTTATTGCATCTCCTTGTTCAGTAAAACGCTCCTTATTCTGCAAGTTGTCTAGATAATCCAGTGTCTCTAGTCCCTCAACACGAACTTCACTGACCACAAACAACAAAAACTATTTAAGGACAACTCAAATATGCAGAACTTAAACTCAACCATTTGTTGCCCAAAATTAAGAGTTAACAATATATCAGTTTCGCTTGGAATAGTAGCAGAGAAGCAAACACATTAGAGCCAGCCATAAACATAAGCATACATAGAGTTTCTCCTGAAAGTAATGCCTTACAGACATAATTCCAGTTAACAAAATAAAGTTTGATAAATTTGAAGATGGTCAGTCCTATAATTGATCCAAATGTAGATAAATTGTGGCAATAAAAGTTTTTCTTATACCATCTCATTGCTAATTTAAGAGCCATAATTTCCCCTGACATTTGAATAGAAAACTGACAGCAAAATTATGCCACACTTGTAGAAAAAGATTACAATCTGATTTTAACCTCAACATACTGAGATTGATTCAGATAACTCATCACATGTTTGCCCAGCAATAGTTTCATATTATTACATATTTATCTCAGTCAAGTAACCAAAAGATTCCATAAAAAATTTGGCATCAGATACCCAGAATCAGATTTGGTAAATTGAGAATAAGTTGTAAATACAAAAAAGTTGTAAATCAAAGATCACAATCTAGTGATAACTAAATATCATCTCAGCCACGTTACTCATTTAAATTTCATTCACCCAATTTTCAACTACATTTGACTAGTTCCCTTATCGTAGATTGTCGTTTTTCTGATTTTCCCATATAACAGGCAACTTGGACTAGAAAATAACATCAACAAGACTAAGAACTTGCTAAAAGGTACCAGAGGAGCCATGCAACCAGGTCTAGTAAGACAAATTGGTTTATACAACCAAAATCCAAGCCTAGCTATTGGTTTGAGGAAGTAAAAATGGCTTTATAGGAATGCAGCTCATACTGCTAGGACAGTTCAGAATGTTAATGATAATTTGGCTCCAACAATCAATCATAAACCCTNCTAAGAACTTGCTAAAAGGTACCAGAGGAGCCATGCAACCAGGTCTAGTAAGACAAATTGGTTTATACAACCAAAATCCAAGCCTAGCTATTGGTTTGAGGAAGTAAAAATGGCTTTATAGGAATGCAGCTCATACTGCTAGGACAGTTCAGAATGTTAATGATAATTTGGCTCCAACAATCAATCATAAACCCTTTAGAAGGAGTCAATACAGCATTTGCAGTTAAGTTTAGGAAAGCAATCTAGATCAACTAAAGTTCTGACTCCAGGGCATTTGAATGTTGTACTTGGCTACCAAATGATATTATAAAACATGTAGGGTAGAGTCTGCATGGTCTTTTTGCAATAAAGGTTTGCATTAGCTTTTGTTTTGTTTTGTTTTTTATTTTTTAACGCATACATCTCAAATTGGAAAGTGGAATTTTTATTCCACTTAGAAGGTCAACGAGACATAACTTCTAGCAATAAGCAAGCTGACATTCATTCCTGCAGAAGTGGAAGAACACATGAGAATAGAGCAGACCACAACCACATATACATTTAAAAGCACTAAGGGTAACATATTGAGACTAAAAATACCTGCTTACAGATAGAAGAACTAGTTGTGTTTTATCATAATTTTGTATTCCATTAATTGTATTATAAACAGAAGTGCGAGAAACCATTCAAGCATAAACTAAAACCAGCAAAGAGCTCCTTGACTAAGTGAAATACGATTCATTTTGATCAAACCCAACCACAGTCAACATCAATCATATTAGTAGCTACTGCAGTTACTGTTTATACACAAGGAACAGTCATTTCCAACCAGAAAAATCCCTGCATTATACACTTGGACACTGACTACAAAATTTTCATTCATACTCCAACAATAAACTGTTGCAGTCAGCTTTGCAATATGACAAATCAAATTTGCCATACCCCCTTTCAATGTGATCTTCAAAGGTTCCAAATATCTACATTGAAAACAGCAACTCCAAGGAAAATGTGTGTCTTCCCCTACAAACTAACATCTAACATTAGAAGAGGATTAGGGTCATAAATTGTACAACCCTCTCACAAAAAGTGTTGAAATAATTAAGAATGAAAAGACATGATACCTAAGGTAGTCTGAATGCAATATCAGATTGGCCAAGAAATAGCCTTGACAATCAAACAAGTTACGACCCAACTACCCAATAATACTCACACTATAAATAATTAGTGGTATTTATAGTGGTTTACACATTTTTTCTTCAAAATTTACAACCTAGCCAGTTTATTATTTCTGTGAAGATACTGCATACATAACACAAAGAAGAAGCTCCCTTGATTTTCAATTTTCAGACCAGTCTTTAAGTAAATCAGATGTTACAGATAATTCTCACTTACCCACTACTCAAAGAACTAAAAAGATAACACTTTTCTAAAGATCATCAAGAAGCTGACATGCACCCACTAAGATTTAAGAAATAAAGGACCCTCACTCAACCTTCAAGACCAGTAAAACAAACATTGTTCTAAATGAGATGCTAAACAATATGAGAATCAATATTAAATAAAAGAATATATAAAATTTGATACAGCATCCAACCAAAACCATGTATTAACTCCTATACAGAACAAAAAACTTACAAACTTAATGAGAATTACAGATCGTCTTGGTAACCAGCAACCAGAGGAATCATTAGTGAAATTACATAGAAGGTATCGGCAGACTAGTGAAGAAAACCTATAAATATCAATATCTATATCCACGTTACAGCAACTGCAATGACCGGTATGGGAATAAATCTTTCACAATTGAGAAAATAAAGTCAAAGTAAAAGAAGAGAATATGTATATCGTAGTGAAACAAGCGCCAAGCAAGTTAGGGAATTAATTACCTGATGTCTGAAACAGAGAAATAGGTATGATAAGCGAAAGTGAACGTAAATGGCTTTCCATCAGCATTAGTATTCCTAATGCGAGATGTCAACATCAAATCTCCACCAGGACCCAAAGCTACCCTCAGACGAAACTCAAAACTTGAAAAGAAAAAGGATAATGGTTAATGTTTTCTGAAATTCATGCAGTAAAGGAGTTATAAAATCTGAAAAGTAACTACTCTTCATGTACAAATATGAGAAAGTGATTGAAGATCCAAGTACCTGTGAGGCCAGATTTTCAAATCTTCTTCAGAAGGCCTAAGGATCAAATCAATAAAAGCATTATTTGAGGGATTTGTTGGGAAAGGAGGTGGGTCACTTTCCACAGTCCAGAACCTATTTCTAGCAAATCCATGCTGCTCTAGAGAGCCATGACTGCTAAACTGCATATAGGAAATAAGTTTGTTAAAGAAATGAAAATAATGAAAAGTAGCAAGAAGTTTAGAGAACCACATACCTGTGGAAAGCATATCGGAATTCCTCCACGAATTGCTTTTGGTGGCTTGAATATAGCCTGTGAACAACATAATATCTCCATTTTCTGATAACTTCAATTTGGAAACAAAATGAACTAAAAATAACATACAGATCTGAAAAACAAAGGAAAGATGCCAATCTATACATTTTAGCCCCTTTACCATCATCAAAATAATGCACATTAGTATTCCGCGGCGCCAATCCATGTCTCAAAGACCAATTAAGTTATTACTTTAGGCAGTAATTTTAAACTTTAAAACATTGATCAACATAATCACAATGAGAAAAGAATATGAAAACCAAACCACATATTTTATCAGAGAAAAAGTTCGACCTTGTAGAGAAAATTGAAGAAAAACAGGAAACTGAAAAACAACCCAAGAAAATTAAGATATTAAATCTTTCCAACATGCTATAACCAAGAACTAGCCCAAAAACTTCCTTAAGTGGCCAGTGGGTGACAATTAGCATATAACCAAGAAAGCAATGCAGGTTTACCAAGAACTAGAAATTATAATGAAGGCAAATTGGCAGGGAAATGAATGCAACATTGAAGACAGGAAGGCCTAATTTTTTGCAAGACCCCAGTATATGAACACTATATGAAGCTAGTCATATGGAATCGTAATGTATATGCTGGGGTGGGCCTGAACTTCTCATGCCAAAAAATATTGCAGTAGAAATATATACATTACAGGTGCACAATAATACCATTTTACAATTCTGAATCAACAAGCTTGGTATGATGGTCAATGCTTGAATTATTCAAAAGATCCGGACTTCATACGCATCAAAGTAGGAGATGAAAAAAAGACAATTATACCATTTCCAGATCTTGATTCAATGAGGCTTGTTATTGCAGTTAATACTTGAACTTCCCCAAATTTGGTGAATATACAAATTTATCAATAATGCATAACCCCTAGGTGATGATGATACATTATAGCATAAAAATGGCCCACACGATTTTCTGCCTCTGCTTCCTATGCCATTTAACTTCTAAATAAAATTCTTTTCTGATACCAGAAATCCTCCAACTTCTCCTACGAGTTCACCAACCCCTAAGCTACTTAGCCTCATGGGAAGTTGAACCCCAGACTTCTTGGTTAAAACCAAGGGCCCAAACTTCTAAATTCAAGTACTAGAATTCGTTTAAGCATCTACAAACTCAAGTATAACTCCATTTTTTTTTTCTTCTAATCAGAAATTTCTTCCCCTTGTTGCGTATGAAACTGTTTATCTGGAAATCCTAAAGTGCAACAAGGTATAACCATCCTGCTACCATACTGTCATTAGAAAATCAGAGTAAACAACATTAGCTAAGAACAATGCTGAAGAGAAATAAACATCTATTGATGCGCAAAATAAGCCTATAAGCAATTAAATAAATATATCAGGAAATTTAAAAAGGTGTTCCATTAGGTTATTGCATAGCACTTATCACTGAAAAACAATCATTTTCCCCATAGCATACAATAGAAAATCAATATAGATATCATTAGAATATCCATAGCACCTTACTACTGACGAAAAGCAACTCCTCGTAATGGTCATTCTTCCAAGATGTCAAATGACCACCGTACAAATACACCTGGAAAACTCAAAAAGAAAAAATGAATATAGTAAGAAAAGAAAAGAAAAAAGTATTTTGGAAAAACTCTTGCAACCTTAAAATTTATAAATAATAAAATAAAATAAAAAGAAATGGGAATGAAATAATTAAACCAAGCCAAATTACACAAAAATGAAGGCAACAAGGTAGAGAAAAAAAAAAGTGGTTCAGAGAATTGTCGTATCCTATCAAGTACCTTTTGTACTGCAAGACCAGCAATTGATCCTAGGAAATGAAAAGAAATCCCCACGAATTGCAGCCTAAACTGATTTGACAATCCACAGCACTAATAACAATTTGATCCCAAAATATCAATCTGGACAGACTTGGAGGGAGAAAATATAGTATTTTCAGTTAAGATCAAGTTTGGGACAGAAAATCAGTTCAATTAACATTTCAGCTCCACAACAGCCAGAAGATGCTGTCGGGAAACAGCATCAACCTGATAACATATGTCAGATTGTATCAGCACCATATTTGGGAGCGTTCTTTACACCATCAAAGGCTCTTTCCAGTAGTCAAAAGAGTTTATCCCGTGTTTTTTGAGAAAATATTTGGCAGGTGCCGTTTAGAAACCTTTATCAATTTTATTTTTTTTCAGATGGATACTTTAAAAAAAAAAAAATGCACTTTTACTCAAAACCAGTTAAAAGCACACCTTCTACAAAAGCATTAACAAAATTACGGCTCCACTAGAACAGGAAGTTGCAGTTGGAAAATAGCATCAACATGACAATTAATGTCACATGATGTTGGCATGGTATTTGAAAACGTTTTGTACACCGTTACAAGCACTTTTTCAAGTGGCTAAAAGGGCTTTTCTGTGTGCTTTGGATAAAAACTTGACAGGCGCTCTTTTTTCAACCTTTATAGGTTCTTTTCCAGTAATGTTTTCTGCGTTCTTTTACAAAATCCCCTTTTACTTAAAACCAGTTAAAAAGCACTTTCTACAAAAGAATTGCCAAATTAGGATTGAACACTAACAGATGGTGCCTTCACCTTATTTGGGAGCATTTCTTACACCCTCAAAATCACTTTCAAGTAGTTAGAAATGCTTTTCCATAATTTCCACAAAAACACTTGATGAATGCTCTTTCTCCAGAAAAATTTTGTGGGTACTTCTACAAAAACCCCTTATACTGAAAAACAGTTTCCACAAAAGCATTCCCAAACACAGCCTAAGAAACCCAGATGACAAGTAAAAACAACTTCACATTCTCTCCTCCAGATCTGAAACAACACAATCAAACAAAGCAACGCATAACCTCACAAACCACAAACTCGCTAACTTACTATTAACAATTCAAAATTCCATGAACTGGGTACCCACTAAATTGAACACAAACAAGTGATCTATATTAACTATGCCCGTGAAGAAATAACAGTAGAACAAAATGAAAAAACGAAGTGAAATGAAATGAAACCACGTCGTTCAGGTACCTCAGCGGAGCTGCCGCGGGGCTCGCGGAGAATGACCTTGTCGAGGCCATTGATGCCTTTGCAGAGCTCGACTGGTATCTTCTCGCTCGACATAACTGCCCAGTAGTGTTCTTCAAATCCGATCAAGGCATGCAAAAAGCTGCATATATATATATTATATTATGTAGATATACTATTAGTTTATATAGATATACTATTAATTTCACTCAGGTAACTTCTCTACTACTTCTCTCTTCCTTTGTTTTTTGGCTGGAAATAAGTGATTTTACTGATTCTTCTTAATAAATTTGCTACAATTTTACCTTTTATTAATAAATTTTTTGGACAAAAATGCCCTTATATTGAAATTAATTTACATAAACCTATATTACAATTTTACCCCTAATTAATTAAGTTTTTGGATAGTAATGCTCTTGTATTTAAAACATATTGCAGGCCACCCAAGAGCACCACTGCTCGCCAACAACCATCGTCGGTCGTCGGCCACTGTCAACCCACATGGCCGAAACGATGCATGACCGGCCAAATCTGGCCAGTCGTGCGCCAATCTAACCGTTTCTAGCAGGATCCACCATGGATCTGGCCGTTGACTGCCACATTTTGGTCGAAATCTGGCCATTGACAGTCAAATCTATCTGGCCGTCAATAGCCAAAATCTTGTCGTCAACGACTAGATTATGGTCATAAATTTGGTCGAAAACAGTCATATCAGTGTACGACCGACCAAATACAACCGATCGTCTGCCGTTCCGGCAACTGTCGGCTGCCACTAAATTAACAAATATAGGGGATTAAAAAAATGATCTAAAATAATAATAATATTAAAATAGAAGGGCAATTCAATAATCTACATAACATATCCACCAATTTATTCCAACCTAACCAAACACATTTCCCTAAACATTTCCAATGATCTTCAAAGTAATCTATCTTCCTATTAATGTAAGATTCCCAGTAATGCAATATTTCCTGAACTAAACGCACCCTAAGTTTAATGCAATAACAAAATCCCTACTACTAGATTTGAGGTTTTAAAATGAACGATAAAAGGGAAATTTAGTAAAATATTGATTAAATATTATTCCTGTAAGTTCTAAGGGTTACTATAGCTTTACTAACAATAAAAGAATTTTTTTTTTTTTTTTCGTTTTTTCAGAAACTTCACGGGAATTTTATTTATTTAACTCAAAGATTAGGACAGACCATACCTTCGGTTTCATAAAAGGCTTTTTCCCTGAGCACCTCCTAAAACATAGAAAACTACATGTGACCCCTATCAACTCAGGAATTAGCCATTTAGACCGCCATTTGTGAGTCCGTTTGGATGGAAGACCACAGTTGATCAGCGAAGAGAGTAAAATTCCCTTGGTAATGCCTTCACCTTTGC
The DNA here is from genome assembly GCF_008641045.1 of Pistacia vera. Classification (NCBI taxonomy): domain Eukaryota; kingdom Viridiplantae; phylum Streptophyta; class Magnoliopsida; order Sapindales; family Anacardiaceae; genus Pistacia; species Pistacia vera. The sequence goes on from NW_022196645.1 coordinate 2,746,268, forward strand.
AATTACATATATGCCCATAGATTTTTGTATTTGAATATTGTACCCACGTAAATTCATGAAGCATTTTTTATGTTTCCCTAAAAATTGCATAAAAATTTTATTTTTAACATCTTATTTTTATAAACTACAAAATATAAAAAAATTAAAAATTAAAACATATTTTACTATAAATTAAAAAAATCAAAAATCAAAATATTTTTGTAAATTAAAAATTTTTAAAAATACACTTTTTAAATTACATTTTTCTCAAAATTGAAAAATAAAATACTGAAAAATATTAAGAAATTAAAAAAAAGGCGGCGATATCTTTTTTAATTTATTTCTTTTTTTTTTTAATTAAGATCACTATTACTATTTGAAATATTGTTGCCGCAATCTAGGATTACGGTATGATCTAGGATCGCAATTTTTGATGATTTGAGATCGTCATTTTAGGCGACTCAGATTGCCCTTTCCAAAGATCTTAGATTGTTGTTTCAAGCGACTCAGATCGCCATTTCCAATGATCTTACTATCTTAGATCGTCGTTTTTGGCAATCTGAGATCACCAAAGAACTTGGATCGTTGGAAATGACAATCTACAATTTAAAAAAATAAAAATTATTTTTGCTTAAAATAATATTAAATTTAAATTCATTTTATTTTATAAAATTTTTTTCTAAGTATCTAATTCCCAAGTTGATAGGGGTAACTTGTCAGTTTTTTATGTTTGAGGGGGTACAAAAGCATGGTCTCTCTTTAGTCCTAATAGTTTCTAAATTTAACACATACATCCTTTGCTATTTGTTCTAACTTCTAACAATTGACTAATTTTAGCAACCGAATGAGAAAAATCACTCTTAAAAGAAACTTTTAAAAGATTGTGAAATAAAAAACTAAAAAATTACAATTTAAAAAAATATAAAAAAATGAAACATAAAATTCACAAACAGTTGAAAAAATACCAAGTTTGACTAATTTTCAAATTACTTTTTTGCTTATTTCAATATTTAAAATCAATGTATTTTATTATTTTCTTTTGAAAATTCGATTTTACTGAAATTTCATGATTTCTTATTTTAAACTTTCTAGAATTTTTTTATGGGAGATAAGTGGTAATTACCAGTGTTTTAAAACCCCACTGGGCTTGGCTAGTTTAACCGAGACAGCTTACCGAGGAGCTTCATCGGGCTAGGTTAACAATTTTCCTATTCATCCAAAACCCTAGAATTTGGGATGAATGATAGGTGAACAATTGAAGGCCAGAATGTTGGGGCTTTTGAAGAAAAAGTGTTAGTGAGTGCAATGGTGGCAACGGAGTTGATTTCCGATGTTGAATCAATCGAAAATCGAAAATAATAGGCAGCAGCAACAGTTGGCTTTTGTCAGCAATTAGCGAGGCTAACGAGGGTGGGGTGAGGTGGGTTTTGGTCGGGAAGAAGATGGGAGTATTTTCGGGGTGAAGGGGAGGGTTGTTGATGCTAGCGTCGGTGAGATCTGGTCGAAATGGAATAGATTTCAACCAAATCTTGGGTAAATTTTATTGGGAATGAGCTCAAGGGATTATTGGGATTGCATTTGGGGTGTTGTCATCGCCAACCAATCGACCGCTGATGTGTATTTGGGATGTGTTTGCTAAATTTTAAACTTATAGGGACTTAAAATTTTTAGGGGTCTTTTTGCTGAATTTTAAAAGTATTTTCACCCGGTTTAACCTGCCGGTCAACCCAGTTAAATGGTCAACCTGAGATCCAGCAACTATGTCGAGTTTCACCTTGGGTTGGTTATTAAAACATTGGTAATTATTTTTATCACTTCACCAAAGTTAATTTTCAAACTATATGATAGTATCAAAAATGTAACAATTTTATCATTGAGGTTTGAAGAAAATAAGTGGTCTAGTAGATTCACAGCGTGAAACTATGGTCCTTCTTAAATGATAGTTGTTATTCACGGAGTGACATACAATAAACATTAAGAAATTGTATATTAATATTAGAAGTTTTTAGATTATGATATAAATATAAAAAATTCATAAAACAATAAAGTAAAAAAATTCCAAATAACAATAGCACTTTGATAGAAGTTACAATGTTTCTTTCCAATTCTGTTGTACTAAAGTGTCACTTCCTTAAATTTTAGGGAAGAAACTTTACTTTCTCGAACAGTATTGGATAAGGGAGAAATTGTAAAATCCCTTAGATGTTTCATGATTTTTAAGAGCGCCTGTTAGTTTTGAAAATATAAATCTAATCCCATTTAGTTAATTTTGTCAATCAATATTTTTCCCTTAAGGTGTCACTATATGACAATTTACCCCCTAAAGTGTTTAAAATAACAATTGAATAATACTTTGGGTACTAACAGATTTTACTAACCAGTGTACTAACCTTTGTTAAAATCACACATAGTACCCGTACTATGGTATGGTACCCGTACTATGCTTTAAGTTAGTACACTGGTTAGTAAAATCCGTTAGTACCCATAGCATTACTCATAACAATTTACCCTTGTTGTCATTATTCTATTAAGGTTTATGCCATTTTACTAACACATTTTACACTTGATCCGTTATATTAAACACTGAAACCACGGAACACTGTCATCAAATATGATCAAGGTAATAATCTTCCCAAATAAAGAGCTTAAAAGAATAAAATTCATTGTTATTCTATTAAAGTTTATTGTCCTATTATGATTTTCCTTCTTCTGTAAATCATGTGGAAAATTAAGTGATTTACATAATATTTTGGTTATCATAGCTATATTTAATTAGATAGTTTTATTAGAATTTAATGGTTTTACATGGATGTACCAACGATTAATACTACACTAACAACTATTTCTCACAACCCTGATGTGGCAGCTCGCAATTGGTCAATTTACAACAGATCCTACATGGGTCTCACTAATTAATTGTAAGCTGACTAATTATCAGCTGCTACATCAAGGTTGTGAGAGAGGGTTATTGGTGTAACATTATTTTATACCAATATTACATAATTGTGAGAGGCCCCCAGAAACAGTGGCAAAGCCCATTCAAACCCAGGGTGGGCCAATGCCCTTCCTGGGCATTTTAAAAAAACCCGAAAGCTATTACTTTATGCTCCAATCCTTTATATAATTTCAATTACCCCTTAAATAATTAAACACAAGGTCCCAACTGGCAAAAATCACTTACCTCCTTAACTTTTATCCAGTCTACATTAAGTCAAAAAACAAGCGAAATGAGATTTTAATTTAAAATTAAGACCCATCATCTATAAATTAATTACTCAATACAATAATTAAGCCAAAAAATAACTAAATGAATTTTTTTATTACAAAGAAATAAAATAAATTTTACACAAACTTAAAATTTTTTCTTTATTTATTTAATTAATTAGGAATATTGATTTTTTATGTTAATTAGTAAAAATGAAAAACATTATAAATAATAGTGATGTGATATTAATGACATTATAAATAAATATTAAGATTATTTAACTTTAAACAATTTTATAGCATTACTCATAACTTTTTAGGTGAGGTTAAATATTTTTTCTTTTTTGAATTTTTAATATTTAACTTTTTGACTAATTAAAAAATAATAAAAAATTTATAAAGGAAAATATTTAAGGGTGTTTTCATCTTTTCAATAAAATATTAACGGAAAATATAACAGAACCTAACGAAGGGTGGGAAAGTGTCATTTTGAAACTTGATGGGTGGGAAAGTGTCGTTTTGCCAAACCTTGGGTGGGAACATGTTGTTCTCCCTTTTTTAAACTTTCAACCCCTCACTTGATTTCTGTAGTTCCACAATAGGATAATGTGTACATTATTTTTGTAATTGTGGAGGAAACACTTCCTTGATAGATTAAAAAAAAAAAAAAAAAAGACCAAGTTTGTAGAAGGAAAGTTCATTCGCACCACACTTATATTTCAAATGGTCTTTTAGTTTTATGTTTTCCTTTATTCATATATTTCTAGAGAATATCTTTCTCAATCATTTACCGAACCTTATAAGTAAGGGAATTGAATTGGTGAAAGAAGTTCTCCTTTCTTGGGTTTATTAGAAATATCACAACTTTTCAATTGACCACTCTATTATGCTTCAAACGTCTTTTTAATGCATTTGAAGTCTTGGATTTATTCACTACAGGAAAAGTAGTATTAGGATGACAAATTTTTGTCGTCAATAGTATTAGCGACAACAAGATCCAAGACAATTTTTGTGTTATCAGTCAACAAAAATGGAAACGACCAGGGTTCTAGACCTTGTTTGTGGTCAGATCCAAGGATTTGACCGTTTATGACCATGGATCTGGTCGTAAACAACGGTCAAATCCGGTTGATCATGCGTAGTTTTGACCACTGTCGGTGGTAGAGACTGGAAACCAACAGTCATCTTGGGTGGCTAAGATATTTTTGTTGGTATTCATATAAATAATTTTCATAATAAGGGCATTATTGTCCAAACTTTAAAATGGTAAAAAAATTAAGATTAATTTATTTAAAATGAGGCGCATTTCTATCAAAAAAAATTAATTTATCGGGTTGCAAAAGTTATTTCGCACAATTAGACTAATTGTTATTTGATAGACATATAAGGGCATTTGTGTACAAAATGTTAATTAATTAATAGTAAAATGGGAACAAAATTTGGATTACCCAATGATCTTAAAATACCACCATTTCAATCGATAATCAAATTACTTTCAAAATTATCTACAATAATTACTATTGGTATTAAAAGATTATCGGAAATTTTTTATTACCTAATAACCAAACAAGATAATGTCCGAATTGAAAGATAGATTACCAAGTAATCTTTCCTTACCACTAACCAAACACCCCCTTAATATAATCTCATAATAGTAATAATCTTTAAGATTATATCATAATTTACTTCATTTCTTCATCTTTTACTATAAAACACATAATTTAGATTAAAACATATTATATATACCCTCACACAAATGTTACATCAATGGCCAAAATAATAATAATAATAATAATTGAATGTTGATTTCCCAAGACCATAGTACATATGTTTAAAAAGTTTACACAAAATGTACTTTTAGAATTCAACTCATCTTCTCTTTATTTTCTTTATTATACTCATCCTTCACTTGGTGTTGGTATGAACTAATAATTGAATTTAATGTGCATTCAAACTTTATCTTTTATTAGCCTATATTTACCATGTATTATGGGGACAAATTTCATTTTTAACCCAAATTACTTATATCATTCATGATAGTTGTAATCTTTGAAATTATATTATAATTTACATCATTTTTAAAATATAACAATTAATTTAAACTAAAATATGTCACATGTAATCTCACTCTCCTATGTCACATCAAAGACAAGAAATTATTAAATGTTGATTTTCCAACATAATCTACTTTCATAATTCAACTCATCTTATCTCTCTTCCCTATTCTTTTCCAAATTATGTAATATCATTTCATAATAGTATCGAATTTCAGAAGTTCACACATAATCTATTTTTTCAATTTGTATAATGATGTAATCTCATTTATTTGATGTAAGCAGCTTACTACAAGTTTGACATGCTTATTAATTAATTACACGTCTATGCTTACCTTTCATATATTAAACAATTTAGTTTTCACTTCATATTTTTGTGAAGTATAATTTTAATCTGGCCAATGTATGAACCACGTATTATGTTTGTGTCTGTTATAAGTATGTCAATATTTATGATTGCGTTTGGTATACTTTTTAAAATAATATTTGTGAAAAAGTGAGTTGAGTTGAGTTAAATAGTATTTAATAAAATAGGATTTGAATTTGAAAATGTATTTAGTAAATTATTTGAATATTATATTATATTTGAATAAATTGGTAAATAATTGTTTGATATATTTTTTGAAAAAATATATTAAGATAAAATATTTTGGTACATTTTATTATTTGATTATGAAAATTTTCAATTTATATTTAAATAATATTAAATAGTTGTTTGGTAATTTTTTAATCACTAAATTAAAAACAAATTATCCAGAATAATTTCAACTACTAATACATCATTTAAAAACAAAACCTTAATACATATCTAAAATAATAATACGAAGCTACTAATAATCAACCCTTAAAATCTTTTATACATCTATATTCCATTAACAATTAAGATGTGGATTCATGTTTTACCCACATAACATTAGTTATGTTATCCTTCAAAGAGAGCGAATAATAGTAATGAGAGGGCAAATAAAATAAATTAAAAAATGTTAGTTTTAAATAAAATAAAATAAATTTAAATTTAATTAATTTTGAGACAAAGAAAAGGAGTTTAAGTGGGGCTTAAACATCATATCAGTTGTGTTAGTTATGTCAAATAGAAAAGATAAAAATAATGAGAGAGACAACAGTAAAAAAAATAAGTAAAATAAGATTTTAAAAATTGTTTTGTTTGAGTATTGAAATAAAAACCTACTTTTACTTGTTTAAACGCAACTTAAGATATTATATTGTTGAATGAAGATCACATTCAAATTGAATAGAGAAGTCTTAAGTAAGTTTTTTTTTAAAATATAGATTGATGAGTAAAGAAGCTAATCTTTTGTAAAACAATTGAATTCCAGAATCAGTAACATTATAAAGTAGTTTAAAGATCTTAAACAGTTAGATAATTGAAGCCGAGATGAGTTGTAACTGGTGTAAAAAAAGTTAAAATACTATTTACCTGAACATTCAGGTTAATAGAAAGTTAATATACTTAAAGAATTGAAAACATGAGCAAGAGAATTCTCCATAATAATTGACATCTTATGATTCATTTTATATTAAGAATATTTTCATTGCCCTTCTTAATTGCTATTTTTCTAATAAAGATGTTGTTGTCCCTTTCGTAGCTTTACTTGTTTGATTTCATTTCTTCTTGTAGATAATTTCAACTTTAGAATTAATGAAAAAGTTAAAAAAGTGAATATGCAAGAAGCTAGAGAATGACGTAAGCAACTGGGGACAGGCATATACCCATGCGCAATCGAGCGGTCCTCCCTCTGTGTTTTTATATTCTCTTCATCTCTCACTTGTTAGCGGAGTTTTCTTCTCCATTCACTACTCACTCATTTATTCTCTTTGTTTTCTTCTTCTTCATTGCTTCTGTCTCCAACGACTTAACACACCAGAGTTTCCTACTGCTTGCAGGTAATTCAGTTATGGACATGCATGACATAAATTCTCATTTTTTCAGCTAATTTAACCCAATATATGTATATCTATATATCATATATTTTTTCCTCTTACAAAAAGGCCAGGGTTTTCAATGTTTATATATGAATATGAATATGAGTTTTCTCAGGCTTTCAAAAAATATGAGGCTATGGCTTCTTGTTGTTGTTGTTGTTGTTGTTGAGAATGAGAAGTATTCAGCAGCTGTCACCTTTATTATCAGCTTTCTTTTTCGAATAATTTCTTCTCTCCACTGAGGAGCACATCGCTTACCTATATTTCAATTTTATGTCATAATCCTGTCTAGTTGTTACATTATTTTGTTAAGTCAAAGAAGCTACCTAATGAAGACTGAGATTTGGTAAAAGATTGTTATAAACCAAGCGGCAAGTCTCAACTTTATTCCCCTTCTTTTAATTGAGGTTTTCATTCTTAAAATTTTCCTGTTTGGGCCTCCAGAAAACTATGTTAGTAATTTGACTGTTGAACATTCTTCCATCTCCCTCTCAAGTAAAAACAAGTATACATCTTGACATGTTAACCTCACCCAACCTTGACCTTTTCTTTCAAAACACAAACCTCTTGACATGATAACCCTACCCAATTTGTGATGAGTTTGGAGGTCTTTTTTATGGTTTAACTCTTAAGGGGAAAAGAGCCTAAATAATTTCTCTATGAGTTGAGCATTTTCTCAAAGTCTCTGAAAACCAAAAAAGGTCTGGTTGATGTGCCATGGAAATTCTCGACAGACAGACAAAAGGGTCAGAGCCCGTTTCAACAACGAGACACAGGCTATGCAGGAGGCTTAAGAGTAGTGCTTTTCTTTTCTTTTTCTTTTTCTTTCCTTTTTGTCTTTTAATTTTCCTTGTTTGGCAGGCTTTGATCCATTAGAACGGTGTTCCTCTTTTTGGCTCCTAACCTTTTCTTTTTCAAGAAACGCGTGCTAAATTGTGATAACGTCATCCTCCATCCTCTACATTTTACAATGCTAACTCTGTAGCCATAGATATATAAAACAAAGCATTTATTAACTCAAATTCCAAACAGGTCAGATGGGTTAATATTTTAATTATCTAAAAAGTAAGTTTTGTTTGTTTAACCTTTTAAATTCTTCCTTCCTAATCCTGGGTATGTGACAGTGATTAATATAAAAAGTTATTGATTAGTTTTTTCTAATAATTAATAGCATTTGAGTGGAAACCCCGTTCTTGGTGCATCATTCCTACCATTCACCAACAGAAGACAACATCATTAGCACAAACCTCTACTTGTCCGTTTCTAGAGACCTTCACAGAACACAGCCTAATTAAGTTCCAACTTCCCCATGGTTTATACCAAAACAAACTCTCATCATTTGGTTTTCTTTTCCTTTTTGCCTCTTCCTCTTTTGTGTTTGTAACACGCGCCTTATTTTTCTTTCAGAGATGAATTGAAATATTGTTGAGTGTTGCTCACCACCAAATGAGCTGATAATTATACCTGATAACACTTGTCACCTTTTATTTGGAAAGTTCATTATTTCTTCCTAGAATTTTGATTTTTTTTTTTTTTTTCACATTTTAGCTTGGCCTTTTTTAACTTTTTGGTTCTCTGGTTTTGGGTTTCTCTTCTCTCTTTATAACTTCACATTGGTTATGATTTAAAGATGATGAAGTAAATGGTGGTGGTAGTATTAATGTTAGTGTTGAATTTAATGCAGCACCAATTGATATGATGGAGTCAATGGAGTCATATGTCCCACCTGGATTCCGTTTCCATCCGACGGATGAGGAGCTTGTTGGTTATTATCTCAGAAAGAAGGTTGCATCCCAGAAGATCGATCTTGATGTTATCAGAGATATCGATCTCTACAGAATAGAACCATGGGATCTCCAAGGTATTCTTAGCTTTACTTTTCTTTCACTTTTTTTTAGGGTTCTCATCCTATCCTTAACTCGATCGGTTGAGTAGTTGAATTGTAGGGTTTTTTGTTGGATAGGATACATCGGTATTATTAACATGCAAGTGCCAACGATATTGAGTGTACATTACATGCGTATATTTTACAACCCTAGTACGCATAAGAGTCGATTAAATCTGATTTATATTTATGCCTGCAGTTGATTGTTCAGAGTTGTTTCCTTAAATTTAATGAGTCTCTCCTAGGTCTGGTTAGCTTGCTATCAAAGCTTGATTTCAGGATTTACATGATCTTAATATAACTTTATATATTTTAGAATGAGAAACCTCCTGAACTTATATATGGCAGTTGTGTATAGCAAGAAACCTGAANTGCACCGGAGTATTCCAAACTCACTACATATTTTTGCTCTTGGTAATTTATTTTTATCTAAAGATGAAACTAATGTCATTCGGAGAGTATGAAACAAGGAAAAGTGTACACCTATGGAAACATTTAATTTACTGGAAGAAAGCCAACCCACGAAATTTGACTTGAACGCTTGGGAAATGGTTGAATCAATAAAGGAAACAATATCTTTGAGTTGAGTTGACCTTAGATTTTGCTTGAAGATCATATGAATGCATACTAAACAAGAACTGAATATGTAAGAGATAGGAAGATGATCACATATTCAACATTTTTCTATTATTTAATCATCAAGTTGAAGCAGCCCTGTAATAAACTGAAACACCATACAAGTTGCCAATACTATATTGAAAATTTGCTACCCATTGCTGCCTCTCTTTTCCTTTCTATATTCTTAAAGATAAAGGAGATAGATTGGCAAATGAAGACCAATTATTTAGAACACAGTGGCAAGTCAAAGTAGGTTAATTTTTTAATATTTTTACTATAAGGCCTGTGAGTTTCAAGAAACGTAACATAAAACATGAGATAATCTCTCACGTGGGAAATAATTAACATACTTTAAATGATTTCGGATTTTATCATATTCATATATGCTATAAAAAGCCAACTTTGTTTGGTTTGAACAACGACGTATTGTTTGAAAACAAATATTTTATAACCCATGCAGAACTCGGTAATGTATACCAACCCTGTTAAAATGAAAAAAAAAAGGGAAATGCAGCCAATTAAAATAAAAATATTAAACATACCCATCAACTATATCGGAAAGTATCTCGTGGAGGTCGATTGTTCAAAATAGGGAACAAAATATTCATGTCTAGAGCCCACCAGATTTATTTGTTTAATAAACCATATAATCATTCATGCCTTTATTTCACTCCTTTATTGGTGCTTATGTCTCAGACTCATCCTTGATCAGAATCCCATATCTTAACTTACAATAATGGATCTGCATTGTTTTCTCATCAATTTTGTATCATTGTTGGTTCTGTATTGTGCAATGAGTTGCTTAGCTATTGAAGCAACTAACACTACCACAGACCAGTCTTCTCTTCTTGCCTTGAAAGCTCGAATCACCAATGACCCTCACAATTTCTTGGCAAACAACTGGTTTGCTGCTACGTCTGTTTGCCACTGGATAGGGATCACTTGTGATGTCCTTAATGGCTCTTACAGGAACTGTTGAGTGAAGCTTCAAATGGTGCCATATTGGAGTGATCGATATGTTGTCATTTTGAAGCTGTGTTAAGTGACAGATCTCAGCCTTTGATTCCAGTCTGATCCAACGGTGCAAATCAAGCCTGGAGGTCAACCTATTTAAAGTTAAAGTTTCATAGAAACGCAACAATTGCAATACACTCTCTCTCGCGTTCTTTCATCTCTGCTAGGGTTTGTTCTTAGTGTGGTTTAATCTTCAGTCTTGTAATCTGTTGCAGTTTATCAGTTAAATTGTGGGTAGAAGAAGTATTAGGTTCTTCTGGTAGAGACGCTTGTGTTAGTTGTCTTTGTGTGGAGATTACGGGTGATTCGAAGGTTGGGTGAGTGGGAGATTTGAGTTGCTGTTCTTGATTGAGTTGTAATCTGTAATTGGATTGATCCTTATAGTGTAGTGAGCCTCAATTTTACTTGGAGCTCAACGTGGATGTAGTTTATTCCTTTGGGATAAACGAACCATGGTAAAATTGGCCGTTTTCTTGTTTTTTGATTCTTTATTGTTTGTGTTGTTTCTTGAGTGTTTGTTGGTTATGTTTGGTAGAGGAACAGGTTAGGTTGAGTTTGATTGATTCTTAACAGTGGTATCAGAGCGAGATTAGGGTTTTTCGGTCTGATTTGAGTGATTATTGAAACCTAGGGTTTATACAAATTGGGGGTTTCTTTATAATTAGTCGAATTGGTGTTTTAGGGCTTGGAAAACCTTAGAATATCCGGTCAATTTCTTGAAATTTGTTCGAACTCGATCTTAGACAAATTAGGGTTTCTCTTGTGTCAACCCTAAATTCAAACACCAACCCTAAATCCAAACACTATGACTANCATAGACGTAGAATGCTTTCTCTCGCATGCCAATTAGCTAGCTCGAGCTATATTGGTGGTGATCAGAATTATCATTTATAGCATAGATAATACAAAATGGTCAAATTCCTGTCTGTCTTCATTACAACAAATATTGTAAAGAAAAGTGCTGGACTTTTAAGTCACTTTGAGAAAGAAAACAAAGCGTAAAATATGATGGATGAAAGTAATGTAATAGAAATGAGAAAAATTGAGAATGGTTGGTCAGCATGGCATTTGAAGCATCTTGGTGTGGGCTGGGTGGGCCATTGGGTTGTCTAGCATGCGCTGTGCAACCGTGGCTCCTGCTGGGCATGCTTGTCTTTATCCACATTTTGACTATTTATGTTTTTTTTTTTTTTTGTTAGAGCCTCCACATGTTCTCTTACTGCCACGCATTACTAAGCTCACCTATCAAAACTCTCATATATATATATATATGTTTGCTTTTTGAATTTCAGTGTGTGCTTAAATGATGATCTGATTGGCAAACAGCTTCCTTCCTTTCACACTATCTACAATGTATGAACTCCAAGGGGATAATTTGGCAATAAAAAAGTTTGTTTCATTCGTTAACTTTTTGAGTTCGAATCTTAGGATTATCTATTATATTTGTAACTTATCTAGTTATTTGGACTTATAAGGTGTTGCAAGCGCTAAAATTTACAATTGAATTGAATACTGAATCTTTTGAAGAGAGCCACTGACAACCTTGATGGACCTATGAGGTGCCTCCTTGTGTCTTTGAGGGAGTCCAGGCGATGTGAGGGGATTGAAGTAGATCAGGGGTTTGGCGATATGAGAATCAGGGCTTAAGGGTGGTATTTTCTGAATGCCTAATAAGGGGATTGACCTCAGCTTATATAGTAAACCGTAGGAGTTCGAATCCTAGTAAGACTCTGAGTCCTACTTGGTACGGGAACTCTCTTTTCGGGAAGAGATTGGATTCTTTGCCTTTATCTGTCAAGTCTTTCCTCTTTGGGTGAGATACGAGACCTTGTCAAAAAAGGAATTTGGTTAAGATTCTGATCCTTGTTATGAATTGCTGCGGGCGAATGGGCCGGACCCAGTTCAACTTAACTCGGGAGATGACCCAACTCATAAAGCAGATAGTTTCCAAGGTATTCTAAGCGTGGGTCCAATCGGGATTGGGTTAAGACCCTGGGCCGTTACTTATCACTGTTACGGTTGGACCTCGTCAAGCCTAATACAAATTTTAGTCCATACAGGTGTTTAATAGACCTCAAAGATCAGTTGAGGTATACACAAACTGACTCGAACACTCCAGTTCCTGGAAAAAAAAAAAAATTGTATGGATCTTCTAGCTATCTCAATGTGATGGATATCCAATCGCATAGAACAGTTGAACAACTGGGAAACTCTGATTCTTAATTGCAAAACTTAACAATGGTTCATCATTTATTCAAAACCCAAATACCGGAATTGATTGATGTTCTCTCGTTCAAGTGAAGTCCTTCTTGTTATACTGGTATGCACATTCGTACGCTTGGTCGTTTGCCAATGCCATTATGCAACGACCCAGTCGTGTTTTTTTAGCTGCACTAGTGTCTTTGAACACTATTCGTTCTCTTTAAATGAAATGCGGCATTAGCAAATTGACAGAAAGATGATACTGCAGATATCACGTTTTCCAGGAGATAATATGCTTAATTGACACGTCACAGAGTAATCTCCGAATGATTAAACGCTTTAGTCAGTCATGGAAATGATTATATATAGCGTCAAATATTGTTCAATGCTGTGATTGATAATCAAACCAAATAGACCTGGCGCCTCAAATTAATCTACCTTCATCTTATACTTGATGAGTAGATTAGATATTAGGTGTTACCTTATATATATATATATAATTCATTAATTCATTAATTGTCAACATTTAACCTATAGTTTATTGGTTATATTTGTTAAATCCCAACTGAAGACTTGATTTTGTGATCTTGAGGAGCAAATTTTTGATGGATTTCTTAAAATATTGGCTTACTAAACGGTTGACAAGAAAGAAGAGGTAAATTTTGGCATTTGAATATTGTTTGAAAATTAAAGTTTCGAGTATGTTGCATATATGCGTAGGATACATGTTAAATAAGGTATTTGGTTCCTATAATGTATCTTCATAATTTTTCATTGACCCCTTCATTCATTTAACATAACATTTTGATCCCCTAGAATAAATATTCTGGCCTGTATATATGTACCACCTAATTTGATAATAAACAATTAAATCCTCTCGCAAAATTCAGAAATTAATTGAATAGACCTCCTGCCGACTCCAAAAAGGAGGAAATGTCATTCTCAGTTCAACCAATCACCTTCCACCAAATGAATGCGATAATAAAAACTTTGTTGAATATTAAAAAGAAAAATGTTTCTTCTTGTGATTGTTGAACTTACATGCTGTCTCTCAGGCATGGTCGGAGTGTAAATTTAAGCTTATAGGCCAATGAAGAATGTCCACGTCAATTGCTGTCAAGCTTTGTACTGGCCGGTGTGAGAAAGAAGAAGATGGATGTTAAACAGTAGCATAGTTGACCAAAATAAGCCTTCCTTTTCGAATAACAATGATGCTCATCATGGCACGAAACAAAGCAAACCAGCAGACCACCATTTTTTTAATGAACTTTACATGCAGAGATAAGGTTTGAAATATAAAAAGTAACCCCCCTCTACCCTCCGGCCTCCACCTCCACTCTACAAAAGTGAATCAATATTCAAAGAATAATATAAATGGAGAATTCTATTTCCCTCTTTATTAGGAAGTGAAAACAATATGACCAATTATAATGTGGCATGTCAATGTGAAATGGGAACTCTCTAATCTTATGCTTTTTAGTTGGATTGATAAACTGCATTATATATCATGATGTTGCACTGATATTTTCTTTGCAGAGTATAATAATATATTGATTCCCAGTTAATAAAAGGCCATTAAAAAAACGTTCGTCAATGTTGAATATAGGATGCCCATGACTCCACCAAACCTAACTTGGGGATTTGACTTGGTTGTCGTCTTGTTTTAATGATTCTGTTGTTGAAATAAGTTCACACATTATCATGCTCTGACGTTTCTCAAGGCCATACGCAATGTTATTCAAAATTTTTGTTGAAGGTCAGTGGGTTGAATCAATAGATGCTACATATTGGCTTAATACTCACCTCCGTGTTCACGAATTAATATGGACTCTGAAAGTCAGTTTGGGTAAAGATATAAAAGAGTCAAATATTTTAGTCCTAAATGAACAACAATATAATCAATTAGGGTTTACGTAGCCGTCCCTCTTAAGTTAAATTTTAACAAATTCTAACCACTAAAATCAAATCTTTCACTACTAGAAGACTCATGTTCATCCCCATCCACTCCTCCCCCCCCCCCCCCCTTTGGATAGTAAAGTGGTATTTTAAAAGTTTGTTGATGGAAAAGTGTCATTAAACCATTATTTGGGTGGAAAAAAGTTGTTTATTCATAATTAGGCATCATGAAACAAAAATAAATGTGATGATGTATACCTTCTTCTTTTGGACTGAAATTCTAACTACAAGGCACCCTTCATGGTTCATATTTTAACTAGTTAGGCATATTCAGAAATCTACTAGCATAAGTTTTCCCCTTCCCTAGTAAATGGGACAGGGATTGATAAAGCTTATTGAAACTAAGATTTACAAGTTAAAATACCATATGAAAACTAGAGTGTGTTTTAAGGTGCTTATAAATCAAATCTGTTGTGCTTAAACAGAATTCAAACCTATCAATCAACACTCACAAACACAATCACAAGACTTAATCTACCAAGAACACAATCAAGAACACAAGATTGTTACCGTGGTTCGCTTATTCCAATGGAATAAACTACATTCACGTTGAGCTCCAAGCAAATTGGGACTCACTGCACTATAAGGATCAAAGTATTACAAGTACAACTCAAATCACAACCCAAAACGTTCAACTCTTACACTGTTACAACAACCACTTGAACCTCCCTATAATCACAATAAGCTAACCAGAAAACTGAAAGCCTATACCAGAAAATCACCCTGTAACTTCTGCTAACAAGATTCTCAAGAACCTAAGACCTGATTACAATATTCGACAAAGAGTAAAAATAAGAACCCTAAAATGTGTTGCAAACGTGAGAGAAGAGAAGATGAAGTTACTGTGTTGATTTCTTAGATTTGCTGCCTTTTATACTTTGACTTAATGGACTGGTTATAGCTGTCAGATCTAGATGGATTCAATGGCTGAGGATTGTCACTTGAGCTAATACCAAAACGATAGCGTATCAATCAGGCGCAAGACTACACCGTTTAAGCTTCACTCAACAACCTCCACCTTGAAGCTTTAACATACCACCAAATCAAGAGAGCCAAATATCCTTATCAATGCAGTTTCATCACAGATTGCTTATCACAGCTCGATTGCTGCATGTCATTTGACATGCAGTAAGTTCAAGCAGTGCTTGAACTTAACCAGAGTGACTACCTTTGTTCCCACGACAGCAGGATTGTCTTCAGTTGGTACCTTTTTCAGGCTGATCACTCCTTTCTCAACTAGCTCCCTCACAAAGTGGTACTTAACATCAACATGTTTGGTCCGTTCGTGGTACACCGGATTCTTGCGTAAGTGGATGGCACTTTGGCTGTCTAGATAGACAGTAACTATACCATCCAGCAACTCTACCTCTGATAGTAATCCTTGGAGCCAAAGGGCTTCTTTGAATATGTCCGTGACAGCCACATATTCTACCTCGGCAACGATTGGCTGAAGCTGGGACTTCCAGCTCACACAATTTTCCCCTAAGGTAAACAAGTATGCAGTAGTTGACTTTCTTGAATCCTTGTCACCTACAAAATCAGAGTCTACAAAACCTACAAGATCAAGTGAGTCAAATCTTTTTCCATATTCCAAGCCAACATTCAATGTACTGCTAATATACCTAAGCAACCATTTGAAAGCAAGGCAATGCTCAAAACCAGGATTTGACATAAATCGGGTTAAAAGTGAAATTGCAAAGGAGAGGTCTGGTCTAGTGTTGATCATGGCATACATAGCAGACCCAAATACATTTGCATAGGGAACATTTTCCATTTTAATTAAATCTGCATCTGTTTTGGGACATTGACTCTTACTTAACATAAAATGTCCAACCAAAGGTACTGTTACTACTTTAGAACCTGTCATGCCAAATTTGGTCACCAGTTTTTGTAAATATGAAGTCTGATGTACCTTTAGTTCATTATGCTTTTTCTTTCTATCTATGATCATGCCTAAAATCCTTATTGCATGTCCTAAATCTTTCATATCAAATTCAGAGTTTAATTTTTTCTTTAACTCTTTTATTCTAGATTTAGACTTGCAAATTAAAAGCATGTCATTAACATATAGTAGCAAATACAAAGGCATGTCATCATATAAAGCATAATAGAAACAACTGTCATATTTGCTTCTATTGAAGCCAATGCTAAGAATAAAAGCATCAAGACGTTTATAACACTGCCTAGGGGACTGTTTCAGTCCATATAAGGATGTGTGAAGTAAGCATACATGGTTAGGCAAGTTTCTATCTGCAAAACCTATGGGCTGTCTCATGTAAATTTTTTCATCCAAATTCCCATGCAAAAAAGTAGGCTTGACATCCAACTGTTCTAATTCTAGGTCCTTATGGGCAACAGTGGCTAACATGATCTTAATGGTTTTATATTTCACAACGGGGGAGAATATCTCGTTAAAGTCTATTCCCCCCCGCTGTGTGTAGCCTTTAGCTACCAGCCTAGCCTTATACCTAGGAGGGTCAGAAAAGGTTATACCTTCCTTCAGTTTGAATAGCCATTTGCACTCAACCAGTTTCTGGTCTTTGGGATTTGGAACCAAAGACCAGGTTCCATTTACCTTAAGGGAGAGCATCTCTTCCTCCATTGCAGTTTGCCATTGTGCTCTGTCTTTGGATCTGACTGCTTCTTCATAGCAGTCTGGTTCTGACCTCTGAACTTGAGCCCTTGCCATTAGAGCTGTGTAAATCAAATCTGCATAGGAGTATCTTGATGGTGGCCTGAATTTTCTCCTATTTCTATCGCTGGCTAGCTGGTACTGGGCTAAAGGATCAGAATAGGGTTCAGTAGGTTCTGTTGCATTTTCCTCTTCCAAGTCAGGGTCCAGATCTGGTTCATTTACTTTAGCTTCCTGATGTTCCAATCCATGTTGAATTTCAACAGGCTCCACCTCAATTTGGACTCTCTCAGGCTGGTCTTGGTTCATAGGATTGCTGCTTGTTGATCCTGCATCAGGGTTAGCAACCTTGCAAGGAAATGTATTTTCATCGAAAATTACATCCCTATTGATTATTATTCTAACTCCTGGGGTACTTTTATCCCAAAGCCTATACCCTTTGGTTCCCTCTTGATAACCTAGGAAGACACACCTAAGTGCCCTAGGATCTAATTTCCCTTCACTGTTATGGACGTATGTAGCACATCCAAAGGTCCTCAAGTGTCCTAAACTAGGTTTCCTATTACTCTATTTTTCCTTAGGACACTTAAAGCTGATGACACTTGAGGGACTTATGTTAACAAGATAGGTAGTCGTGTTTAGGGCTTCTCCCAAAAATGACTTAGGAAGGCTGGATATTTTAGAGAAGGCATCTCACCTTCTCTAAAAGGGTCCTGTTCATTCTTTCAGCAACCCCATTCTGCTAAGGGGTTCTCCTAACAGTCCTATGTCTTAAGATGTCATGTTCAGTGCAATAAGAATCAAATTCCAGATTACAAAACTCTAAGCCATTGTCTATTCTAAGTGTTTTAACTTTTTTGTTAGTTTGGTTTTCTACAAGAACCTTCCAACTCTTGAACCTACCCAAAGCTTCATTCTTAGTCCTAAGTAAGAAAACCCACACATTCCTACTATAATCATCTACTATGGACAGAAAATAACTACTACCCCCATGTGATTTGACTCTTTCAGGTCCCCACAAGTTAGCATGCAAATATTCTAAGCAGTTGGCAGCCAGGTGAGTCCCCTTTTGGAAACTCAACCTGTGTTGTTTGCCCATAATGCAGGTCTCACAAAATTCAAGAGGTTTAATAGGGTCCTTACCAAACAGGCCCTGCTTATGGAGGATGTCCAGGCCCTTTTGGCTCATATGGCCTAGTCTTAAGTGCCATTTTTCAGTAACATTCAAGTTAGTAGAAACCAAAGCAGAATTTAAACAATCAACATAATAGGATCCAAACAGAATATACAAGCCATTTCTTTTTATCCCTTCAAGCAAAATACAGTTATTTTTATAAACATAAAGATAACCATTTTCAGCTTTATAACTACAACCAGATTCATCTAAGACACCTAGTGAAATTAGGTTTCTTTTTAATTCTGGAATGTACCTCACTTTAGTCAACTTGACAGTTTTACCATTGTTTAGTTTTAATATTATGCTGCCTATCCCTTCAACTATACAAGGATTATTATTCCCCATGTAAACAGTTTCTAACCTATTCTCCTCATAGTCCTAAAACCAACCTTTATTGGGACTCATATGAAAAGAGCACCCAGAGTCCATTACCCAATCTTTTATCTTTTCTGTTTTAGAAACAGTTAAAACTTCAGATTCTTCTAAACTAGACTTTGAGGTTGCTAGGTTGCTTTCAGTATTCCCTTGTTTCTGTTTCTTAAGCCAGACATAACAATTCTTTTTCAAATGGCCAGCCTTGTTATAGAAGAAACACTTCTTGGTTTCTCCTTTGGCCTTACAGTTTTGTTTTCCCTTTTCTTGTTCCTAGGCCCACTATCAGACTGGACAGAATTACTTATCTGATTAAAATCACCCTTTCCTTTAACAAATAGGTTACTACCAATTCTTCTCTGCACTTTAATCTCTAACTCCCTAGCTTTTAATCCTGAAACTATTAAATCCATGCTTGGGACAGTACCAGTATATTGAAGGCATTTTTTACAACCTGATATTCTTCAGTTAAAGAATTTAAAAGAATCATAGCTAAACTAGAGTCTCCGAGTTCTTGATCTGTACCCTTCAACACTTAGGTCAGTTTCAAGAACTCATCAATATTTTCATCAATAGTCCTAGAGCTATCCATTTTATAAGCAAATAAGACACCTTTTAAGTAAGCTAGATTAGGTGCCGACTGTAATGCATAAAGAGATTCGAGTTTACCCCATACCACTGTCAGAGTTTCAAAACCGCCTACCTTTCACAGGACAGCGTCAGAGAGGTTCATGATGATCAGATTGTATGCCTCCTCCTCTAGCTCTGCCTTCTTTTTCAGTTTCTCCTCTGACCATTTGGTTACATCCTTTTCCAGTGCGATGGCTACTTTGTTATGAGATAGCAACGCCTTCATTTTCTTTTTCCAACTATTGAAATCAATTTTCCCATTAAATTGGGTGATTTCAACTATTGTAGTAGTCATAGTGACGAATTATTGTTTGGATTTAGGATTGACACAGAAACCCTAATTGTGGTTAAGGTTGAATTCGAATTAATTTCACGAAATTGATCTGATATTCTAAGGTTTTCTAAGCCCTAAGCCACTAATTTGACTGATTATACTGAAACCCCCAATTTATATAAACCTTAGGTTTCAAGAATCACTCAAATCAGACTAAATAAACCCTAATCTCACTCTGATACCATTGTTGTGCTTAAAACAGAATTCAAACCTATCAATCAACACTCACAAACACAATCACAAGACTTAATCTATCAAGAACACAATCAAGAACTCAGAAAATTTTTACCGTGGTTCGCTTATTCCAATGGAATAAACTACATCCACGTTGAGCTCCAAGCAAATTGGGACTCACTGCACTATAAGGATCAAAGTATTACAAGTACAACTCAAATCACAACCCAAAACGCTCAACTCTTACACTGTTACAACAACCATTCGAACCTCCTTGTAATCACAATAAGCTAACCAGAAAACTGAAAGCCTATACCAGAAAATCACCCTGTAACTTCTGCTAACAAGATTCTTAAGAACCTAAGACCTGATTGCAATATTCGACAAAGAGTAAAAATAAGAACCCTAAAATGTGTTGCAAACGCGAGAGAAGAGAAGATGAAGTTACTGTGTTGATTTCTCAGATTTGCTGCCTTTTATACTTTGACTTAATGGACTGGTTATAGCCGTCAGATCTAGATGGATTCAATGACTGAGGATTGTCACTTGAGCTAATACCAAAACGACAGCATATCAGTCAGGCGCAAGACGACACCGTTTAAGCTTCACACAACAAAATCAAATAGACCTGGCCCCTGAAATTAATCTACCCTTACTCTTATACTTAATTAATTCATTAATTGTCACCATTTAGCATGTAAAATATTAGTTATATTTCTTTTAATTAGCTTAAACATCACTACGTGATCACTTTCCTACATAATGATTATCCAATAATCATGATTTAAGGGTTGTTAATAATTTAGGTGAATTTTATTAATTTACGAAAATATTGATTTGAAGATCTCTCTGTGTTCTATGATACTTTACATTTTAAAATCCATCACTAATTTCTTTAAGAATATTGAAATACATCAAGAACCTTTGAATTATTGAACTTCAAAACTGAACCAACCTTTACAATTTGTTGATTTTATTTCTTTGTTAAAATTAGTGTTATTTAGCACGGTAACTAATTGAGATTATTCGATAAAATTACATTAAAAATCCGATATTTCATTTGAGTAATACGTGAGATACACAGGGGTGGAGTCGTGGAGCTAGGAAATTGTTGATGCTTGATTTTGACACCAATGAAACACATGTGGGAAATGTTGAGCTGTCTCAAAAGACACACGTGAATATGGGGATATTGAGTTGATTAAGAGGTGAATGACAATGTTTAAAATAGTTCGGATGCTCAAACAAGCGAATCTTATGTCCACTGGTATTGTATTAATGTGTAGGGTCAGGTCGCCTCTAGCAAACTGATTTATAGTTTAGAGAGTACAAGTGAGAGACAGAGAGAGAGAGAGAGAGAGAGAGAGAGAGAGAGAGAACAAGCTATTACAGAGCGAAATTAGCTAATCCCACAAATGAGAGAGGAGTCCTCTATTTATAGTGGGATGAATTAAGGCAATGATTACTAAATCCGTAAAAAAAGGGTAGATACCGTGCAAATCCTTCTTTGCGTCCCGTTGTTCACTTGCTCGAGTGATTTCCTCGGTTTGTGTAAGGATTGGGCACGTGGACCGTCTCTAGCCCTTGTCAGTCTGGCACACACTCATTGCACTGACATGAGCATGCCGCTCACGTCAGCATGCGACGTGGCTGCGTCTGAATGGCTGTAGGACCTACCTAAGTTCTGACCGCTTTACGCTGACAAAGCTCTGTGTTAGCCCTACTTTTTCAGGCATAACATAAATCAACTATGGAGGGGCCAAAAGAAAGATTCAAAAATTGAGGGTAACTGATAAAGTTAATTTTTTAGGGACAAAATTGTATTATTTATATATATATAATTTTCAAATTTTTGTCGACCTAGGTAGCTATCGCCTAGTAATAGCTCCGCTCTACATTGCTCTACATGTACAAACTTTGCATATTAACTGATGTAACACAACATAAATGATAAAATTTTGTCTACAAAACCTTCTCTTTCGACCAAAAAAACTACATATTTTAAGCCATAATTGGCTAACAAGTTTGAACATCCACATGTTCTGACGGACTACTCACCTCTGTGTTCACAAATTAATGTAGAAATTCAGTTTGAGCAAGGATATCGGTTAGTGACAAAGATATAAAAGAGCCAACTGTCACCAGTAGAAAGTTTCACACCCAAAAGGCTAATCTATTAGGTGGAAGGACTTCCCCCATTTAAAAGCCCAGAACCTCCTTAATACGCTTTCAATGTGGGATTTGTTACATTCCCCTCACCCAATCCTATGATGCACTCGTCACAGGCGGAGCCCCCTGCCTACCCATCCACCTCACTCTCGTGTGGACCCACAATCACAAGCGGACGCCCCTGCATGGGTGCTTGGTGGGACATCGAAAGACAGATAATGTCTGCTCTGATACCACTTGTCACGGGCTGGGAGTTTTACACCCAAAAGACTAACCTATTAGGTGGAGGGACTCCCCCTATTTATAAGCCTAAGACCTCCCTAATACGCTTCCGATGTGGGATTCATTACATAAGGCAACCTTCATATTTTAGCATTTTAAAGCATCTCTAAAGGACTCTTTATATGACCTAAACTCTTTATTATAAAAAAGTTTATCTATAGAAACAAGAGTCCAGCATACTCTTTATTCTTTAAATATAAATTAAAGAGTAAGTTTGACTTTCCACATTAGAGCATCTCCAAAAGAATCTTTATATGACCTAAGAGCATCCCCAATGATGCTCTTTATTTTGAAAAGCATCTTTCATATAAATAAAGAGCATCTTCATTAATTTTAAAATATAAAGAACACAATTTTTATTCAAATCTAATAGATTCTTTAAATTTAATGAATATGCTCTTTATTTTTAAGAAAGAGACTTAATGTGAGAGAGAATTAATAAATAAAATACATAAGAACTTGTAGTTTATTAGTTAAAATTAGGATAGATAGTGAAATTTGACTCTCTAAATGTGGAGAGCCAAACCGACTCTCTAATTTATATTTTAAAGATAAAGAGTCTGTTGGACTCCTGTTTTTATAGATAAACTCTTTATAATAAAGAGTTTGGATCATATAAAGAGTCATTTGGAAGAGCATCTCCAAAGGGCTTTTTATATGAGTCAAACTCTTTATTATAAAGAGTTAATGCATAAAAACAAGAGTCCAATGGACTCTCTATTCTTTAAAAATAAATTAAAGAGTGGATTTGACTCTCCACATCTAGAGAGTCAATCTCACTCTTTATCATAATTTTAATTAATTAAATTACAAGTTTCAATAAATTTTATTTATTGTTTCTCTCTCCTATTAAGTTTTTTTTTTTTTTTAAAATTGTTTTTCCTCCTACCACGGTGGTCTTTTGAGTTTCTATATATTCATGTTCTGTTTTCTTTTCTCTAAAATCATAAATGCTTTATGAGAAAATTCAAAATAAAGAATTAAAATAAAGAGCCCATTGGACTTAAATAAAATTTTTGCTCTTTATATTTAAAAATCAACAAACATGCTCTTTATTTAAAGGAAATATGCTCTTTAAAATAAAGAGCACCATTGGAGATGCTCTAAATTCTTTATTATAAAGAGTTTATTCATAGAAACAAGAGTCTAACAGACTCTTTATTCTTTAAATATAAATTAGAGAGTGAGTTTGACTCTTCACATTTAGAGAGTCAAATTTCACTCTCTATCCTAATTTTAAATAATAAATTGTAAGTTTCTATGCATTTTATTTATGATTTATCTCTCCTATTAAGTTTTCTTCTTGAAAAAATATATTTTCTCTCCTAAAATTTAAAGAGTTAATTGGATTTCAATAAAAATTTTGTTCTTTAAATTTAAAAATCAATGAAGATACTCTTTGTTTATATGAAAGATGCTCTTTAAAATAAAGAGTACCATTGGAAATGCTCTTTCTTTATTTTGAAGAGTATCTTTCATATAAATAAAGAGTATCTTCATTAATGTTAAAATATAAAGAACACAATTTTTATTTAAATCCAATAGACTCTTTAAATTTAATGAAGATGCTCTTTATTTTTAAGAAAGAGACTTAATGGGAGAGAGAATTAATAAATAAAATACATAGGAACTTGTAGTTTATTAATTAAAATTAGGATGGAAAGTGACATTTGACTCTCTAAATGTGGAAAGTAAAACTCACACTCTAATTTATATTTTAAAGATAAAGAGTCTGTTGGACTCTTGTTTTTATGGATAAACTCTTTATAATAAAGAGTAAGAGCATCTACAATGGTGCTCTTTATTTTGAAGAGCATCTTTCATATAAATAGAGAACATCTTCATTAATTTTAAAATATAAAGAGCATACTTTTTATTTAAATCTAATAGACTCTTTAAATTTAATGAAGGTGCCCTTTATTTTTAAGAAAAAGACTTAATGGGAGAGAGAATTAATAAATAAAATGTATAAGAACTTGTAGTTTATTAATTAAAATTATGATAGATAGTGAAATTTGACTTTTTAAATGTCGAGTGTTAAACTCACTCACTCACTAATTTATATTTTAAAGATAAAGAGTATGTTGGACTCTTATTTTTATGGATAGAATCTTTATAATAAAGAGTTTGGGTCATATAAAGTGTCTTTTGGATATACACTAAATTCTTTATTATAAAGAGTTTATCCATAAAAACAAGAGTCTAACAGATTCTTTATTCTTTAAATATAAATTACAGAGTGAGTTTAACTCTTCACATTTAGAGAGTTAAATTTCACTCTCTATCATAATTTTAAATAATAAATTGTAAGTTTCTATATATTTTATTTATAATTTATCTCTCCTATTAAGTTTCTTTCTTGAAAAAACACATTCTCTCTCCTAAATTTAAAAAGTTTATTGGATTTGAATAAAAATTTTGTTCTTTATATTTAAAAATTAATGAAGATACTTTTTATTTATATGAAAGATACTCTTTAACATTGGAGGTACTCTTAAAGGGCCTAAAAGGCTAAAAGTCATGGCACCAGGGCCTTGTGGAGGAGCCCAACAAGTGCAGGCCAATTCAAGGTGCTACAAATTCATATTTGGGGGACAAGTACCCCGTCGCTAGAAAAGTAACAACTATCCATATACATTGGAGCAAGACTTTTTGGTTGCATCAAATTACTAAATGTCAATAAGCATAATAACTGGGTCTCCCGAGGATTAGCCGAGGTATACATAAACAAATCCGAATACATTGGTTTAAAAAAAAAAAAAAATGTAAAAAGTAGAAAACCTAAAAGCTACATAATCTTCATATCAATCATCAGGAGAAACAACACAATGATTCTAAAATTGCATTTAAGATCAGAAACCATCATTAATAATCAATCCACCCAGTTGCATCACTGCAAGCAACAAAGCAAATACCCTCCCAAGTACGTCAATGTAAAATTATGAAAAGAAAAAAGAAAAAGAAAAACGTACAAGTTAATTAAAAAGGCTCATTACAATCACTAATTTTTTAGGTACAATGAAAGTAGACAAATGGAAGTTATTAGTTAATTTAATCAATCAGAGTTCCCCAACCAAAACCAACATTAGTAATTATCAAAAAAAAAAAAAAAAAAAAAAAATTACAAAAGCATAAGTTAAGGTTTTCGATAGGAAATGCATAAGAGAATGATACAAGCATATGTTCAAAATCACATATTGTAAAACACTTTTCCATCATATCATTCAAATTCAAATTCAAATTCACAAAAGTTCCGGCTGCGAATTTTGTTAAAAATAAGAAACAAAATATCAGGCAAAGTGCACCACAAAATGCTCAATAGCATTTCAAATAAATATAACCCCTCAGTTGGGTTTAGTAGTTAAAACTTTGATTTCCATCCACAAAGTCAAGGACTCAAATGCTCTTTAGCCAACTATTAGGTATACTATATCCCACAAGTTCAAGGCAAATGCCACAAAATACCTCAACAGTCGTTTCAAATAAATATAATCCCTCTTGTTGGGTTGAGTAGTTAAAACTTTGATTTCCAACCACAATGTCAAGGACTCAAATGCTCTTTCAGCCAACTATTAGGTAATATCATATCCCATAAGTAGAGGCAACATGCCACAAAATACCTCAACAGTCGTTTCAAATAAATACAATCCCTCGTGTTGGGTTGAGTAGTTAAAACTTTGAATTCCAACCACAAAGCCAAGATAAAAATGCCCTTATGAGTTATGGCCAACTATTAGGTAATATTATTATCCCATAAGTTCTCTGGCCACTGAAGTTGTGAGATCTAACAACTTACCCAGTTCTGAATTCAGAGCATTCAAAATAAATAGCAAATAAATTTAGAATATGACTAAGAAGAGAAAAGAAAGCAATATAATAGAGAGAACAGAATGTCAAATCCTTGTCTTAAAGAACAAGTGAGCGAGTACAGGGATTTAGTGTTTCAGTAAGCAGATCAATGTTCAGATTAGAGTCTCAGAGTAAGTCTAACAGTAAAATACATGGCAACTGACCGAAATGAACAAAGAATATAATGAACAAACAAACCAGAACATCTAAGCTCTTTCACGGCGGATTCGCCTGGCAAGCTGGATGTCCTTAGGCATGATTGTTACCCTCCTGGCATGAATAGCACATAGATTTGTATCCTCAAACAAACCAACAAGGTAAGCCTCTGCAGCTTCCTGAATTGCGAGAACAGCATGACTCTGGAACCTCAAATCCGTCTAAGCAGAAACAAAGTAGAAAGAATATAAACTGGATCCTCGGATTAGATAAACAATGATGAAACAAATTGTATAAAGGGACAAACAAAAGAAGAGAGAAAACTTAATCTAACAAAAAATTTACCTTGTAGTCGTGCGCAATTTCACGGACAAGACGTTGGAAGGGCAGCTTACGATCAAGAGTTCAGTGCTCTTCTGGTACTTCCGAATTTCACTGTTCAAAACAAAAAGAGAAATCCACTGAATTGGTATTTATTTTTTTCAAGCAGAGCATCAGAAGAGGGAAAATGAAAAAGTTCTTGGTGATGTGATGCATAAAATTCTGTACCGAAGGGCAACAGTTCCGGGGCGGTAACGATGAGGTTTCTTGACTCCACCAGTGGTGGGTGCTGATTTTCTTGCAGCCTTAAAATTGAATTAAAAGCAACAATTACTGAATATTATGGTCAATACTCAAATAGCAATGAACCTCCCCAAAATGGCTGAGGACATATATAGTTTTATAGCATAACTTGCACATTGTAATTAACAACAGACTAGATCATCTGATTTTACATGGGCTGATAACATAAAAGTAGTTGCACATTCAGGCTTTATAGATCTATAAAACATGACATTTGGATGTGGCAAGAAATTACTAATAGTTTTTGCTCCAATTCTTTTTAAACCTTCTTAATATTTCTTAATGCTCCAACAACATGAATATAGCAAAATGGAAATTAAAATATTCCATATCCATGAAGTTTTATGATTCACGACCATTTAACCTAATTGAAACGTCATTAAGAAAAATAGTTTTTGTTCTGTAAATACAGATGTTAAGAAAAAAAACCGAAATGGAAAGGATTTATAAAGGTACCTTGGTGCGAGTTGCTTCCGAGGAGCTTTGCCTCCGGTGGATTTGCGAGTGGTTTGTTTGGTCCGAGCCATTTTTGACCTTCACATTTAAATCATAAATGAAAAAAAAAAAAAAAAAAAAAATAGTCAAGAGTAGCACTGAGTAGCTGCAGGTTGTGTGTTTTACCTGTTGATGAAGAAAGGAAGGAGATGTTTGCAGTTTCAAATTTCAAAATACATTTTTGTAAACCACTTGTCTGTCTTTCAATAAATAAATAAAAGAGCAAACAACTTTTGCCCACCCAAGTTTGCCTTAATAACTTTCCGTCCCAATAAGTTTCAAAATGTAAGGGTACAACACGGTTTGGTCGTGGGTGGAAAAAAGAAATCGTTGTAAAATTAACATTATCCTGTCTCCTTCATTCGGTCTAGGTCTCTTACGCTAGTTGCTTTTGATCTTCAAATGCAGCACTGTGCCATTTTTGGTGTTGAAGAAAAGAGAAGATGTCATCCTGGAGATGATCAGATGACTCAGACATTCAAACAGAGTTAACATGTTACGTGTCTTGTGACTTGACGCCTATGACTCATGACCTCCAGCTTTAGAAGATGGCATTTAGCTTGGTCCTCAGGGAATGTTCTTGTGCTTGTAACTAGGGGTGTTCGGCTCCGGGTATCCTACACTTTTTGAAGGAACCGGAACCGAAACCGAAACCAACGGTTTCTTGAAATTTGGAACCAGAACCGGAATCGACGGTTCCGGTTCCTAGGTACCCAGAACCAGAACCTGTAACAACGGTTCCGGTTCCGGTTCTTGGTACCCTGTAAAATTACATGACCCCCCAAAAGTTTTTAAAATGGTAAAAAAACTTTAAAAACTTACAAATACCCCCCCACCTGGCACTTGTTAACAAAAATAAAATTACAAATTATAAATTCAAAATTACAAACTCCATTACTTTGTAAAGGTAGATTCTCAAAAGTCAAACCAACTTACTTTAAATGTTATGAAATATAAATATAAATGTATTCACATTATTTTTTCTACAAAAGTTTATATTAACTCCCCTAATCTTTAATTTTATTTTATATTAGTCTCGGTTCCTGGTTCTTGGTTCCGGTTCTGGTTCCTAACTATAGGAACCGGAACCGGAACCGCACAGTAACGGTTCCAAAAATTTGGAACCGGAACCTACCCATTGACGACTGGTTCTGGGTAGGAACCGAAACCAAACCCAGGGTATCCGCCGGTTCTGGTTCCAACCGATTCTTTTGAACACCCTTACTTGTAACCATTAGATTAAATGCTGCCAAAGGCTTCTACAAGCCAAGTCATTGACAGATATATGGTTATCTATGCTAGTCTGCTAGGTAATTAATGTCTTAAACTGTCTCAGAATCATCAATTGTGGTCACAATGTTTTGACTAATAGTCGAGATAAAATTCTTCTAATCGGTAAGAATAAAAAAAGGTATCTATATAATTTAAGAATTTTCCACTACTCATTTGTAATGAAACTTCCTTGGGAAATATTGGGTTGAATAGAAAAATAACTAAAAATTTAAAATAATAATGGAAACAAGAATTTCAAATAATACTCCGTAGTCTCCAGTACTCCATACACCAAAATAAAAAGTTAATATTTATATGAGAATGGGAGCTTACATTTAAACATATGTCAGAGTGAAAATAAATTATGGACATTTATTAGACATTATACTGTAGTTGAGGGTTAAATGAAAACTTGTAATAATTGTAAAACATGTATTATAATAATATTGGGTTGAGTAAAACTTTTTTTATTTTTTTTATTTTCAAAACAAATAAAATACATTATTCATTATTCATTGTTCTTGTTATGTTTTATCTCTTGCAGCATAAATAGCAGCTTCTCTTAGCTTTTTTTATTTGTTCAATTCCTCTATATATTATCATTTGAATGTAACAATGGAGGACACTTGCAACAAGTATCTTCTTTCAAAAATCCTATCTGTTCCTCTCACCTAATTCTATATCTTCCTTAACTACCTTATTTCCACTGCTGTTTCAGGCGATTCACCGGCTCCAAAGCCTCAAACAAGCATACTTCTCAATTGTGGTTCATCAGGCACCATAATTCCTCAGGACTGACGGACCTGGATTGGAGATATTGATAAACCTGAATACTTCCCCCCAGAATTACCAAAAAAGGCCGAATCAACAATCTCTGAAACTCCACCGTCATTAAGCATCATCGACAAAACCTACTGGACAGTCCGACATTCTCGTTCTCAATTGACCTACACATTCCTCATCTCGGCAGGTCAAAAGTTAATCCGCCTCTATTTCTGTCCAGCTTCATATCAAGGTTTTGAGAGTTCTAAAGCAATATTCTCTGTCAAAGCCGGTTCTTTTACCCTTCTTAGTAACTTTAATTCTTCAACTACTACCACTACCCACGACCAACATACCTTTCACAAAGAATTCTGCATTAACGTTGAAGAAGATGGGAGGCTAAACATAACGTTCACTCGAAGTCATAACCACCAAGATGCATATGCTTTTATCAACGGAATTGAAAAATCATCCATGCCCCCCAATCTTTATTATACCAAAGCAGAAGATGCACCATTAAAATTTCTAGGCCAACTGAATCCTTACAGAGTTGAAAAGAGCAATGCCCTTGAGACGTTATACAGAATAAATGTCGGTGGAGCTCCTATCTCACCTGCAAGTGACACCGGGATGTACGGAACCTGGTTTGATTGGTACAATGACTACCTTACAGACGCTAGACCACGTGCTTTTCTTGTTAACAGTAGTATTAGTCTTAGTTTCAACTAGTAGCGAATTATGTAGCTCCATCACTAGTCTATATGACCGTCATGTCGATGGGACGGGACAGGAATGTTAACGAAAATTATAATCTCACTTGGGAGTTCCCAGTGGATTCCGGGTTTACGTATTTTGTTAGGCTTCATTTTTGCGAGTTCCAAAAAGAGATAACAGAATTTGGTGATAAGAGTGTTTGAGATCTTCATAGTTAATCAAACTGCTGAGACTGAAGCAGACGTAATTCAATGGAGTGGTGGAAACGGTGTTCCCGTATGCAGAGATTACGCTGTAAGAATAGGGTCAGAAGGAAATGAAAAAACGAAGAATCTCACTATTTTTCTGCACTCAGCGTGCGAAGGGAAGACTAAATACTCTGATGCCATCCTGAACGGCCTTGAAATCTTCAAAGTGGACAGTGATAAAAATTTGGCAGGAGCTTCTTAGGTTGTGTCACCAAGTCCAAGATCAACAAAGCCCAAGAGTACTAAACAGGCAGTACTTAAAATTTCCATAGGTGCTGTATCCAGCTTTGTTATGATCTTTATTTTAATTTTATTCATTTTAGGGTGTAGACGAAAAGCAATGGACTCAGTTTCCAACACTGGGGTTTCAATGGTTCCAATTTCTTCTCCGATCGCCAATTCAGGTAAGTCCCGTGGCTTAACTCAACCATTTGATGATCTTTGTACCCACTTTTCACTTTCTGAAATCAAAGTGGCAACAAACAACTTCGATGATATTTTGGTAATCGGGGTTGGAGGGTTTGGTAACATGTACAAAGACTGGTTCATTAATAATGAGGCCACTCCTGTTGCCATCAAACGCTTAAATCCAAGATCACAATAGGGTGTCTTGGAATTCAAAACAGAGATTGAAATACTCTCCCAGCTTAGACACCGTCATTTGGTCTCTCTAATAGGTTACTGTGACGAAGATGGTGAGATGATCCTGATATATGATCACATGGCTCGTGGAACCCTTTGTGATCATCTTTATTGTTGATGCTTGATTTTGACACCAACTTAATGTACGTGGGAAATGTTGAGCTGACTCAGAAGACACACGTGTATGAGGGATGGAAATGAGTAGAAGATGGAGAAACAATGTTTTAAAGTGGTTCGGATGCTTAAATAAGTGAATCCTACCTCCACTGGTATTGTATTAATATAAGGGGTCAGGTCGCATTCAGCAAGCTGATTTACAAATGTTTATAAGAGAGAGTATGTGTGCTATTCCAGAGAGAAATTAGTTAATCCCACAAACGGGAGAGGAGCTGTCTATTTATAGTGGGATGAATTGAGGTAATGATTACTGAATCTGGGAGTGGGTCAAGTTGCTGTGCAAATCCTTCTTTGTGTCCCGTTATTCACCTGCTCAACTGATTTACTCGACGTGCGCAGGGATTAGACATGTGGAGCGTCTTTAGCCTTTTGTAACTCTGGCGCACACCCACTACACTGGCAGGAGCATGTTGCTCATGTCATTACGCGACGTGGCTGCGTCTGAATGGCTGCAGGATCTACCTAAACTTTGGCCTCTTGCGCTGACAAGGCTCTGCGTCAGCCCTACTTTTCCAGGCATAACAGAAGTCCCATAGTTTTTAAGGTTTGAGAATCGAACCTTGAAAACTACATATTATGCCTCGATTTGATGCGTCGAAGAGACACTGGTCAATCCGACCTGGTGGGTCAGCTACCTGTCTTTAGACATTCAGTGCCATAACGATGATTCTGGCCTGGACTGAATTTCGTGACCTGATTACACTTAGCAACTTTTGCTAAAGACAAAGGATCATGTTGCTTCGCAACTGATACCCGTCGAGGTCGAAGGGTCACGTCGCCTCGCGACTGACATGAGATGAGATCGAATGATCATGTTGCTTTGCGACTGACAGGGGATGAGCCCAAAAGGTCACGTCGCTTTGCGACTGAAAAGGGATGATCTCAAAAGGTCACGTCGCTTCGTGACTAACACGGGATGAGCTCGAAAGGTCACGTCGCTTTGCGATTGACATAAGGTGAAGAGTGTTTTATGTAACGACCTCTTCAGATGTTATCCGTTACACTTTTTCAGCTGATGCATCGATGGAACACCTTTTGTTCTGACAGACATGTCTTATGTGCAATAAGTGCTAGCCATGCGCATTAAATGCGAGCCATGTTGAAACGACATTCCTTATCAGAGCATTAAATGTGGACATGGGCGCATTAAATATGGTGGAGGGAGACGAGCTGTCACTTGAGTGTTTCAACGGAAGGGAATGACGATTTGGTTTCTCGAGGCGTGACGATCACTCTTCTTTGCCGATTCGCGACACGTGGTCACGATCAACGGTTAGATGCATTTTTCACCCAAATGTCGTTTGACTTCGGGAAACCAAAGCGCCACTTCCTTCACTATAAAACCCCAAGCTCTCTTCAGGCAAAGTCATAATACTTACATTCTCAAAGAGAGCAAGAAACTTTCGTGAGCCTTGATTCTTTACCTTTCAGACTGGTGTGCGCTTGATATTCGGAGCAGGAGGATTAATCTTCTCATTTCAAGAGGTAAAGATGGTTCTTTTACCACTTTTATTTTTTCTTGTTTTTAATAGTTGCCATGCGATGACAGTCTGTCGGTAGTTGATCGGAGATGAAATATTCTCCTTGGGTTTGAGCCATTAATGGTGGCTCTAAAAGCATTATGTTAGGGTTTTTTCTAGGGTTTAAGGGAGGAAATTTTTACTTTTTCTTCCACGTCATCGTACAAAGTAATGTACGAGGACTGAGTGATTCTCTGCATGTCACTTTTCTTTTCAGACTGCAGAAAAATGGACTCTCCAATGACCAGAATTGAGGAGGGAACCAGCTCGCCTGTGCAGGATGCTCCTACGAGTCCCCCTCAAGAGATTCTTTCAATTATTATTGTCGAGGAAATGCAGAGGGTGATAGACCAATACGTTCTTAGTGTGGAGGTCTTCCAAGATAGGGTACACACAACTCAGAACCCGCCAGAGGGAATGGCTGCGATCTCCGAGAACATATTCAAGAGTGGCGGGTTGATCCCTTTCCACCCTTTTGTCAGGTTGGTCATCGATCATTTCAAGATCGCACCACTACAACTTACATCGAATGCATACATGATAGCCGTGGCTATGTAAATTGCGTGCGGCGAAAACGAATTAGGTGAGCTAACTGCGCTAGAGCTCGGTTGCTCGTACATCTTGAAGAAGAGTAAGGACAAGAATTCTTACTATCTTTCGAAGTGACCTACCATTGAAGCGGGAATATACAGTTACCCAAGCAACGTAGGGGCATACGAAACAAAGTTCTTTTTCTTTCGATACGATGGCATTTGCCATTTTCAGGAGCCGACTAGGTTCTCCTTTCTTTTTGAGTTTGCAGACTTACTTTTGTTCTTTGCTAACGAGCTCTTTATTTCTTCGCAGTTAACAAGACGACCAGGTTAATGCTCCTCGAGGATCTAGATAGGATCATTACCTTCGGCTTTTTGCTCGAAGAGAGTCACGATGCAAGATTGCTCGTGACAACTGTAAATTTACTAAAGTACGGTTTCTTCAAATTTGAAGCGACCCTAGAGACCACATCGAGTAAGTTTAGTAACCTTAGGTTATTTTTTTTTTTTATTTTGCATGCAGTGAATTGTTTTGCTAACGATGTTTGCATGCAGTGACCATGCCTCCCAAGTTGCCCAGATCGCCGCGACCTAGGCAGTTCGCCTTCCCCCGACTTGGTGTCATTAAACCACTTGGAGCCGCGCCCAGCGGTCCCCCCGTCAGAGGGACACTGACGGGTGCTCCTATTCAACCTGCAGGCGCTCCCCAGCCTTCGGCTGCTCACTCGAAGCAGAAGATGAAGGCCTAAAGGCCTAAGAAAAGGAGGCAACTTTTGACCAAGGAGTCGGAGTTCGAAACGGAGGGTTTGGGCGTCTAGCCTGAGAGGTTACAGCCTTACCAAGCGTTCTCAAGGGTGCGACCGACATCTCTAGTGCCCTAGAGGGTCCGCGGACAAGGCAAAGAGAGGCTGCAAATACCGGAAGGAGGTCGGGCAAGGAGCTCGTGAGGGAGACTGCACCTGTTGCGGGCACAGGCACGCCCATGCTAGACTCGATGGGCCAGCTCCCAGATCATCTACAGTCGGTAATTTTCACTCTGCTAGAATGAGGGCTCACGAAGGCGTTCGAGCAGTTCATGGCCTCCAACCCCATGGACCTGATGTCCACATCCTTCGAGCACCTAAGCCAAGTAAACAAGCTGTCCTCAGCGAGGACTTTTGTTTGCTTTTTAGTGAAAAGTAAGCTAGCTCTTTATTCTCTTCGTTATTCAGGCCTTGTTTTATATGCACATGTTCCTACAAAAGGTTCAGCTGGGGGCTGCCGAAGGACTAGTCAAGCTGAGGGAAGAGAATGTGCAACTCAAACGGGAATTAGAGGTTGCACGAGTAGAGAGGGACTCGTCCACATTTCATGAAAACCAGCATTTGTCTGAAAGGAATGTTGCTCTTCTCACGGTGGATTTTCAAAGGGTCGAGCTGGACAAGCACGAAGAGGAAGTGAAGGAGCTCCAGAGGACAGTGGCCAGTGGCCAGACTCACCAGGGAGGCTGGCGAGAAAGAGCAGAAGCTGGAAACGACCTCCGAGCGGGCCTTACGAGTATAGAGGGAAAGGGGCGAGCTGTAAGAGACCACTAAGAAGCAGAGATGGGCGCTTGAGGCCGAGTTCCAATACACTTAGGGCTGTGTCACTTCGTTGACTACAGAGATGCAATAGCAGGAGTCGGAGCTCCAGAGGAGGACTGTTGAATGGACGATTCAGTCCATCTTTGCCCTTGGACCGAAAAACCTTGAGATGGACCTAACCAACCTCCCCGACGAGTATCGAGATGCTCTTGCAACCATGACGTAGGCAGAGGATGAGGAAGCGACTCATGGACCTGGCTTGGAAG
This sequence comes from Pistacia vera, assembly GCF_008641045.1. NCBI lineage: Eukaryota > Viridiplantae > Streptophyta > Magnoliopsida > Sapindales > Anacardiaceae > Pistacia > Pistacia vera. The sequence goes on from NW_022196645.1 coordinate 2,781,714, forward strand.
AAGAGCATCTAGAGATGTCCCTGAGGAGCCTGTGCCCGAACAGATGGTCGGCGACCAGTCCTAGGATGTCGAGGTTGCCCCTCCAGGACCTAGGGACAAAGACCAGTGATCTGCTTTTGTAGTCTTTTTCCTGCTCGCTTATGTACTTTCTCTTTTTAATAAATAAAGACGTCGCTTTGTCAATCTTTCATGAGTACTTATGGCTGCGTTTGTTTCACATTTGGGAATACTACTTTTAGTATTCCCAAAAAAGTTAAACAGTAAAATACCCAAAAATTCAGATTTTTGGGAATACTACTCCCAAAATTATTCAACTTTTTTTAAACCCCTTAAATTTGATAATTTAATTAAATACCCCTAAATATTTTTTTTTAAATTACAAAAACACCCCAATAATCCACATTTACTAGATTCTGGCCACCACCACCGGAAAATGGCGGAATCTGGTAGAATGGCGCACTACCGGCTGAATCTGGCCGGCAGTGCGCCGATCTAGCCTTTTTCGGCCAAATCCACGGTGGATCTGGCCGAAAAAGGCCAGATCTAAGGCCAAAGATCTGGCCGTTGACGGCCAGATCTTTGGCCGTAACACTCGGTCACGACGGCCAACAAACGGTCGTCGTTGACCATCAACGACGACCGTTTGTTGGCCGTCGTTGAGAGCAAATACGGCCAGATCTGGCCGTCAACGGCCAGATCTGACCGTAGATCTGGCCTTTTCCGGCCAGATCCACCGTGGATCTGGCCGGAAAAGGCCATAGCGACGCATGACCGGCAAGATCCAACCGGTCATGCGCCCATACGGCGATTCCGTCCACCTCCGGTGGTGGTCGCCGGCTGGGGGTGTTTGAGGGTGGGTTAGGGGTATTTTTGTTAACTTTTAATGTTTTATTATAGGGGGTATTTTGTAAAAAAACAAACATAAAGGAGATTTTATTAATTTATAAATTTTACCTCGTAATACCCGCCCAATTCAACTTTTTTTTTTAACTTTTTTCAAAAAACTTTTCCCAAAACCCCCAAATTTTGAACCAAACGCAGCCTATAATTTTCGTACCCTATATACATTACACATGAGATCGCATTCTAACTGTTTACAACAGCATTGGTGCAAGTTTTATGTGAACAGACTTATACATATGTAAAAATGATTACAAGAGAACTTGTCATATTTACAAGAGTTTAAGAAAAGTAAAATCTTTACAAGGAAAAATTGAGTTCAGAATTATTGATAATATGGTCGGAGGTACTCAACATTCCAAGCTCGCAGTACTTCGGAACCATTTAGCCTCTTGAGATGATAAATCCTCAGTCTCATCACTTTGGCGATGCGGTATGGGCCTTCCTAGTTTGGTCCCCAAACTCCCGCACTTGGTTCTCTAGTACCAAGAAGGACTTCTTTTAGAATGAGGTCACCAACCTAGAAGTCTCTTCTTCTGACCTTAGAGTCGAAGAACCTTTTCGCCCGTTGTTGATGGGCTGCTATTCTTCACTGTTTTAAAACTCGAATCGGAGGGTAACCCGTTCAGATGACCGGGTCACGGGTTACCTGTTAAACCAGTTGAACCGATAGTTGAACCAATGGTTTGATAGGTTTAAAATCTAACAAAAACACCCCTGATAAATACCATCAAACCCTATAGGTTTGAAATCTAGCAAACACAACCCTGGCCAAATGCAAATCGGTGATCAACTGGGAGAGCAGTGGCGACACACCAGGGAGGGTAGATCAGATGATGGGGAGGGCGAATCGGCAGCTAGCAAGTACAGGCATCGCCAGAAATGGCAGATCGGTGGTGGAAGTCACTGGTCGCGTTGGCTTTTTTTGGTGAGATGACTAGATCTTTTATGAACGACAACAAAGGAGCCTGGGAGAAGGTAGATCAGTGGCTGAGGAAGCCTGTCGATGCCGGAGAAGGTTGATCAACATTGAAAAATGGAAGAAAAATCGCGCGGTGAATTTGGACGATGAAACATCACGCCGCAGCGGGAGATGAAATGTGACGACACCAGAGAAAGTCAGAAGGTGGTTTCCGACAGCAAGGGAAAGTGGAAGGTTGTCGGAAAAGGGGAGGTCATTGCTGATTTGCATTTGGCCAGAGGGTGTGTTTACTGGATTTGAAACCTTTTGGGATTGATGCGTACTTGTTTGTTATATTTTAAACTTGAAACAGTTAAAAAGAGTGACCCAACCTAGAGAAGGCTTCGGGTCTTGGTCCAACCGGTTAAACCTACCGGTCCAGTCTAGGTTTTAAAACAAGGCTATTCTTAGTTGGGTCTTGCTGTGATGTTCTTCAACTAGATTCAGACTTACGCGCATACGCGCCTCATTGAACAGGAAGTGAACTAGTTCCTACCTCTATAAGGATCATTGCTTCGCAGCCGTATGCTAGCGAAAAGGGGGTTTCTGAGGTAGAGGTTCTCGGAGTTGTCCTGTATGCCCACAAAACTTTAGGAAGGTCGTCGGCCCAATTTCCCTTGGCTGCACCAAGTTTGGCCTTCAGAGTGTGCTTGATGGTCTTGTTGGTAGCTTCAACTTGACCATTTGCTTACGGTCTTGCGAAAGAGGCAAATTTTTTATGGATGCCCAACTCATCGTAAAACTGCTTGAATTCCTCATTGTCGAACTGCTTTCCGTTATTAAAGATAAGGGTATGAGGAATCCTATAGTGACACACAATGTTCTTGAAGACGAAGTCCTTGAGCTTTTTGGTTGTGATCGCGGCCAATGGCTCTGCTTCGATCCACTTGGTGAAGTAATCTACTATAACCACCGCATACTTGACTAACTCCCTTTTACCAACCAGCATGGGACCAATGAGATAGATTCCTCACATGGAGAATGGCCAGGGGCTGGTCATGGTTATCAGCTAGTGGGAAGAAGCTCGCGGTATGTTCACAAACCGTTGGCACTTGTCACACTTTTTGACAAAGTTGTAGGTGTCTTCTTGGTTCGGTGGCTAGTAATACCCTTGACGAACAACTTTGTTAGTGAGAGAACATGCGACTGTGTAATTACCGCAGATCCCTTCATGTATCTCTCTCATGATGTAGTCTGCTTCCTCACCGGTTACACATCGGAGTAGAGGGGCGCTAAACCCTTGCTTATACAGTTGGTCTCCTATAAGTGTGTAACGAGCAGCTCTTGTTCTCAGGGTCCTTGCTTCGACCTTGTCGTTGGGCAAGGTTTCATCTCGGAGATACTGAATGATATGGGTTCTCCAAGAAACTAATTTTTCCATATTCACGGGCTATCCAGTCGAGCTGACATTGGGAGCCTCTATGAACCTAACAGGAATACTCTTTGGTGCATTTGAATCTAGTGATGAGGCTATCCTTGCCAAGGCATCTGCCGCAGAATTGTTATCTCTAGGGATCAGTGTGATCGTGAAGTGCTTGAACGGCTCAAACGCGACCTTAGCTTTCTTCAGATAGTTGATCATATTTTATTCCTTAGCTTGATATTCTCCCAAAATATGGTTGACAACCAGTATGGAGTCACTATGGATGCTGATCACGGTTGACCTAGTTTCTCTGGCCTACCGCAACCCAATGAGTAGAGCTTTATACTCAGCCTCATTGTTGGTCGCTTTGAACCCAAACTGGAGGATGCCATGAATACAAGTCCCTTCGGGACTTAAGAAGAGAAGACTTGCCCTGACCCTTTTCTTGTTCGATGATCCATCGACATACAGGCTCCAGATCGACATGTTCTGAGCAGTTTCTTGAGTGACTTTGCTGGCTTGTTGCTCGGATTCCTCGATCAGATGGTATGAAAATTCTGAGATGAAATCAGCAACAGCCTACCCTTTGATGGTTGCCTTCGGTCTGTACTGCAGATCAAACTGACTTAGTTCCATGCCCCATATGAGCAATTTACCCATTGCCTTTGGCTTATGGAGGACTTGCTTGAGCAGGTAACTGGTCATTACATGGATCGTATGGGCATGGAAGTAAGGTCGCAACTTTCTGGAAGTGATCAATAGGGCATAAGCTAATTGCTCCATTTCTGGATATCGCATCTCGGCATCCAACAAATGCTTGCTCACGTAATACACTGGTCATTGATCCCTGTTCTCTTCCCGAACTAATGCTGCACTAACCGCGTACTAAGAGACAAACAGATACAGGAGGAGGATCTCTTGGGGGAGAGGTTTGGACAGAAAAAGTGGCTTTCCAAGGTGCTCTTTAATGCTCTGGAACACCAGTTCATACTCGGGAGTCCACTCAGACTTCTTATTAGCCTTGAAGAATGGCAAGCAACGATAAGTTGCTCTCGATATGAAGCGACTGAGTACTGTTATTTGCCCATTGACGCTCTGAACCTGCTTTTTGCTGGTCGAGCTTTTCATATTGAGGAGAACTTAGATTTTCTCGAGGTTGATCTATATTCCCCTTAGGTTAACCATATACCCCAGGAATTTCCCCGAAGGAACTCCGAAGGAACATTTAAGGGGGTTTAGCTTCATTCTATACTTCCGGAGGATGTCGAACATCTCAGCGAGATGTGATATGTGATCTAAAGCGACATGCGACTTTATCAGCATGTCATCAACATAGACTTCCTGATCTGCTTGGAGAATATTTGGTTAACCAACCATTGGTAAGTTACGCTAGCATTTTTTAGGCCGAAGGGCATAACTCTATAGCAATACAGCCCCTAATCTGTAACAAATGAGGTATGCTCTTCGTCCAGCGCATACATTGGAATTTGATTGTATCCCGAGTATGCATCCATAAAACTCAGTAGCTTGTGCCCAGAGGTGGCATCCATAAGCTGGTAGATTCTTGGTAGGGGAAAGCTGTCTTTTGGACATACTTTGTTGAGGTCGGTGAGGTCGATACAAGTCCGTCACTTGCCGTTGGGCTTATTTACTAGAATCGGGTTAGCAACCCAACTCGGGTAGAGCACTTCTTGGATGGATCTATTCCGAAGGAGATTATTTACCTCAAGTTTCAGTATAGTATATCGTTCCAGATCTATAACTCTTCTCTTCTAGCAGACTGGTCTGGCCTCACTGTCGATGTTCAAGGCATGGCAGATGACATTTGGGTTAATCCCAACCATGTCAGCATGCATCCAGGCAACACATCAACATTTTCTCTAAGGAAGCTGGTCAGGTTGCTGGTGAGCTAGGGTTTGAGATTGCTTTCAATCTTCAACACTCAGCTCGGCTCGCTTTAGTCGACCGACACTTCAGATAAATCCTCACCTGGCCCACTGGTTCTTGATACGAGGATCCATATTATCCTCAGCTGAGCCAGGCTGTGGTTTGATCCAGTTGATCGTCATTGTCTATTCTGGAATGCCACGCGGGATTTCTTTCCCCTTATACACCATTTGCACCGCCCTTACATAGTAGTCGCGAGATGCACGCTAAGATTCGCTTACTTCCCCTATCCCCGTAGCGGTGGGGAACTTCATCTTAAGATTGTAGATGAAGATAACTGCCTTAAAGTTTCTTAGTAGAGGTTATCCCAGGATGTCATTGAAAGCGAACAGACAATCCACTACTAAGAATTCAGTTATCTTGGTCACCTCGTCAAAGTCACTCAGCGTGACTGGAAGCGAGATTGTTCCCTTGGGGATCAGGTGATCCCCTGTAAAACCATATAGGGGGATAGAGGCAGGTTTCAGGTCGACCTCATCCAATTTTATTCTCTCACAAGCTTGCTGGAACAGGATGTTTATAGCACTTCTGTTATCCACCAACATCATATGGATGTCGTAATACCCTATTTAGGGTGTTATGATAAGAGCATCATCATGGGGATGATGCAATCAGACTGTATCTTTTTCGAAGAAGGTGATTTCCTTATCTCTGCGAACCTTTGGTGGTCGTTGTGTCGTGTTCATCACGCTTATGGGGTCATGATGGGTTGCACGAGCATATCTTTTCTGGGCACCTTGCGAATTCCCTGCGAGATGTGATCCTCCAAAGATTATTCCTACGCTGAAGATACCCTTGCGATCACGACGCTTCTTACCCTGTTCCTCTCGATTTTTCTCCCTCACGAGAGCAGAGTCATCAACATACTCTTTGAAATGCCCCTACTTGATAAGATCCTCGATTACTTGCTTGAGAACTCGGCACTCATCGGTGTGATGCCTATTGTCCCGATGATAGCGACAATATTTTGTACTATTTTTGGCTAAAGGGGGACCTTTCATGGGCTTAGGCTCCCCAAGCAGGCTAGCCTCTTCTGACTTGTCAAGAATGGCTGAAACAAATGCATTCAATGGGGTATATTGACTCCTGTTGCGATCGCGATGACGAATTAAAGCATAAGACTTCTTGCGCTCAAACCTTTGTTTCTTTCCTTTCCGTTGATCGTCATTAGCCCATTTGCAATTAGCCCTCCTATTTTCCCCCTGACCAGGTGCACTGCTTGAAGTGCTGGGGTCGTGGTGGTGGAGCATCGCCATGGAGTTCTCAATATGGAGGTATTTCTCTATAAGGCTGTAGAAGCAGGTGAGGGAAACATCATCCTCTGACTGCAGCTCTTTCCACAGATCTGTCTGCAGACAATCTCCCGCGATGATGAGAGTCCGAACAGACTCCTCGGGAGTGTGAGCTACTTTATAGAGCTCCTTGTAGAATCTGTCAATGTAAGACTAGAGGGATTCATCCCTCTCCTGCCTTATGTTGCTAAGGTAGCTCAAAGGCATTGAGAACTTCCTGTTTGCTTGGAAGCGTCTCAGGAACGTCCTGCTCATCTGAGGCCACGAGCTGATTGATCCCGTTGGGAGCAACCTGAACCACTGCTTGGCATGCGAATTCAGAGCTACTGTGGCACTTTGCCAAGTCAGAAACTTGGTGAAGTTCCATTAAGTCGTTGAATTCATACAAGTGATCCTGCGGATTAGAATTTCCATCGAACGCCAACATATCAGGCATTCTAAACCTTAATCGGAGAGGGGCGGCTAATACCGCTGGAGAAAAGGGAGACACTTCTGCGACATGCCCTCGCTCATTTTGCTGAGTCTTTAGCTAATCCAAAGTTCGTTGCAACTCTTTAATTTGAGGTAGCGGTGCTACCTATGGCTCACTTTTCGCAACATGGGTTCGACCCTCAAGGTTATGGTTGAGGAATGACCGTAGGTCGGATTCCTCCTTGCCTCTACTGACAGTTCTGGCCAATCTCGATACACATTGGCTAGAGCTGTGTGATGGCGCTGCATGATTCAGGGAACCTTCACGACTTCCGTGGTGATGCGAACCGACCCGCGGAGTGTGAGAACTTCCCGCATGACGATTAGGGTCATCATTTCGACGGTAATGGGAATCCCCCCGCATCGCACTTTTGTGGGAGTGCTCGCACGACGTGGCACGGGATGGCTCAGGTCGCGACATGTCACCAAGTCTTAACGCCATGAGTATTCTACCCGGGGCGCGGTCGGTGTTCGTTGGACCCTCAGAGCCTCTAGGCCCGTTGTTCGCCACTTGCTTTCCCTTCTTTTGAGCTGCAGTGCGCGTGGCATGGGCTATTGACATTTTCCATGCTTTCATGCGACCTGTAGGCATTTTTGGCGATAGCACTGCATCATTTGATTCGGGTGGCGTAAGCCGATCCAACCAATCCCACCTTCGATTAATCGTTTGGAGAGTATTGTCAAACCTCTCTAAGTAACTCATGACGGCTAGGTCAAGCCGCGAGCTGGAAGAAATATCCCCCACGATATTTTGTAGGACTGGGGGTACCTTGGGAAAAGTGTCCTCCTGTACCTAAGGGATCTCTTTGTCGCCATGATTGGTTCGCTCAAATTCGAATCGACAAGCCATTTGCTATTGTGGGATCAATTAGTCAGAGATTCTCCTGATGAAAGACGAATGCTAAATCTGGCACTCCTTCTAGCGCCAAACTGTTGATGCTTGATTTTGACACCAACTAAATGCACGTGGGAAATGCTGAGCTGACTCAGAAGACACACGTGTATGGGGGATGGAAATGAGTAGAAGATAGAGAAACAATGTTTTAAAGTGGTTTGAATGCTTAAACAAGCGAATCATATGTCCACTGGTATTATATTAATATAAGAGGTCAGGTCATGTTTAGCGAGCTGACTTACAAATGTTTACAAGAGAGAGAGAGAGAGAAAGAGAGTATGTGTGCTATTCTAGAGAGAAATTAGCTAATCCCATGAGAGGAGCTGTCTATTTATAGTGGGATGAATTGAGATAATGATTACTGAATCTGGGAGTGGGTCAGGTTGCCGTGCAAATCCTTCTTTGTGTCTTGTTATTCACCTGCTCAATGATTTACTCGATGTGCTCAGGGATTGGACACGTGGAGCGTCTTCAACCTTTTGTAACTCTGGCTTACACCCACTGCATTGGCAGGAGCATGCTACTCATGTCAGCATGCGATGTGGCTGTGTCTGAATGGCTACAAGATCTACCTAAACTCTGGCCTGTTGCGCTGACAGGGCTATGTGGTAGCCCTACTTTTCCAAGGATAACATTTATAAAATAGATAATCCTCCTCTTACATGGAATCAATGGCTCAAGATTTGCATTGGCACAGCTCATGGTTTGAATCATCTTCATACGGGCGTAAAGCGCATTATCATTCATCGCAATGTGAAGACAACAAACATTTTGTTGGATGAGAGTTGGGTGGCCAAAGTTTTGGATTGTCCAAAATTGGCCCCTCTAGCATGTCCCAAACTCATGTTAGTGCATTAATGGTGAAAGGCACTTTCGGATATTAGATCCTGACTACTTTTTTCTTTAGGAGCTTAAAGAAAAATCTGACGTTCACTCATTTGGTGTAGCGTTGTTTGAAGTATTGTGAGCTAGACCATCAGTACTTCGAGCGGTGGATAGGAAGCAACTGAGTTTAGCTGTTTGGGCCCAAGAATGTTATAACAATGGAACTTTTCATCAGATTGTTGATCCATTTTCGAAGGATAAGATCGGACGTGAGTGTCTGAAGAAATTTGGTGAAGTAGCAATGAGTTGCCCACATGAAGATAGGAACAAATGACCATCGATGAGTGAAGTGGTGTATGGACTTGTTTGCATTGCAGATTTAGAACAGTAAGGAGAAGGATGACGAAGTTGTTGAGATTGATAAGGGAAAAAGGCCTGCTGAGAACTATGTAAGTGATGATGATAGCGGTCTCTTGTTCACCGATTATTTGGAATATTAAAAACGGATCAATCCGTGACCCTAGCATTTAGTTATTATCAAAGTTTTTGTACTAAATGTAAATGTCTAGATAAATCGATTTGTGTTCTTTATATTTTGCCACCCACAAGAACAACCAACAAAACTATTAACTTCTTCTATTCGTTCTGTCCATCTCTATTTCTTTTCATTCGATTTAAAGAAGTTAGAGTTTGTTATTTCAATTATCGTCTTTAACAACTTTTGAATGATTAAATTACACTATAACCTTATTAAAATTAAAAAAATTAATAAATGTGAGTTATATTAATTACTATATATTAGCTTCGTTTCATTACAACTATGGGAAGTGAAAAATTCTTTTAGTTATAAAGCTGTAATCCCTACAATCACTATAGTTGAGAAAAAAAATCGTTTCTTCAAAAGTTTCTTTGTTGTTGTTCTTCTTCTTTCCTTTAAATTCGAGCTATAACCAACACTTATAAAGCTACGTTTTCTTCTTACTAATTTGAATTTTATCTCACCAACTAGTCAAAACCAATGTAGCAGCCATTGATTCTGATACAACTGAAGACATTAGCTAGCAGACTAAGTATATATCACCAATGACTTGACTTAAAGTCTTTGGCAGCATTCGAAGTCTTCTGCAGAAATGCCAAACTTCTTTTCTTTTTTTGCTTGTATGGTCAAAACATAACTTAATTTCTTGTCCATGATCTCAGAGCTATCCACACTACAACAATGATTGATCGACAGTCGCTTTAGTTGCAGAGAGTGAATAGTGGGTACAAAGATTGGACGGTAGAGATGAGCTATGAGACTTTGGTTGACTTGGTTGTGGATGAAGAAAATGGGGCTCAGAATGACGCCCCTTTAGTGCTGGAACCTGAGTCCTTGACTTCTCCTGCTTGCCGGATAATTGAGTAAAAATAATGGATGATAGTCGAAATAATAGAGAAGAGTAAATGCTAAAGCTAAAATTTTGGAGCAAGATAAAACGTGCTTTTTCTGTAACATGTAAGGGTATAACACGGTTTGGTCGTGGGTGGAAAAAGAAACTATTGTAAAATTAAGATTATCCTGTCTCCTTGATTTGGTCTTCCTAGTTGCTTTTGATCTTCACATGCAGCATTGTGCCATTCTTGGTGTTGAAGAAAAGAGAAGTCATCCTGGAGATGATCAGATGACTCAGACATTCAAACAGAGTCAACATCTTACGTGTCTTGTGAATTGGCACCTATGACTCAGGACCTCCAGCCTTAGAAGATGACATTTAGCTTGGTCCTTATGGAATGTTCTTGTGCTTATAACCATTAGATTAAATGCTGCCAAAGACTTCTTACAAGAGAAGTCATTGACAGATATAGGGTTATCTGTGCTAGCTAGTGTGCTGGGTAATTAGGTTCTTAAATTGTATCAGAATCATCAATGGTGGTCACACTGTTTTGACTAATAGTTGAGATAAAATTCTACTAATCGGTAAGAATTAAAAAAGGTATCCATATAATTTAAGAATTTTCCACTACTCATTTGTAAAGAAACTTCCCTGGGAAATATTTGAGTTTGAATAGAAAAATAACTAAAAATTTAAATTTATAAAGGAAACAAGAATTTCAAATAATATTCCGTAGTCTCCAGTACTCCACCATATACCAAAATAAAAGTTTAAATATTTATATGAGAATGGGAGTTTACATTTAAACTTGCGTAAGAGCGAAAATAAATTAATCATCACCGGATAGTATGATAATAAAAGAGTAAACGAGAATCTAAAATAATTTCTTAAGTTTGAGTTCTCTTTTAATAAACGAGCAAGAAGAGGATCTAACATAATCTTGCAAGTTCGAGTCCACATAGTTACTGATAAAGGTGGTTAGTGAAGCTCTTATCCGGCCAATAATTTTAAGGTCCTTGAAAAAATAGTTGAGGTATAAGTAAATTGATATGAACACTCCCATTTAATCGAGACATGTACATTTGATAGAAAAACTTTGATAATAACGAGTTGCTATGGTCACAGATTAATCGGTCTTTAAAATTCCAAATAATCGGTGAACAAAAGATCGCTATCATCATCAGTTCCATAGTTCTCAACAGGCATTTTCCCCTTATCAATCTCGCCAACTTCGTCATGCTTATCCTCACTTTTCTGAAGCTGTAATGCAAACTCAAGTCCACACACCACTTCACTCATTGGTGGTCGTTTGTTCCTATCTTCATGCAAGCAGCTCACTGCTACTTCACCAAATTTCTTCAGACTCTCAGGTCCTATATTATCCTTCAAAAACGGATCAACAATCTGATCAAATGTTCCATTGTTATAACACTCTTGGGCCCAAACAGCCAAATTCACTTGCTTCCTATCCAGCGCTCGAAGTACAGGTGGTCTAGCACACAATACTTCGAACACCACTACACCGAATGAGTACACATCGGATTTTTCTGTCAGCTCCTGAAAAAGAAAGTACTCGGGATCTAAATATCCAAAAGTGCCCTTCACCATTGTACTAACATGAGTTTGGGACATGCTAGAGGGTCCTATTTTGGACAATCCGAAATCTGAAACCTTGGCCACCCATCTCTCATCTAACAAAATATTTGTTGTCTTCACATCACGATGAATGATAGTGTGCTTCGCGCCAGTATGAAGATAATGAAGCCCACGTCCTGCACCTATGCAAATCTGAAGTCGTTGATTCCATGGAAGAGGGGGATTATCGGTGCTCTAGAGATGATCTCGTAGGGTTCCACGAGGCATGTAATCGTATACAAGGACCATTTCACCACCGTCGCAGTAACCAATTAGAGAGACCAAATGATGGTGTCTGAGCTGGGAGAGCATTTCAATCTCTGCTGTAAATTCCAGGGCACCCTGTTGTGAACCTGGATTTAGCTGTTTGATTGCAACAGGAGTGGCCTCATTATTAATAAGCCAGCCTTTGTACACGTTACCAAACCCGCCATTCCCGATAATTAGAATATCGTCGAAGTTGTTTGTAGCGACTTGATTTCAGATAGCGAAAAGTGTGAAGAAAGATAAGATGATAATTGAGATAAGCCGCAGGGCTGGCTTGACTTGTTCGTAGGAAAAGAAATTGGAACGGAAACTGAGCTTTTTGTTTTCCATTTACGCCAAAAAATGAATAAAACTGCAATAGAGAGTACGAAGACAAAGCTGGATACAGCAATACCAATGACTGAAATTATAATTGTAGGACTAACCTTGGGTTTTGTTGATTTTGGACTTGTTGACACAACCTGTGGGCTGTTGATCAGAGAATCAGGATTAGGTCCCGCGAGATTTCCTTTATTGTCCACTTTGAAAATTTCAATCCCGTTCAAGAGGGGATCAGAATATTTTGTCTTTTGTTGAGGTGCTGGGAGTAGTGCAATAGAGAGATTCTGCTTCTTTTCGTTCCCTTGTCGTCCTATAATCACGGCGTAATCTCGGTATTGCAGACTATTAATACCATTACCCTAAGCAATTATGTTTGCTTGTTCTGCAGTCTGATTCGCTATGTCGACCTAAAAAATTCTATTGCCAGCTTCTCTTTTCTGTGTCTGATAATCACAAAAATGAAGCCTGGCAAAATAGGTAAACGCGGAATCCACTAGAAACTCCCAAGTGAGTAAATAGTTTTCATTGTCGCCGTCCGGCGCCATCGTCATAGCGGTTTGATAGACTTCAGTTGGAGCAGTGTAATCAGCGATTTCCCTGAAAGTAAGATGACTATTCGAGTGATGTGGAACACCGCCTAGTCTAGCATCTGTCAAGTACTTCTTGTAATTGGCAAACCAGGTTCGAAAGATGTCGATGTCCAGTTCTAGTGAAAGTAGACGCCCCTCGAAATTTATTCTATATACCGTCTCAAGAGCGCTGCTATTTTCAATGCTGGTTACTGGATTCGAGGTCTGGCCAAGAAATTTTAATTTCTTATTGTCTGTTCCGGTGTAATAAAGATTGGTAGGCATGGATACTATTTCAATTCCATTCACGAATGCGTATGCCTGTTGATAGTCTGGACTTGGAGCATTCTTCCACATTAAGGCAGAATTCTTTGAAAAAGGCATCTTGGCCTATGGCAGCAGCCGTAATTGAAGCATTGAAGTTGCTTAAAAGGGTAAAAGAACCTGCTTTAACAGAGAAGAAAGCTTTAGAGCTGCCAAAGTCTGGATACGAAGTTGGATAGAAATACAAGCGGATGAACTTTTGACCGGCCGTGAGAGTAAATATGTATGTGAATGGCGAATAAGAAAGTCGTGCTTGCAAGAAGTAGTTCTCGGAACTGCTCCTGGGTTGTTGAGGTGCTGTAGAGGCTATTGAAGCGTTGTTTTGGTGCTCAGGCAGGGGGGAGTGCTGAGAGCTGTTATCTCCAAATATGGGCCGCTCATCTTGAGAGATGAATTTGTCAGACGAGCCACAAGCAATAATTATGTTTTCTGTTGGCTGGTAAGGATGCCGTGACTGATCGGGAACAGCTAAGACAAGGTGGTGGACGAAGGAGGAGAGGCAGAATAGAGCTAGAATTGGGTGGATTTTGGCATGGAGATATTTCCTGCAAGCGTTCTCCATTGTGTTTGTGTGTGTCTTGAAAATTAGGAACTACAACTAATGTAGATTAGTAAATGAAGTTCATAGATGGACAAAACTAGTTACGGTCGATCAATGATGACCAATTCAAGCAAGAATTGGCGATGGAGAAAAAAAAGTTTTGTCGTTTTCACATAGACTTTGAATGTTGCCAAAGACTTCCACAAGTGGAAGAGGTAACAGAGTGCTGTAGTGATGTGGAAAATAAACCCAGTTTTTCGAGTCCTCAGATTGTCTAATAATAAACTTATCAGATTGTTTATAATTTTGTAACTAGTTTATTAATTTACGTAAAACAGAAAATACTGGCATTTTTTAATTTTTGGAACGTTTCTAGGGTTTAACAAAAAAGCTGTTGACATGACAAGGACCATGCTTACTCTCCAATTCTTTCAAATTTCATCCAAACATTCATCAAACATCCAATACATCAACACAACTTCTCATGGATAATTTATAATCATCATTCAACATCAAATCCATCAACAATTCTACATATAACACATATGTATACATGAAATAAATTCTCTATACAATATAACTTAAATCATGCTTGGAGTAGGATTTACTTACTTTATGCAAGAGCAATCCAACACTTTAAAAACCTTCTCGGATCCAACTCCATTTCTCTTAAATCCTATGAACATAAATCATCAAAATTCAACACTTTAAAAATTAAAATTCACTTCTTAGTACAAGGATCTTACCTAAAGATGCTTATGATTGAAAATCCATCCAAAAGTACCCAAAATCTATGAATTTCCTTTGAAGAAAAATTGAAGAACTTGAGAGAATATGGAGGTGAAAATGGCGTGCAAATGGTTGAAGAGTGGCTAGGGTTTTACTCTTCAATCGTGCAAATGGTTGAAGAGTGGCTAGGGTTTTACTCTTCAATCTTTGATATATATATATATATATATATAATATTCCCATTTTGCCCTTGCACTTTCTTTAAAATTTTATCTATGTCTCTTATTCAATTACCATAATGCCCCTATATTTATTACATTCTCCATGAAATTCTATCTCTTTTCACTCCCCACAATTTCAACTAATTTTGAGTAAAAATACCATTTTACCCTTAATGCAGGATTAAGGCATTTTCTTCACATTTTCTCAAAATAACTTTAACAAAAATCAACTAAGGGGTATAAAAGCATAATTTAAATTACGTATCTCCATGTGGGCGTTGCATTAATTTTCTAAGCTTGCATATCATCCTTAAGTTTACTGTTTTACGATTACTTGGAAACTATGTTTGAATGGAATAGTTAAAAAGGTTGTTTACATGGTAGAGATGGGTTATGTTGATGCTTGATTTTGACACCAACGACTCGCACGTGAGAAACGTTGAGCTGATTCAGGAGACACACGTGAATATGGGGGTGAGAGTGTGAAATTAGACACGAGGTTTAAAGTGGTTCGGATGCTCAAAGGCGAATCCTACGTCCACTGATATAGTATTTATATTTTTGGAGATCAGGTCGCAGTCAGCGAGCTGACTTTACAATATTGGGATTACAAATGAGGGAGAGAGAGAATAGCTATTACAGAGTAAGTTAAGCCAATAAAGAGTAGAATGAGCGAATCCCACAAACAGGAGAGAGGCTCTCTATTTATAGTGAGATAAATTGGTGTAATCATTGCTGAAGTTGTAGAAAGGGGGATGGATCCTGCGCAGATCCTTCCTTGCGTCCCATCGCTTACCTACTTCGAGGGTTTTACGCGATGTGTGCAAAGATTTAGACACGTGGACGTCCTCCAGCCTTTCCTCAGTCTAGCGCACACCGACTGCATTTACAGGAGTGTGCGGCTCACGTTCCCACGCGACATGGCTGCGCCAGAACATCTACGGGACCTTCCCGAGGTCTGACTATTTGCGCTGGTTGGGCGCCACGTTAGCCCTACTCTTTCAGGCATAACAGGTTACTATTGTTGTTTGAAGAGTAGTTTGGAGAAAGACTTACACATGTGCATAAACATTGTGTTTTAAGCTTGCACATTGCAATAATTCGGTTGATCCATTTAATTAGTGTGAACCCATGATTGCATGTCAATTCTACTATCATTAGTTTAAATTATATGTGATCTAAAGCTCGTTGCATTCTGAAACTCGCAAGGGCATGAAGCTCGAAACTGCTCAAAGCTCGCTGTGACCTATTTAATAGCTCTTTGACAGGTCAAAGGATAAGCCTTGTCTCATAATATCTCGAAGGAGATAATATCAACACTCGATCAGGCCAACTTTGGCCACAATCATGGGAATCACGGGATTCATATCGAGCAAGATTGCTATCTTGGATTTGTCGAGCTTACCTATTTGAAATTCTCCTATAAAAACCCCCCAAAAAATAGTGTAAGGGGGTTAGAAAATTGTTATAGGCAAAAATACATTATATGTAAATTGTAATTCTCAAACGCAGTAAGAGAAAATAGTGGACGTAGGTTTGAGATATAGCTCGCCGAACTACTTTAGAAATCATCATGTGTTCTTATTTTTGTCTCTTTTCTCATTCATTGCTAATTTTTATTAATGTCCACACATCCGTTATGATTCCATCATATTTAATCAAATCTCTCTAGTTGTTACAGAATTCTATAACAACATGTATAAAAATAGATGTTAGAGAATAATGTCAATTGTTGAAGGAAGCGATAAGCATAAGCTCGTCGAGCCATAGCTCAACCCAGCACAAGCTAGTCGCGGACAACCCGAATGATCCTTTAATTGATTCCCATATAACTTCAGATCCCAGATAACAACAATCTTTGCACAATCAAAGCGCCCAATCATGAGAATATCGGAGTTGCAGTTCAAATCAATTGTAGTCTCTTTATTTTCGCTCTTTCCTTTATATAAATCTTGTATATATACCCCTTAAAACGATGTGGAGGGGGATACGAATTCTAGATTAAAACTACATTGTAAGCTCTCACAGTATATAAACAAAACACAGTGGATGTAGGCAGTTAACTTCGCTAAACCATTTTAAAAGTTCTATTTGTCACTTATTTTCTAGCATTACCATTCAGCCATCGCTGATTACCCGTAATCACGCACACATCAGTTCCGATCCTGACAAGGCTGATCGAATCTCGATGGTTGGCGCAGGTTTCTGTATCAATATTTTGGCGCTAGAAGGAAGGCATCCGCCACTATTTCAAAGATCCCAACAAATGTCCACCGTGACTTACCTGTCTTAGGACCAAAATGGTGTTCACCAGATCAAGAACTACCAACAGAAATCACGAGAACATGGAAGTCACCCACCAGGAGGTGCAACAGGAGAATGCCAGACGTCGCCACCGATGCCCCCGACTTAACACGCTGCAAACAATCAAGAGGCAGGGACATCAAATCCCGAGATAGGCCAGCTGATAGGATGATCAGAAGAATGGTTGCACAGATGGTGCAATAGAACGTGCCTACGCTGAGGAACCAACAACCAGTCGCCTAGAACCCCGACCAGCCGCGCTTCACAAATGTTACGCCAATAGGTATGAATTTTGTAGGTCAACAATCCATTTCGTCGCTGACAGGGGGCGATCAATGTCGCCAACCTCGTAGGCGGCTCCTTACACACGAGTGAGAGTCTTGTGGGCAAACAAACCTCGGGAGGCAACCAGGGAAACAGCCATTGAGGGAAAGTGAAGGCGACGGACACCACTGAGAAGCTCAACGATATACCCAGCATCAGCGTGCCGGTTTTAACCCACACCCAAGGTAAGATCGATCTTTGCAGGCTCGCGAAGCAAGCCATGTGCGTCAATCTACCAATGACCGATGTTCTGGTTATGACCGACGTCACGAGCAATGCACTAACAAGCATGATAGCACCTACCAACCTAGCCATCATGACTCGACCTCGCGTGTCAACACGCACAATGGAGGAGCTTCGAAAGCAACAGACTTGTGAACTCACTTGCTCGAAGTACAACTTAACATAGCCAACTAGAGGAATCAAAATGAAGAAATAGTAAGTTCCCCCTTTATGGAGTAAGTTTGCCAAGCCTTACTCTCACAAGGATTCAGGGCACCAGAAAGCAAGTTCGACAGGAGAGGGGACCCTAGAGATCACCTTGACAACTTTAATAATCTGATGGAGCTACACCAGGCCAATGACTTAGCAAAATGTCGGTGCTTCGCAATCACATTAGTCGGAGATGCCAAGAAGTGGTACAAATGACTCAAGGTGAACTATATCAACTCCTGGCAACAATTTTATGTGTTATATCTGCAGTAGTTTTAAGTGAGGACACAGTTCACAATGCCGCTCAGCTACTTGAGTAACATTCGCCAAGAGCGAGACGAATCGATAACCTCGTATTTGACGACGTTCCAAAATGAGTAGGCAAATGTCGCTGATACCCTCGAAGAATCCATTTGGACTCCCCTGATCGCAAGGATCAGGCCTAACATAGAGCTGTGGAAAGAGCTCTAAAGCGAAGACCATGTGAGCCTGGCTAAATTCTACCAGATAGCCGCAAAATATCAACGAGTAGAAAGCTCATTAGTGGCACTAGCCAGAAGCTCGACACGAGGGACCTCGGACAAGAGACAAGATCGCCCCTCGGATAAGCGTGGGGGCCAACACTACAGCGACAGGGATCATAACAGATTCCCAAAGAAACAAAGAGTAGATAACCATAGAGACACGCAACGTTTCCCGCGGTATGCAAAGTACACCCCCTTACACAAGACATCGCCCACATATTTGAGGTATCCCGAGAGGCGAAGAGGCTACCTGCTTCGGAAAGAATGAGGGGGGCCCCAAGAAGAAGAGATCGGCAAAAATATTGCCTGTATCATGGGGATGTTGGACATAATACGAATAAATGTCACACTCTGAAGGATACCATCGAGGACCAGATAAGAAGAGGTCATTTAAAAGAATTTGTTAAGGCAGAACCACCTCGAGAGAATCCTGGCGAGCGAAGTAACTCGGTCCCAAGCCAGACACAAACCCCAAGTCAACAGGTCCAACCAAACCCCAACGAGGTCTTTGTGAATATAATCTACAGAGGACCAGATATAGCGGGAAACTTGAGGTGAGCCCATGAGCAATACACTCGAGAGGCCAGAACGAGCTCGGTCCCTCAAATAATTAGTTGCAAACAGAAGCCACCTAAGTGTCCCAAACAAGAAAGTGAGGTAGTGGGGTTCATAGTTGATGAGTGCAAAACTTCCCCTTGTCACAATCATGACGCAATTGTAATGGAAGAAGGATTGGCAACACAAGAGTATTAAGGGTTATGGTCGACAATGGGAGCGCGACAAAAATTATTTTCTTGGGAGGCTTCCGAGGAATGGGATTCACAGAAAGGAATCTACAAGCGTGCCCTTCGCCGCTCTATGGGTTCAGCGGGGGCAGCCTGGTTCCCAGAGGTACTATCGACCTCCTTGTAATTTTAGGGGCTGAACCAAAGGTCAGAATTGTGATGGTTGAATTCTTGGTAGTGGATTGCCCGACCACATATAACGTCGATGATCCAAGCGTGGTCACGTCAATGCGCTGTCAAGCAATGAGATTTCTTACTCCTAAGGGAGTCGCGCCAGTCAAGAGCTGCACCAAAGAATCACAGGAATGTAATAATCGGGCCATGAACGCCGCACAGAGATGTTCGCACCCAAAAACCATGATCATAGCAGAATTAACCCCATACCACTAGAAAACTCCATAGATTCTCGTAGTCACAAAGAGGAGTTAGCTACGGAACCAACCAAGGAGTTGATAGGAGTAAGCATTAGCGAGGAGGATCCAACTCATATACTGAAGATCAGCAACGGCTTGAGCAGAATGATGGCCGATAATCTGGTCGAGTTCTTGAAAAAGAACCTCGAAGTATTCGTGTGGGTGCATGCTGATATGGTTAGAATCAGCCCCAAAGTGATATGCCACAAGTTAAACCTCGACTTAGAGGCTCAGCCCATAAGATAGAAAAGAAGGGTCATGGATGCAGAGCGCTCTAAAGAGCTCAAAAATGAAGTCGACAAACTCCTAGAAATCAACTTCATCAAGGAAGTCAGGTACCCGGACTGGCTTGCCAATCCGATCTTAGTGAAGAAGCCGACTAGCAAGTGGGAGACCTGCGTCGACTTCACGGATCTAAACAAAGTCTATCCGAAAGACAGCCTTCCGCTACCTCGAATCAATCAGCTTGTAGATGCGACGACAAGAAACGCACTACTTAGCTTTATAGATGCGTACTATGGATATAACCAAATCTCGATGTATGAGCCCGAAGAAGAGCATACTTCATTTATTATTGACTATGAAATTTATTGTTACAAGGTTATGCCATTTGGCCTTAAGAACACTGGCGCGACCTACCAGCTCTTGGTGAACAAGACGTTCGTTAATCAAATCGATCATTCCATGGAAGTATACATCGATGCTATGCTCGTCAAATCAAAGGTCATCGAAAGTCATATTGAGCACCTAGGGGAAATGTTCAACATCCTCAGAAAGTATCAAATGAAGCTCAATCCACTGAAATGTGCTTTCAGAGTGAGCTTTGGAAAATTCTTGGGTTTCCTCGTAAACCAACAGGGTATAGAAGCTCACCCGAAGAAGATTCAAGCTTTGCTCGACATGAAAATCCCGACTAGCATTAAATAGGTAAAGAGTCTGACTAGACATGTGGCCACACTCAGCAGGTCTGTTTCCCAAGCCACGGACAGGTGTTTACCATTATTTGAGACCTTGAAGGGGAAGAAATGTTTCAGATGGATAGAAGAGTGTGAGATAGCCTTCCATGAGCTAATAGAATACCTCGACAGCCCCCCTTGTTGTCAAAGCCCGTCCAGGGCGAGCCACTACTATTGTATCTATCGGCATCCAAATCTGCTGTCAGTGCAGCATTGGTACGCGAAGCGGGAGGAATACAATGACCTATGTACTATGTGAGCAAGAGATTGCTCGACACGGAGACAAGAAACCTAGAGATGGAAAAGCCTCCCTATGCCCTTGTTGTTGTTGTTAGGAAGTTGAGACCCTATTTCTAGGCACACTCCATCCATGTGCTGACGAACTTCCCTTTAAACAAAATAATGCAGAAGCCCGAGGCATTGGGGAGATTGATCAAGTGGACAATGGAGATGAGCCAGCACGACATTAAGCACATTCTGAGGACGTCGATCAAAGGCCAAGCCGTGGCGGACTTTATATATGAGTTTTCTTATCAGCCAGACACCAAGCCAAGCCCACCAGGGATAGATACCTCGGAAGAGATTGAGCAACAAAAACCTAAGAGTGACAGCTTATGGCTATGGATTATGTATATAGATGGCTCCTTGAATGAGAAGGGAGTAGAAGCACGCCTCTTGCTCGAAAGTCAGAAGGGAAATCCAATTAGGGCCGTAGTAAGGTTTGATTTTAACGCCTCTAAACGAAGCTGAATATGAGGCATTGCTAGTAAGTCTTCATCTCGCCAGAGAGATGGGGGCAGAGTCCATCAAGATCTATAGTGACTCGTAGCTCGTCGTTCATTAAGTTACTAGGGAGTACGAGGCAAAGGAAGACAGGATGGCATCCTATCTCCAGCAAGTGGAGACTGAGATCGAACGGTTTAGATCCTTTACCATCCACCAGATCCCAAGGGAAAAAAACTTGCAAGCAGATGCATTAGCTCGCCTGGCCTATGCAATGAGCAATGAGAAGGCCAACTCAATCCCTGTTAAATTCATCTCGAAATCAAGCATCTCCACTTCACAAGATCCGATGTTAGCCACAAGTCAAAGGTATAGCTGGATGGATGCAATCATCGCCTAAGGATAGCACACTGCCAAAGGACACCTACTCAAAGTCAATATTCTGTTACTACTCAAAGCCGATTCTAACCGATTTCGACAGCGAAAATTCTCTCCATCACTGCCATTTGAACCTCTAGCATCATCTCTACGAAACCCCTCTCACTCTATCACTTGATTTCTCGTCGATTGTCAACCACCACAACGCTAAGTATTCTTGTTCTTAATTGATTTTTAGCTAATTCTAACAGCGAATATTCAATCGATTACTACTATTTGATCCACAGGCCTCCACTCTACAAAACCCTTATTATCTTTGACTCTTGATAACTCGTCGAATGTTGATTAAGAAAGTGAAATGTGTTTTAAATAATAACAAAATATGAACTTTAGATGAAAAAGTGATATTCAAGGAAACCTTGTGTGAGAAAAGGTCGTTTACTCCAAATAAAATTACTAAAATTAATTTCACCATATTGTTACTCATATAGTCATATTTACTTATACACCATTCATTGAAGTCGTGTCATTGAAGACACACGACTTCAGTGTTAAAATATTTTATAAATTACTTTTTCCCACCAATTATCTTAATAACACTTTATAAGAAAAAAAAAAAAAAGTTTCAAAATACTACTTTTCAATCTAAAATAAATATTTTATTATTATCGAAAACCGATTCTGTAAATATTTTATTATTATCAAAAACCGATTTCAATAATAAAAATTCTCCCCATTACTATCTCTGATCACGTCTCTATAAAACTCCGCTCACTTCAACATCTAATTTTTTACCGATTATGCATGCTGTAAAACTAAAATTTCTTGTCCTTAATTAATTTTTTAACTGATTAACTAAATTTTTTTGTTTTAAATTAATTTTTTAACTGATTTCAAGAATAAATATTCACCATCTCAACCCTTTAAAACCCCTCTTAATTCCTAATAATTCGCCAAATGTCTGAAAAGGAAATTGTATTTTGAATATTTAACATAATATAAACTTTTAGTAACAAAATGTTATCAGACATTAAAGCGATCCTTGGGTGGGAAAAACCGTTTACTTCATTTAATTTAATATAACATTTGATAAATAGATGCATTATCACTTATTCCAACAAATCAAATCATGCTATGAAATGATCCACCAAGCCCACTACCCTACTCTACGTGGCCCATATTGACTCCAGTGATGAGAAATTAAATATCAGTGGGGATATTAACTAAAAGGGGTCCACCCAAGGAAATGCCTGTAAGGTTAAATTAAATTTAACAATTACGATAGCAAAGTTTATTACGTATTAAACTCAAAAGTTGTATATTACAGAGTAGATTAGATTTCCCAAACTGCCCCTCATGCCAATTTTCTTCCCACCCACACCAAATCCCCAACTCTCCTCCCAGTCCCACTCCCAAAGCCGAACCACCAAGTTGCAGCTTACACAGACTTACCATGGTGAATCTTTCAAAACCACATAATCACACATGTAGACGACATGTAATCTTACATTATTAACCACGAAACTTACAGGCAACTCCTACATGCACATATCCAACTAGTTTATACATTTTATATTAGTAAGCTGCAACTTTGTTGTTGTTGTTCTTGTTCTCTAAGCAGCAGCCATTTTCCTGGCCTTCCTCACAACTGGAGTCCTTATGGACTTCAGTTGCTTCGGTTTGGCCGGAGAATACACCTTGCTCTTTTTCATGGAAGCCTTCACTGGAACCTCTGCTTTTTTCACAGCAGCTGTAGCAGATCTTGTCTTCTCCATGATGATGATCGGTACTTTCTCCTTCACACGAATCTTCTCCTTCGGGACTACTCCTTCAGCTAGCATGTAAGACGCCCTGATCTTGATAAGCTTTCCCTTAGCGGCAGAGTTCTTCAACTGCACACCAAGCATCTTCTTGAAATTCGCAGGAAGAACCGACTTGTGCTTCTCTTCTATGTACTTTGCTATGGCGCGGGGACTCGAACCACTCTTATCCTTCAGAGCCAAAAGAGCTTCCTTTATCATCTGTACAGTTAATAAATACCAAAACCGGTTAAATCTTACACAAAATAAGTCATATTAAGATGACGATCTATAAGATTAACAAGCCAAAAAAAAAAAAAACCTCAAAGTAAGGAGGATGAGAAACAGCTTTTGGCTTCTTCTCCTTTGGAGGCTTGGGCTTCTTCTCTTTTGGAGGATTAGGCTTCTCTTTCGTAGGCCTAGGCCTCCTCTCTCGGGTAGCCATCTTCTCCAGCGGTTTAACTTCGGCTTCGGCTTCGGCGGTCATGAAAGCTGTAAAACAAAAGATCTCACCAAAAACAGTTATCAGAGTAGAACTAGCTAGAAAATTCCTTCACTCTTAATATTTTAATGAAGTGGTCTTCTGGAATTTATAGTGGAGAGAGACGATCCGTGTGAAGCATTCGGATTGGCTATTTAGAATGACGGGGGTGTCACTCTTTGCAAGGAAGTATCCAGAACGTACATGTGGAGAGCAATATGACCGCTACTTTAATGGCGTAGATGGAATGTGGGTTTTGGATAAGTTTCCCAGCATACTTTTGGTTTTCTTCTCTTCTGCTAATTGTGTGTTTTCTTGTCCGATTTGAAGATTCAATATCTTAAGTTAGGATTAAGCTTTTGTCATAAAATTGATATGGGATTGAAGCTAAGAAAATGCTGAATCTAATGAGGGTAATTTGGAGTAAAATGATTAGCATTTGGGCAAACATTGAAGGGATTAAAGGAAAAATGGTTTTGTTTGGGCTTCAAATGAGGAGTTGTTTAGGTTTAGGGTTTCTTTTCTTCTGCTGGGTTAGGGCTAAATTATCTTTTTTTCTGATCAATTATGCTGTTTCTTCAAGGTAGCTAAAACACGAATTCGATGAAATTATTATGCAATATTCCCTAAATAAACAGTAATAATCCAGTTAGGATCTTCAATTGACGATTCCAAAACATGATCATCGGTTTAATTTAGGTTGAATTCCAACCAATTTGCCCAAAACTTTTAACATAATCCGAGGTTGACAAAAGATAACAAACAAGAGTTAGATAAATGAAAGCAGTGAAAAAGAAATGGAATCAAAATCCTAGGAAAGAGGGAATATAAAGAATTGGAATTTGTTCTCCCAAGCATATTATTTTTTGGGTTATATTCGCTATCCAATAATTACAATACTGAGATTAACACCACTATACACTGAAAGCAAAGATATAAACAATACCTCTAATTGCTTTGCGCTTCTTTTCCTCTCCCTCTTCTTTACTCTTTTTATCACTTGAGAAACAATATAGACATTGGAAGCAAAGGGGTTGTTTTACACTTTGTAGCCACATTGAAGCATTGCAAGAGATGTGAAATTCAGGTTGTCCTAATTTAGCATTACATGATCAAATGCTAACACTACTAAATAAGAGTAATTCACAGAAAACAAAATGAAATATATAGAAATTGAGGACACATAATAACATGTAAGGAAACAATTTTCCCTTAAAACTCTAAGGATGAAATCCAGAGATATCAAGGGGATGAAAAAGGGAAAAGGGTTTATGAAAAATGACAAGCTCTTAGATCCTTTTTGAACTGACTTTTGTCAATTCTGTGATGAATCTCAAACTCTACGCCCTAGCAACTACCCGAAAATAGATTTGCAAATTATATAATGAACCAAACACTGCAGAAAAACAAACCATAATTATAATGCAAACATACAAAGCAAATTTAAAGCCAGTGCAACTACTCTTGACATCTAAACTACTATGGGAGACATTAAAGACAGAATTTAACTCAGGATTTAACAAATTACACAGAATCTAAATGCTATGAAATGATCCACCAATTTGGCAGGCAAAAGAAGTGTGTAATGTAATTATCATCCCACATAATCCCAAATATGTAACTACCAACCATCAAGGCCGCAACTCATAATCATCTATGCACATTTTAAAAACATGGTAATCTATCATTACACCCTTGTTCAAACAAGCCAAATATATGTGCACTGATTATTATTTGTCTCATCTTTGTTGCACCAAGATTTCTCATAAATCATATTTTAGTTATCCAGTTAGAACACCTGAACGTCGTACAAAGTCCAAACTTGACTGCCTTAAGAATAACAAATCATTTAACATGACAGACAAGAGAACAGAAGTTGTAACCAATGTAAACCAATAAAATGATTAGAAAATTAAAAAAAAAAAAAAAAAAAATCAATATCAACCTAGTATTTACATCATAGACCAAGCCCAATGCGAAAAATGAAATGAGATGACACTTTCTAATACCAACCGATTTAATCATTAGGTAACAACACAAAGAGAAAGATAGCTCTCTAGGTTCTTTTCTAATCAAACAAAACTTATGCCCACCGTCCAAAGACCACATTTAATACATAAAACTTGCAGAGATATAGTAGTAGCTTAAGATGTATAAGTTCCCCTCTCCAGCTCGCTTCAAGATGTTTCTTCACTGGGAAAGAAACAGGATTTATTTCATCGTCCATTTTTTCATAAAATGAAAAAAAGCAAATAGAGTGCATCACTTCCCATGGCAAAACAATTTTAACTAAAAGCTAAAACCTTGACCTCAATAATCAATACTACATTGAATGAATTAGAATAGCAGCATTGATCCTCCATTAACAACCAGACTTCACTTTCCAAATGCAACCTTCAATTCATATTAACATGGGATTCGAAGACCTTTACAACCACCAACCACGCTTGTAAATTCAACCATCTAATTCAGGAGGAAATATATCATTATCAGGCTATGTTTACATGTCGTCACATGAATTGTGATTGATGTAAAATTAATAAATAAAAAATTTAATGGGAATTAGAATAAGAAAGTACATGATCCTAGTAAAAGCTATCACCAAACTCTACATGTCCTCCTTACTAAGAAATCACAATCAATATTTGATTTCAATCCAAACCAAAAGATTCAAGTTGCCCATGGAAAAGAATATCATCAAGATCTCTCCCAGAATATGAATAAAAATTTATTACTCAAGCACCAAATGACATAATTGACCTTGTGCTCCACCAAAATACGGATCAAAATATAAAGTATTGGTAAGTCTTAATTTTTATTTGGGGCAGGACATTTCAAATAAAAATCACCATTCCTGAAAAGCTTTCAGGCAGATGAATTTGTGAACAGTGGCATAACGTTGCATAAATAGCCATGAACTTGTTTTAATTAACCATAATAAGGATGAAATCATCTTTAAACACTACAACATCTACTCAAGTAACCATAAAATTTGATTAAACACATCCCCTTCTATCCATAATAAACTTTGGATCACCAGGCAGGGTTCAGATTTCATTATTCCTACAAAGGTCTACACTTTTTCATTTCTCTGCAAAAACTTTAAAAAGATCTCTGTAAGGCCTCCATCAGCATTCAAAGTTTAAACTAACTTCAGCACTGGTAACAATATAAGAAGAACCTTAGCTTGAACTTTCCACTTCCAGAAAGAGTCACCCAGTCTATTTCCTTTCAAAAGCTTCAACATTAACCATCACTATGTGTGCTTGATCCATTATGTAGATCATGAAAATAGAAGGAAATTGATACTGCCCTTTACCACAACCAACCATAGCAAAAATCCACAAGCACTTCACACCTAGAGCAGAAAGAGCAGACATCTACTGAATCTCCACAATATAGGAGTAATATAAGCTTCTTAATTCAGATCCTTCAGAGACGTAACCTAACTATACAAATTAAACTCCAAATGTTCTACTAATAATTGATAAAAAGAGAACAGGAAAGAGAAGTACAGAGGAAGGAAGACAGAGGAAAAGCAGAATGAAGATACTTTCAAAAAAAAAAAAAAAGAGTATAAAAAACAAGACTGCAACCATATTTTTAAGCAGCAAGCCCAGCATCCAGCATTTCCAAGCCCACCTAGACAAAATTGTGCAAGAACCTTTGAACATTATAATATTATAGCATTCACCATCAAATCTGAAAAACTCAAAATTTCAAGGAGTCTAGCATTACCCAAGGTTCTTGAGTCTAGTAGTAATAACCACCTCCATATGAGCGATCATCCCCATAATAAGGTGGATATGCACCATACTGTAAACAAGATCAGATAAAGGAAAACCATAAAAAAGTTATTTATAAAATAAACACAGACACACGCGCGCGCACGTGCACAAACACACATACTAAAGACTATGAGCTTACATCAGAAACATAATAATCATCCGAGTAGAGACCACTGCCAGCTCCATAATCATCTAAAGAATAACAAAGTAAAACAAGCAATATTATAATTCAGCATTCGTTAAGCCCGCCTAAAGAAATCAATGCTGGACATAAGGAGTACATACCACGATAACGACTTCCATGAAGTGAAACTGCAGGATCATTATAGTCCAGCCGCGGGCGTACTCTACTGGACACCATATAATCAGGATCATGGTCCTAGAAGCAGGAAACAATTTTCACATAATAAGGAACACCGGGAGAGTGAGTGCAGGAAATGGGAACAAAATTTAAGGAGATTAAAAATTCATTAACATGCTAGAAAGTTACAGAAGAAAAAGAGGAAAAGAAGAAGAAGAAACTCACTACTGCATAAAATGGCCTCTTCACACCATGTGCACGGTCATCATAATAATAAGGGTCATCAACTTGTCTTTCAACATAACGTCTATCAAAATCTTCATCTGGAGAAAATGGTTGCCTCCTATAGGAAAAATGATCCCCATGCCCTCTGTCAGGGACATCAAGCCAACGCCTACTGGGATTAGGCCTTGATGGGCCAGCTGCAGCCATTGATCTACCAGATGTATGATGACCACCTCTGAAAGAACCCCTCCTTCCTCCTGCTTTTGTGCAAGTGATGTAAATTAGATAAATTAAAAACAAGCCTATGTTGTGTGACACATCCAGATGCTTCTGTGCATGCAAGTGCGGTATGAACACACACAAGGGGGGAGAGAGAGAGAGAGAGAGAACCTCGTCCCATAAATTGCCTCCCATGAAACTCTGTGTATCGGTTATCAAGGCCGTAGTCATTGGGACCTATTCTACCAATTTGTCCGCGTCCTCGTTGATAGAAACCCCTGCCCCGTTGGAAATTCGCAGAGTTGAAGTGGTGTCCACCCCGACCAAAACCCCTTTCTACAATCCATAAAGATGCCACATCAAAGGGGAAATAATCATATGAATCTCTAGAGCTTAGTTCTGCAAAGACAATAGATTACCATATCTGGAAAAGGTTCCACTGCCACCATGACCAATTCGATATCCACCACACATTCCACCCTTCACTGCCTGAGTTTTTGGCATGGGATTTGATAGCCTTGCTTTCAGTTTTACCTAGGAGCACATGGAAACACAATGCAATCAGTTATATTCCATCTTCAATAAATCAAAAGACAATAAATATATATAAAACCTAGACACTTCCAGAACTAAACTAAGAGATTCACCTTTGAGTTGCCATCAACCACTTCTTTATTGTTTACACCTTTGATGCAAGCAACAGCAGCTTCATGGGTTGAGAAATCAACAAAACCATAATCTTTCCTCTTAGCAGTTGACATATTCCGGGCCAGGACAATGCGTACAATCTCCCCGAAACCTTGTATCTGCTCCTCAACTTGGTCTTCATTCCAGTGAGGAGGAACCCCATCAAGAAATACGGTCTTCACCTGAGCCATTATTACAGGATCAGGTTCCCGCAAAGGTTCAGCAAAAGCTACTTTGACAGTTCTCTCAGGGTGGCCAAACACAACATCAGGCTTCTGAAGCCTCTTATATGCAGCCATGGCATCAACATGACAAGAGAACTCAACAAATGCAAAACCACGACTCAATCCCTCATGCTGAGCATCTGGGACAAGAGTAATGCTCTCAACACCTTCAACACCATAATCTTTCAACTTTTGTTTAATCTGCCAACCCACATAAACACTGAGGATGAGTTATCAAACTTGACAACTATCAAACAAAACAAACTAGATACTTACAGCCTCCTTTGTCCATGTATTGCAGATATTTCCCACGAACAACGTATCGTTGTCCTCACTTGGTGCAGTCCCACATCGCTTTCCACAAATCTGTTGAGAAAAAGTTAGCACATAACTTATAAGTAAATAAAACAGAAAAAATAAACAGATCAATACCACAGGGTTTTTCATCTCAGACAAAGCCCGCTGTGCATGCTCCTTGTTTGCAAACTTCACAAATGCATAACCCTTGTTCCTATTTGTTGCAAAATTCTTGTGTAACCGAACTTCAGCTATATCTCCAATCCTCTCAAAAACCTTTCTCACATCCTCCTCCGTTGCATCACGATCCAAACCACCAACAAATATCTCATGCTCCTTCTTAATCCTGCGGTCTCTTGCAATTGCTTTCAATTCCCTGTGTTCATCTTCCAATGTGTCAGTTTCTGCAGTAGGCTCCTCTATATCATCCTCTGCAAACTCTTCCTCCTCATGATCTCCATAGTCTACTTGATCACCATAGTCTTCAAAAATCTCAAAACTGCCATACTCATCCTGTTCAGGTTCAGCATCTTCTCCCAGCAGCTCGGCTTTCATGTTTTCTTTGGTGTCCATAAGCTCGATCTTGGGCTCCTCTTCGTCATCGAAAGTTTCCATCTCATCATCCTCCTCCACATCCTTTAGATATTTCTGAAAGCTCGCTTCTTTATTATCATTGGATTTTGCAAACCCTAGAATAACGGGATCTTTTTGCTTCACAAAATCCCCTTGCTCTTCATTGTTGTAACAGCTGAGTTCTTTATTCTCATTAAATTTTGCAATCTCCCTAACAAGAGGTTCTTTTTTCTTCACAGAATCCCCAACATGTTTAATAGCATCTTCTTCCACTGATGTTTTTACCTCCTTAACTGATTCCCCATCATCTTCAGCAGCAGTTCCCTCCTCTTTTGTGCTTTCTGTGACATTTGCAACAGCAGGTTCTTCTGCTTCCACTATGTTTTCTTTCTGCTTTATAGGTTCTCCAACGTTTTCAACAGTAAATTCCTCATTTAGAGATTCTTCTACTCTTGCCTTCACAGCTTTCTCGGAAGCACGAGTTTTAGTCTTCACTAGCTTCTTCTTTGCTCCTGGCCTCGCGCCCGGAACAGTGGCTTTTTTAACTGGGGTCATTGTGGCAGCTTCAGCAAATGCTTTCACTTCTTCAACTAAAAATCAATTTAAAGTTGTTAAAAACGATTCACAAATAACAAACTTACATGTT
The DNA here is from genome assembly GCF_008641045.1 of Pistacia vera. Lineage (NCBI taxonomy): Eukaryota > Viridiplantae > Streptophyta > Magnoliopsida > Sapindales > Anacardiaceae > Pistacia > Pistacia vera. Next base: position 2,812,427 of record NW_022196645.1, read on the forward strand.
ACGACAGCTTAAAAAAGATTAAGTTCGACCAAAATTGAGAAAAATATCACAAAAATTGAACCATCAGTCATAAATCTTTCAACAGCAAAGTAAAAATAACCACATAACTAAAATATATGTAGCATCACTTGATTTCTAATCCATAAGTGTCTATTTACATGATGCAGCCTGTCTGCAGTGCAAATCTGATTCAGCGACGTGCTTGATATATTTACCATCACTTTATTCCAACTTTTAGTTTCCATTAGCTCTCTAAACTACTTAGCAAAACAAATAAACATAAATATAAGAAATGATAGTAAAATTATACCTGCTGATTGATCAGACTTGGAATCAGAACCCGTAGCATGTTGTGGAGGTGCCGTGTCGTTGGCCTTTGCTTGCTTTGCTTTGCCTGCAGAACCACGCGTTGTTTCCACAATTTTGGGTGTCACAGATTCCGATGAGGTTGGAGAAACTTTAGCGGCAGCTTTTCTCACCGGCGGCGTCTTTTTGGTGGCGGTTGATTTCGCAGAGTCAGCATTTCGGGTTCTCATGAATTAACCCTAGATAGCAATAAAGTAAACCACAGGAATACTGACAGGATAGTGAAACTGATTTTCTTTTGTTTTCTCAAACCCGAAAAAGAAGTCATAAGGGAAGGACCTAAGGGGATACTAAAACGACATCGTAGGAACTAACCCGTATACCTACGTCATTAGTCATTTAAATATAACCTCCAACATAGGACACAGCGAACAGTTAAGCCCGACCCGTCTAATTACCCAACATCAATTCTGGTGAGTGGTGAAGTACTTAGCTAAAGCACTCTCAGAGATTCGCTTTCCTATTTTCCTTCCATGAATACCTGTAAGTGATGAAATTGGTGATTTCTATTTCATAAATTTGCATCAAATTGAAGTTGAGTTCAAAAAGTGAAAGATCAGTTACAGTTAGCTCTAATGGGTGCCTCGGAATCAACACTCTCTAGCTCACGGCCACCGGTAACTCTTCAAGTGTATTTGTAAGCTATTTACGTATTCCCGTGAATTTCACTTCTTAATTTTAATATTCACGTAATTTTTCTAATCGTGAAGAGATCAGTTGATCAAATCACCACCGTCTCCAAAAGATCAGAAAGCGTCGATCCCATTTTAGAGAAACTCAAAGCCCTCAAAATTGTGAGCCTTCTAATATTTTTTAGTATAATTTCCCTGTGGAGGAGTTTGTATTAATTGGTTTTTTTAATTTTAATATTTTGCGTTTGTAGACAACGCCGATACTGACATCACCGCCAACGGAGGGTAGCTTGACTGACATTTTAGTGAGAAAACCATCTTCTTCTTCAACTTCAGGTGGGTTATAGTGGTTTGAAGATTGCTTTTTTTTTTTTCCTGTGAGTTGAAATCAGGTTTTTTAGATGTGGAGTTTGTTCTAAATGTGTCCGCGTAGAAAAATTTCCATATCAAGTTAGAGTAATGCTCCTCCTTGCTATTAAAGGTACAAAGGTACAAAAATCAAATTCTGAGGAATCAATTAGTGAGATGGATGATTATTATATGGTTTTGCAAGCAAAACTTATTTTATCAATAAAACAGCATGTGAGCAAATCTTTCAATAAAAAAAATGTTGAGTTAGAGAGTAGAAATTAAGATTACATATTGGACTGTCACACATGAATATACTTTTCATTTCAAATTAACTTAAAGGGAAGATACTTCTTTAGAAGGCTCATTATTTACTCATTATATTGATTGAGAATCAATTTTTATGTTTTATGATTTATGGAACATTTTAGTGCTTATTGAATACTTAAGTTATAAATGATTGTTCAAAATGATTAAGTTTTCTGGGGTTGCTTCTCCCTGTGAAACTCCTTCTCATTGCATCCATATTTTTTCTTTGTCTATAACCTCCTTGATTTAGCTGTATATGGTTTTTATTGCAAGTGACAAGGTTAGCTTCACCATAGAAGTCTTGCTTAGGAGGGAAATTCATCTGTCTCAAGAAGATTTTTGGACGGTTAAAGAAACATTAATATTTTTAAAATTGCATTGGAGATTGGAACCATGATACCTTCCCTAATATTCTTTTTTGTCACCCGCAAGCAACATAAATTCTCCATTCTTCTTCTTTTCTGAAAGTTTCGTTAGCTTGTTTCCTTCTGAAACAAAATAAACAAAAAAGTAATGCTACCTTTACACCAACCTTTACACCATGACCATTTTACTAATAATAATTTTATTAAAAATTCAAAATAATTAAAAATTTGTGTGGATTCATGATGTAATGAAAATGGTGTAAAGAGTGGTGTAAAGGTAGCATTACTCTAAACAAAAACTCTGTTTTGAATGTAGGTTGTCTCTTATGCACTATAAAGGATTATCTGTTACTTTCTTCGTCTTGTAAATTTTTTAGTTCACAGAAAATGGTGTAAAGAGTGGTGTAAAGGTAGCATTACTCTAAACAAAAACTCTGTTTTGAATGTAGGTTGTCTCTTATGCACTATAAAGGATTATCTGTTACTTTCTTCGTCTTGTAAATTTTTTAGTTCACAGAAAATGGTGTAAAGAGTGGTGTAAAGGTAGCATTACTCTAAACAAAAACTCTGTTTTGAATGTAGGTTGTCTCTTATGCACTATAAAGGATTATCTGTTACTTTCTTCGTCTTGTAAATTTTTTAGTTCACAGAAAATGGTGTAAAGAGTGGTGTAAAGGTAGCATTACTCTAAACAAAAACTCTGTTTTGAATGTAGGTTGTCTCTTATGCACTATAAAGGATTATCTGTTACTTTCTTCGTCTTGTAAATTTTTTAGTTCACAGATATGAACAATTCAAGGATGCGTTACATCTTGCTGGAATTCTCTTTCTGTTATTATGATTATGTGTATATTTCAATTGTCAAAAGCCTTTAGCTCTAGTAGTATGTTAGAGTTGCACCCAAGTTAAAGGTAGTCCAAACAACATAGAAAAAGTTTCAAGGAGACTGAGTGTGGTTCCTTATGGGGGTGTTAGGGTTGCACTCAAGTTAAATGTAGTCCCAACAACATCAAAAAAGTTTCAAGGAGAGTGAGTGTGGTTCCTTATGAGTGGGTCTGATTAGCGGAGAAAATAAAGATTCATAGTTTTTTCCTTTTGAGTGTAATACTATTCACAACAATGTGATAAGAGGTGATTAAATTTGTATTTCATAAGTTTTATGATGTGAGAAGAGTGCGATTAATCTAGGACTACTTTAGATTAACGTTGCTTATCATAAGTGGATCATTTGAATGTTGGTGATCCTAGACTGAAGGAAACTTTCTTAAATCTACCAAATCATCTCTAATTGAACCTAAACTAGAGGTTAATGTTGAGATTGATTTTATAGTTTGCAAGTTCTTTGTGAATTCATATATCCTTGTCCTTGATCAAAAACACAGGCATATAGGCCTTCAAAGTTGACTGATAGTTCAATGAGAAATCAAATGGGTGTCAAGGCTCTTTCAAGCCTCTTGTATATCAGCTTCTTATTTTTACAGATTCATCACAACAGCTTGAGCAAACTGTTGCAACTTCGATACTGACTTCATCCTTACCTAAGTTAGAGGACTACAATCTTGATGTTTGGATTGGTATCTATCCTAAACTAATGCAAGAACAGATGTGGTGTTATCTTGTCTATTAGGATAACTTAAAGTTACTTTACTATTGGATAGCAGATATCCCCCCACCCCTCTTGCTTGTTCAGTTGTTCTCCCTATTTTTTCTCTCTCTTTCTATATATTTTTTTTATCTTATTCTCTATAATTCTATATCTTCTGATTTCTATTCTATCTATATTTTTCTTCTTCCGCTACGCCATCAATCTGTCTTCCGGTTGTGGTAAAATAAGTATCTTTGCTGTGTCAAGTTATTTTTTACTAAGCTGCTCATCAATTTATAAACTGTTAACTGTCTGGTTTATGGAGCTAATCTTTGCCATTCTTTACTCCATGGTCAATGAAGGTACTGTGAATCCTAAGGTGTTGTTGGAGCTTTTCTCAATGTATCGTGATTGGCAGGAGGAGAAGGCACAACAAATTAGCAAGAGACAGGTTTGTGTAATTGTGTTGCTGACAATAAATTTTAAGAGTTAGATAAAAATTCATTAATACGGTAATGACTTAGATATCCTGAAGGCATAGGATGGATTAGATGGTGTGGATACCTATGAATCTAAAATCTGATCTATATATTTCTAGATCTGGGATTTGGATTAAGATTCTAGTTGGAATTTAATCTTGGATATAGACCTAGCTCTAAGATATTAAATTTACTATTACATTTAATTGTCATTATATTTGATCGTCAAGGACAAAAGTCAATATGCATTGGATTCTCGTAGGCTTGATCCTGGATCAGACCTGTGGTTTGTCATGATGTTTTCCAGATGGATTCAAATGCATAACTTATGTTTTATTGACTGTAAAATGTTAGGTATTTTATCATTGTTTTAAATCTGATGGACTGGTTCTGAACTGGATTGTGGACTTTTGTGCATTTCTCATTTTTTTAAGAATATTTACTCATAAACTGGAAAGTTCTGGTGGTTTGCCCTTGACTTTAAAGTTCTGTTCTGCTTTGAAGTCAGGGCTGTAAAAATGATTAACATCCTACCAGATCTAGAAATTAATCTTTCTATGTACTTGTTAAAAAAAATAGGAATTTTATGTTGCAAAAGTATAACTCTGTAAAAAAAAAATATATATATATTCATTGCAGGAAGAGGTGGAAAACAAGATAGAGGTTGCAGATGCTTTGACAATCAAACTTCTTCAACGATTTAGTCATTCAGTGTCGGCAATGAAGACAACTTCACAGCATTTATCAGTAGGTAAATTGCTCAGTGTCAGAATCCATGGCTTCGTGTGGTTCAAAGTTTTGGGTTTTTGGGAAAAGTTTTTTGAAAAAAGTTAAAAAAAACTTGAATTGGACGGGTATTACGATGTAAGATTTATAAATTATAAAATACCCCCTATGTTTGTTTTTTTACAAAATACCCCCTATAATAAAACATTAAGAGTTAACAAAAACACCCCTCATCCATCCTCAAATACGGACAGCCGGTCACCACCACCGGAGGGTGGCCGGAGTCGCCGTATTGGTGCATGATCAGCTGGATCTTGCCAATCGTGCGCCGATATAACCTTTTCCGGCCAGATCTGGCCGTATTTGCTTGTCAACGACGGCCAACAAACGGTCGTCATTGACCATCAACAACGACCATTTGTTGGCCGTCGTAACAGACTGTTACTTCCAGATCTTTGGCCTTAGATCTGGCTTTTTCCGGCCAGATCCACCGTGGATCTGGCTGGAAAAGGCTAGATCGGCACACTACCAGCCAGATTCAGCTGGTAGTGTGCCATCCTACCAGATTCCGACGGTGGTGGCCGAAATCTGGTAAATGTGGATTACTATGGTGTTTTTGCAATTTTTTAAAAAATATTTAGGGGTATTTAATTAAATTAACAAATTTAAGGGGTTTAAAAAAATTGAATAATATTGAGAGTAGTATTCCCAAAAACTCTGGGCTCCGTTTGGTTCAAAATTTGGGGGTTTTGGGAAAAGTTTTTTGAAAAAAGTTAAAAAAAAGTTGAATTGGGCGGGTATTACGATGTAGGATTTATAAATTAATAAAATACCCCATATGTTTGTTTTTTTTACAAAATACCCCTTATAATAAAACATTAAAAGTTAACAAAAATACCCCTAACCCACCCTCAAACACCCCCAGTCGGCCACCACCACCGGAGGTGGTCGGAGTCGCCTTATGGGCACATGACCGGCTGGATCTTGCCGGTCATGCGTCGATATGGCCTTTTCCGGCCAGATCTACAACAGCCAGATCTGGCCGTATTTGCTCTCAACGACGGCCAACAAAAGGTCGTCGTTGATGGTCAACGACGACCGTTTGTTGGCCGTCGTGACCGACTGTTACGGCCAAAGATCTGGCCGTTGACGGCCAGATCTTTGGCCTTAGATTTGGCCTTTTCCGGCTAGATTCACCGTGGATCTGACCGAAAAAGGCTAGATCGGCTCACTACCGGCTAGATTCAGCCGGTAGTGTGCCATCCTAACAGATTCCGGCCATTTTTCGGCAGTGATGGCCGGAATCTGGTAAACATGGATTACTGGGGTATTTTTGTAATTTTTAAAAAAATATTTAGGGGTATTTAATTAAATTATCAAATTTAAGGGGTTTAAAAAAAGTTGAATAATATTGGGAGTAGTATTCCCAAAAATCTGAGTTTTTGGGTATTTTACTGTTTAACTTTTTTAGGAATACTAAAAGTAGTATTCCCAAAACTGAAACAAACGAAGCCCTGGTTTTTGAGTATTTTACTATTTAACTTTTTTGGGAATACTAAAAATAATATTCCCAATTGGCAACCAAACGAAGCCCATATTCTCTGAAAAATTATTGGGCTATAGAATAGTAACTATTGGTCTATTGCTAAATCCACAACTTATTAACTCAATTCTATTGATGGAATCAGCTGGTTTACATTTAAAACAAGTAAAAAGAAAATTTTATCAGAATCCTTTTGCTCAAGATTGTGTAGTAAAATTGTGGATTAGCATTTGTGCTAGAAGTTACACCATAAATTATAGGACATATCAACTAGGACTACAGTTAGCAAATTCTTTAGTGATCTGTATTAAGCTTTAATAAATTGGAAAACCAATGCAGTTCATTCATTGCAAGTGGAACTTGGGGAGCTTAAAGGAAGGTTGACTGAGGTTATTAGTAATTGTGATGCACTTTGCAAGAGAATCGCGGCCGAGGGACCAGATTCACTTCAGGCATCTATCAAGCCGTTTGTATTCTCTTCTGAATCAGAGGTTAGCTGTACCTCATCTTCCTTGCAAAAGGATTCTGAATGTAATTCTTTACAGAAGCCTAGTTAGACTGTCACATTTTTTTTTTTTCTTTTTTCAGGTTTGTGTATGATTTTTCTTTCTGTTGAGATTGAAATACCTGATAAGAAGTCTACATAATTGTATTGTATACTGACGAACACCTGTATGAGCAAGTTTGATTGAATTAACAAAGCATTCTTTTTGAACTCTTATTTGCAGTTAATCTTCACATTTCACTTGAACATAAACATATCACTTATGATTAAAAAAATCATTGAAGAATTAGGGAAAGAAAAGAATAATAAAGAAAATAAAACCAGATCTACTTTAAAAGATAAAACTGTAACAACCAATAACTGTAAGTCCTTTTCAGGATATTATTCATTAGTGTCCCAGTGTATACAGGGATGGCATTAACCATGCATGGTGAATCCCTAACACAACATGCGGGCTAATTTAAAACACTAGATTAATCTAAACTGAAACCCACCGACACACGATACTGATAAATCTCTTGAAATTGGAGTGAATGAGATCCAGCAATACAAGAGAGTTTTCAGTGTTGAAAACGTTAAGTTAGAAACAAAATAAAAATACATATTAATGCGTAGATTATGGGGTTCCTGAAGTTGAATGAAATCATGAAAGAAGTTACAGAGACTCGAACAACATGAACAGTTTGAACCAAATAAATATTCTCCTCCAAAATCAAACTATATTGATTGAACTCTAGAAACACACTGAAGCAGAAAATTTTAACAAATCAAGGCTGTTGCTGGGCATCCATATATCCAGCATCAACAAGAACCTTCTCTCTTTTAGCCAATTCAATATCTTCATCAACCATCATCTTCACCAACTTCTCAAAACCCACTTTAGGCTTCCACCCCAGCACTTTCCTAGCCTTGCTTGAATCTCCCTTCAAATTATCCACCTCAGCTGGCCTAAAATACCTCTTATCAATCACCACATGATCCTTCCAATTCAAATCCACATTCCCAAATGCCACCTCCAGAAACTCCTCCACAGTATGTGATTCCTCCGTTGCCACCACATAATCATCAGGTTTTTCTTGCTGTAACATCATCCACATTGCCTCCACATAATCACCCGCAAATCCCCAATCTCTTGATGCCTGTAAATTCCCCAAAAACAATTTACTCTGTAAACCAATCTTGATCCTCCCCACTGCACGAGTTATCTTTCTAGTCACAAAATTTTCACCTCTCCTGGGTGATTCGTGGTTAAACAAAATTCCATTACATGCAAACAGCCCATAAGCTTCGCGGTAATTAACAGTGTACCAATGCGCGGCGCATTTGGAAGCAGCGTAAGGAGATCTTGGATGGAAAGGAGTGGTTTCGGATTGTGGAGGTGGTGTGGATCCGAACATTTCGGACGATCCAGCTTGGTAATACCGGATGTGGGACCTCCCAGTGGCGGCAATGTGAGATCTAACGGCTTCAAGGAGACGGAGGGCCCCAGTTGCCACAACATCAGCGGTGTAATCGGGGATCTCGAAGGAGACTGCCACGTGTGACTGGGCGGCCAAGTTGTAAACTTCGTCAGGGAGAATGGTGTCGAGCCAACGCCGAAGAGAGGATGCGTCGGTGAGATCGGCGTAGTGGAGCTTCATCCTGGCCTTGTGAGCATTGTGTGGGTCGATGTAGATGTGGTTGATACGCTGCGTATTGAAGTTGGAGGAGCGTCGGATCAAGCCGTGGACTTCGTAGCCCTTGTCGAGGAGGAATTCGGTTAGATAAGACCCGTCTTGGCCGGTAATACCGGTGATCAATGCAATTTTGCGTTGAGGGTTGGAGTCGCCATTATTGACGGATCCGGATCTGGAAGTATCGTTGTTCTCAGACGCCATTGATGGTATGATGTGTAGAATGAGAAAGGGAGGAAGCAGTAGAGATGTTGTTAATTGAGGGTGAAATTGCAAATCCCAAAAATTGAGCGCTATTCGTTGCTCTAAAGTTGATTGATTTATAGAGACTAAAATTTTATCGGACAGGGTTAGTTTAGTCAATGTGGAGTATGAGCTGTTCGAAATAGCCGACTGATAGTTTTATATTAGTCTATTAGCAAGTCCAGTTCACTGCGGTGGGCTTTGATTCGTGGGGTTTAAAATTTATTTAAATGGAAATAAATCAGATTTTTTTTTAAATTCTATTAAGTGTTTTTTATGGGAAATAAATCTGACTGAGTTTGGTACACTTTTTTTTTAAGTAGGATTTCTAAAATCCTATTTTAAATACATTTTAAGATATGATTTTTAATATATTATTAGAAAATATTTTCTAAAAATATTTAGATTATTTAAACCCCTTATATTTATTAATTTAACTAAATACCTCATGTAATAAAAATTTATAAATTAACAAAAACACTCTCATCCATCCAATCGACTGTCGACAGTCAACCATCACCGTTGGACAATGACAATCAATCTCTAGAATGACATACGACTAACTAGATCTAATTAATTATACGCCGATCTTGCCTTTTTTGATCACGTTAATAGGAATGTAGTAATTAATCAATTATCATGAAATGAAAAAAAAATTGGGATAAACTTAGTAATTGTCTCTCTCGCAACTAGAATACAAGACCCCTGAGTATCGCTAATGTAACTAAAGGGCTTACCATCCAACCATACGAGATAATAATGAAGACTTTTAGATGGGCCGATAGATATTATCAAACAGATAATTATATATATTAATCAAACATTCCTCAAATTCATCATCATTAAACATATAATTATTCATATTCATCATCATCATCAAACATATAACTATACATATTCCTCAAATCCAAATGATGACGATGAAGCATCTCCAAGATCTTGTCCTTAAACAGGAACCTTTGTACATAAGATTGCTTCACAAATCTCTTGTCCTCAGAGGAGACCTTGTCTCCAAAAGCAGAAGAAGGCAAGCCGCAGGATTCCACAATATGCTCAATCATAACTGCCTTGACACAATTCTGCCAACACGAGATAGGAAGGGATTGGCAGCAACTAGGAGTCTCTCCATGAGTAAGCTGCTGCTTATATGAGAACTGAAACAAAAACCCATGTCATGAAAAAAAAAAAAAAAAAAAAATTCATCGAATACTAACAAATTAATGAGGCTCATTGTCAAAATTTCATCGAATACTAACAAACAAGATAAGAATGTCAAAGACCTCCCCTAATTATTACTACATGAGAGCAGCAAATGTCAAAGACCTCCCCTAGTCATTACTACAAGAGAGCAGCAGCCCCAAACAATGACTTGTAACCAGATATGGCCAATAGTGTTTGTTTCCAAGCAAAAGGAAGGTTAAGCTTCATTAACTTCCCTTAAAGTTGGGACCAATTAAAAGAGAACCCCATTCGTCAGAAAATAGTCATGGACCTCCCTAGAAGAAGAAATTTCCGATAAATGTACAAAAATTCATGGGAGTTCATAATATCAATTTTAAGAAGACTAATTCTACTTGTAATCAACCTCAACCACAAAACCATTATCACAAGATCAACTCCACTAAACAGCAATTAGGTACATAAGATCAACTACACTAAACATTTATTAGGTACAAACAATGCATTCTTCAGAGCTGAAATATTTCCTAATACAACATCATAGAATAAACCAAAACTTGAATTCATTAACGTAAAATCTCCCGTACCTCAAAAACATACTTATGCCGGTAAACCAAAGGAAAACTCATTGATATACTCTCTACATGAGGTGAAAGCCAGAGCAAGCCATCAACAAGTTCTGGAATAGAAAAATCCACCAGATTACCATCTATTTCAAGGTTCAAATGTTTGACACCGGCTAAAGGAGGATGAAAGATTTGCCTCAATTCTTGGGGAACAATTGCAATCTTCATAAATGAAATAAAAAAGGAAGTTAGAGCATCGAAAAATATGATAACGAAAAGATCTGTATTTAAAAAAAGAATATTAAATATAGACATACCTCACCCCTGCGACATTGCAAATTCAGCACTTCAGAGCATTGATTAAAGTTTCCAAGAAATTCAATATACTTAACAAAAAACTGAGTATCATAACCAAAACAATCAATGTAGAGATCGGTTTTTGACAAAGCCAAAACATTTGAAGTAAAGGATATCGCATCACCCCTAAATTTGAATATACTTAAATTAGGTGTCTCAAGTTTTACTTCAACCACTTTAGTAAGCAAAACAAATCCATAGATGACCAATTCCTTAAGACTAGGACTTGAAATTTTGATACGCTTTAACTCATAACAATTAGTTATGCTTAAGTACTGGAGGAGTGAAAAGTCTGAAATTACATTACATAACCAATCATCCATTATTGAAAGCTTTGATAATATTAAGTTTTTCAGATTCCTACATGAGGCTATATCAATCTCACATGCTTTAATTTCAGTAATAGTCACTGAATGAACATTCAATGCTTTGATCTCCACCTTTTTGAGTTCATCATTGTTACTTACCTTGATTTCATGGAGTTTACTAAGACTTAACTCTAGGCTTTTAAAGCCTTTACATGAATCAATTGTCAGATACTCAATCAAAGGACACCTAGCAAAGAGATTCTCAATCATTTGATCATCTGCATAAACGTCCACCAAATATAGTTTCCTCAAAGACAGCTGTACACTAATTCTTGGTGAGTACAACTTACATCCAGACAACTCTAACACATCTAAGGATTCTGCACAAAAAACAATTTGAGGCAAATTGTACCCTCTCCCCCTGAAAAGTGGAAATCGAAGTTTAAGCTCTTTGACGTTACTTCCAATTGCATTGCAAACACATTGATCTACCAATACTGTAAATTCTGGAACCAACCAAAAAAAAGAAGTCATCGAAATTGTGAGCTTCCTTATACTTATCCTCTCCATGTGACGGTACAGTAAACCTTGCTCCAAATACTTCAACACCTCTTTTTCCCATCCAAAATGAGAGTTATCATCAAATACTAAAATCGGAAATGTACAACATGTTTCTTTCCATCTTCTAGACAATATACTTGTTTGAACAACTTGTTTCAATGACAAGAATGACAAAATATGGTGCAATATTGAATCCGGTAATAATGATATTCTGTCCATCTTATCAGTCGTCTTTATCACACCACAGCCCCTGTAGAACAAAAAATATTTAAGAAATGATATTAGAAACTAAATTAAATGTTACTAGGAGACTATTTAGCTTTAATAATTCTTAGGTTGAATATATTTAAACACTAAAGAGGTTCAGTTAAGGTCTCCACAAGCAAAAACTAAAAATATTATCCAGGACGCAATCAAGTAATGCCTAGATGATAAAATATCAAGAAAATCGACAGCCAGTAAAAAAGAACAGTTGACAAAGTTGAAAAGGAAATCGATGTCTGGAACTAGGATGCTCTACACTGCACCTTCAATAACATAAGAGCGTTCAATGTATAGTCCCATCATACAGATAAAACCAAGAGAACCAAAAATACTTTTAAACCATCATTCAATACACAAACAATAACCATATCCTTCAATCAAAATGGTATGATGGATAAAATAATCTAAACCACTCTATGCAAAGCATAATACCCCAGCGAACATTAACAGTGTTTGGAACACTTCTGACAACAATGAACGCTTTCAACTATAAATTCAAAAAATCACAACCTCTTCATGATACTCAAACATGAAAATTTAGAAAGACGGATAAACGGTATAAAAAAAGAAAGAACAAATCAGTCACTGAAATTGAAGTACCTTTTTCACCTAAACAAATGGTTTCCCAAATGTGTCCAAGAAACTTCTACAGAGAGATTTCCGATCTACATTTGAGAGATCGCAGATTCTTAGGGTTAGGTTTTCTGGAGGGGATTTTTCTTCTAAGTCACTGTGGAAATCGACCCGCACCTAAGAGGGAAGTTTCGAAGAATACGACGTCGGATGTGTGGTTCCACATGTTAATTTTCTTTCGGATAACCGGTTGGCCCATTTCTGTTATCAAACTTGTAAGAAAAATAATATATATATATATTTACGAACTTATTATTATATTTCTTATTTTTCATTAAAAAAAAAAAAAGATAAAAACACGATTTAACTGTTTCATTTTCACATAATCACCTTATTGTAGCTTTGAACATATGCTCAAAGATGTAAATAAGTGTCCACAAAAATTGCAATGAAAAGAAGAAGAAAAAGATTAACTGGGTGCATGAAACTTCAATATGGTTAGACTATAGCAGCAATTAGAACCCAAAACTTGATAATAAATGAATAATTATGAGAAAGATGCATTTCATCCTTATAATAAATATACAAATGCTGTAGGACTGAAATTGCAGCTTCTCTTGTTAAGGTACTGAAATCCCCAGAACAAGAAGTTAGATGATCCCTGCTGTGATTGGCTTCTCTGACGATGCCGTGTTTCAACACTATTGCCAGGAATAATCCTATTGTTGATCTTCATATTTATCCAAGGAAGCTGATAAATAACTCAAAAGAAGCTGTCTAGATCTCCCTTGAGCATGGAGTCAGTATCAGAAACCTCATAGTTAGTTCTAAAGTCCTTCACCATGCGGTAAGGTGTGTTAACAAACATGAAAGGAACACAAATTAGAGTTTGGTTAGATTGCCAATAGTACCCCAAGAAATTAAGGTTGTTAAGATGACATGCTTGCATGGAGCACATAAGTTTGTGTCTGATTGCCTCAACTTATGTGGAGCACATAAGTTTGTGTCTGATTGCCTCAACTTATGTCGGTAGAGATTGTGTATGTTGTGCATTCATCTGAGCCTGGAGTGTCATCTCAGGCTGGTCTAATTGAGAATGAAGCACAGCCATTGACAAAGCCTTATTTTGATGTTGTGATCTGTGTTAATACAAAACTATGACTTTGCAATTAAGGAAAAAAGACTAAGGTAATTTGTCTCTCCATTATTAGCATTAAAAAAGGGATGAATGTCTTAAACCTCACAGAATGCAGACCTTTCATTAGTAGCAGTAACTCCAGTCTCCAGTAGGAATGTGAACTATTCTCACAGCACTCTCAGTTGTGTTCACATGCTGCCCACCAGCTCCTCCGCACGAAATCGCTCAATTTGGAGATCAGATTCGTTAATTTGTACACGGGTAGATCCATCACCCAAGATTGCAATTACAGCGACAGCAGCAACTGATGTCTGCTGCTGTTTTCCACTGTCAAAGGGTGCAATTCGTACCAACCTGTGCATTCCTACTTCTGATTGGGCATATCAAATGCATTATTCACTGTCTACTTCGATTGCTGCTTGCTGAAAAAATAGAATTATCCAAGGTCAGGAAATTAATGCTTGTCCCTCAAAGCTTCAATCTCAGAAAGTAGACAGCTTCACTATTAGCATCTAGAATAGCGTTTAACAATTCATTAAGAAGCATATAGCACCAGCACTTTCACCATTGAATGATACATTGTTGTGTGCATGTGATCATGCATGTTGAGCTTCTTCCACATGAGTAAGATAATATGTGATGCTAGAATTCACTGAAATAAATTAAGGTGGACTATGGTAAGAAGTGAACCTTGATTCCTGCAATCTCACCAGACATTTCATCAACTAGGGTTACTCCATATCCACGCTGTTGAGCATGTGATTTATACATTTGCATGACCATTGATGCCCAGTCCTTGCTCTCAGTACCCCAGTACCAGCTTGAACCTATATTATATATCATATGAAGCATCGATATCTATTACAGCAGCAAATTTTCATCCATAAAAAATGGAGATGAAAGGAGAGAAAACTGCAGGGCAATGTCATGTTCTCGAGCATCCTCCTAAGCTATAGACTAAGAGCATGCAAAGACATCTTCGTACGTAAAACTGTTTAATGCAACAAAGATAAGTACTAATATATATGAAGATTGCCTCTATGTAACAAGAGCAAGGATCATGCTCTCCAAATAAGAGAGCTTTCTCATTTGAATTCTTTCTAATCCAAAGCAAAGCTTTTAGTGATTCCTGCAGAGAGAAGAAGAAAGATGTTGAGAGACTATTCTTAAAAGAAAAATGCAAGCTATTGCATCATTCCCAAAGCGATTTAGTATAGCCCCTCTCTTCTATATCTTGTTTGGTTATTTAAAATGTAATAGACTAGTTTGCTCCAAGGCCACTTTTCAAAATAGAATTATTAACTACTAGATCTCAGAAGGCCATGCACTACATTGTTTCATATGCCAAAAAAACCAATCACTAGTTCCAAAATGCCTATAAGCCACAAAATAAATCTAGAACAATCAGAAAATAAGTATCACACAGTTGTTAATTTCTATGGGATACAAGAAATTGATCCTCAAACAGAACAAGTACATGCCTCGAAGAGGAAGTAGGAGCCCACTGATTCCAGTTCATTCTCTTATCGGGCAAGCTTGATCATGTCAATATGCTCAAGCAATTATTGTTCAAATGCCTTCACTTCTTTCATTTTACCCATATGTGAACCATGCTCACGACTTATCTTACCAGCATGTACAGGACCGTCCCAAAAGTTAGGCTTATTGAGCTTAGCAGATAAGAGAATCAACCTAACTATCAATCTCTTCCACTGGAATCATGAATAACAATGTTATGCTTCACATTGAACAACAATTGGTCAAATAGAAACCGCACTGACTGTCATTCCAATACAACAAACATAAATTTGCTCAAGGCAAACACATAGCACAACTTCTCACTTCACATGAGCAACTAAACTAATCTGTCCTTGGGAAAAAGAGTAACGTAAATTATGTTGAACCTATTTTCTCTTATACTTTTAAAAAACACATGAATATCAAGAACGAAAACACGCCCACTAACCATGATAAACTAAATTTTAACTTAAATGACATAAATGTAGCCAGGATAAAAATCAAAACCCCAAAATATACCTGGAACCGTTTCTTGATAACTTGGATGGATTGAGCAATAGCAGCAGCATGACTCTTTCGGTCACTCTCACTCTCATCAAGAATTATCCATTGATTAGCCACAATCCCATCAACAGTGAGCCCATCAGAAGTTGAAGGTTCAACTGCAGCCTGTGTACTAAAACACCTAAACCCTCATGAAACTGCCACAACTTTATCAGAGCGGCATGGATTTTTTAAAATATTTTTGCCTCAAAAAGCAATACCCAGATGCCAAAGTTGAATCTTTTAATTTCCTAAACTCAAAAGAGCATGCTTTGGCAAGATTTTGATTAGAGCCAGATAGATTTTTCCTGAATTTAATAAAAAATGAAGAGAACCCAGAAGGCAAACGAGAGTGAGTTTGATTGGAATCAATGAACTCGTGAAGCTGTCAGCTGTGTGGAGCTGAGCGTTGTAGTTTTGGTTCTAGTATCCTGAGAGAGAAGTGATGACCAACTACGTGATCTTTTGAGTATAAAAAATGACTTTTTTTTTTTTTTTTTTTTTCGAGGTGACAAACCGAAAAGAGTGATTTTTTTGAGTCTCTAGACTGGGTTTTGGGAAGGTTTAACAGAGTATCAAGTATTGGAGCGCAAAAGGGTAGACGATGTGCGCTGTCAATGAAACTACTTCGTTTTTCTGAACACGGTATGGATGAATTTTTAAGGAATTTCTCTCTAGTTTTATCAAAATTAAAGAGGTCCCCAAGGTTTTAAAAATTGTCACTTATTGAATTATCGACAAAAGTATCGGAATAAGTATTACAAGAAGCTCTACATAGTGAAATGTAAGGCTCCATTCAATTATTTTATTTGATATTCAATAAATGACATGGATATGTTCATTTATGTGTCTGGCTTTGTGTGAAGAAAGAGGCTCACCTTCTCCATCACTGCCACAGCCTCCCTATTCTGGTGAACACCTCCACCACCACCACAGCCTCCTTTTCCGGTAACCACCTCCACCTCCACCACCACCTCAACCTCCCTTTTCCAATTAAGCCAGCCTTAGCCTCCTCATATTACAATAATAATAAACATAAAATCAATCAAAAAGTTTAAAAATTTAATGGTAAATTTATCACTTTTTGAATTTATCCAATTACCACCTCCACCACCGCCTTAGCGTCCCTTTCCCAATTAGTTTTTGAATTTCAATTTCCTACCATCACGGTACACCCTGGCTGTGTAGCCAAGTCGCGCTATTGTTCGTGGCAGCACCTTGCCAGCAAGTAGGCAGGTTGCAAAAATTGCAATTATAGATTGGCACTGTTTTTTTATTTTTTAATCCTCGGGTGTCTGGGCCAGCTTATGCGTACCTCAACTAATCTTTCAGGACCCTAGAACTATCGGCCGAGTAAAAGTCTTAATGCATGTTTGGTTTAATATTTTTATCCCTATTCTGGATCCTATTCTCCAAATAGCGTTTGGTACAATATTCTAAAAATATTACCCTATTTTTTTAATTACATTTTAACCCCATAAGGTTATTAATTTCACTAAATACCCCCTAAAAAAAAGTTTAAAAATTAACAAAAACACCCCCATCAACCCAACTTGTCAGATTCCGACAACCACCGTCGGTGATAGCCGGAATCTATACAACGGCCTAACTTCCGACCAAAAATGGCCGGAAGTTCACCGCTGTGGCCTTTTCCGGCCAGATCCACCACGGATCCGGCCGAAAAAGGCCAGATCTGGCCTTCAGCGACGGCCAAAGAAATGGCCGTCGTTGACCGAAAACGACGGCCACATCTTTGGCCGTCGCTGACGGCCAAAGATGGCCCTCGTTTGGCCTTTTTCGGCCGTCGATGGCCATAACAGACCGTAGATCTGGCCGAAAAAGGCCATAACGACGTGTTACGGCACAGATCCGACAAGTCTGTGCCGTAACGAAATTTTTCGGCCAGATTCCGGCGGTGGTGGCCGGAATCTGACACTGCAGGTGGTGGGGGTGTTTTTGTCATTTTTTATGTTAGGGTCTTTAGTTAAATTAGTAAACCTAAGGGCTTTTTTACAAATTTTTAAAATTTACCTCGTAATACTCCCATATCCAATAACCCAATACTATCCCTAAAATCCTATCCAAAATACTAAACCAAACGCACCCTTAATAGCCACCCCTATTAGTGCTTAGGACCTCAACTAATCCCTTGGGACACTAGAACTGTTGACTGAGTAAGAGCCCTAGTGACCACCTGTAGATGTACGGAATGAAGGATGAATCCTGTGAGGTTGGGTTCACTGGCCATCTGCTACACCTGCACACACACAAAGGAACCGACGTGAAGCGAACTGAAAACACAGAGGTAGTGTTTGCCGTAGGCACTCCAACGCTCAAGTCAATAAGGATAATGAAGGTTTTTTAGTGAGGGTTAAGGAAAAGAAAATGTTACCAATAACTTAGTAGGGAACTAAGACCACGGAGGCAAAGTATAGCTCTCGAGAGTGAGAACTATGTTGTTAGAAGGTGTAATGTTTAATGCCTAAACAGTGGGGTGGCCCCTGTTTATATAGTAACTATGGGATATTCGTATCCCAGTAGGATTCTGAATCCACATAGGAGGAGGTCTGGTAAATAAGGAAAACCCTGATTTACTTGCCTCATTAGCAGCAAGAATCCTAATTCATCCAAGATATAGAATCTTGGATGGATCAAGATAGAACTGAAGAGGAAGAATCATGTTTACCTTGTTTCGGAAGCCTAGCCTTTGGTGGGTTGTTCACGAAGCCCATTTTGGAAGGATGTTGGATTTGGGCCCAAGTCATAGAATCTGGTGCTGGCCCACCCAGGGTTGGATTGTGTCCTTGGGCCTGTTCTGTAGAAAATGCACATCTGGGCCTGATGGCGGCCTAGGTGATTTTTGACCCGAGTAATACTACACATACATCATTTTCATACAACATTTCCCATACAACATTATGTGACAAGATATGATTGACTAATTTAAAGTTAAAATTAAACTTTCACCCAATTATATCTTGCCACATAATGTTGTATGAGAAATGTTGTATAAAAATGGTGTATATGTAGTATTATTCTTTTTGACCCCCACAACAGCCTTATCAATGCTTAGGGAAACTCAAATTCAGGAGCTTATGTAACCTCATTTTGCTCTTTTACCATCACACAAGTTATTACAAAGAGACACTTTCAACAAACAAACTCTTATATATCAAGTGACCACTAAAGGACTTAGGTAAATAGAAAAATAACCCTGCCTCTTATACACACACTGAGCATTTCATCGTTCAATCCTCAATGAATTTGCTATTAAGCGCGTCTTCATAGCAACAGCAAGACTCTACCCTCATCTTGGTAGTCGTATCACTTTCTGGTGCCGGATAATAATCTTCTCTTAGTTGACTATCCCTAAGATTAGACATTTCAGGAAGAACATCAGCAAATGTTCATTACTCGAGCCACGGATAAAGACATTGTTTCAGGAAGAAACATCAACAAATGCTCATTGTTTAAGCAGCTTAATCCAAAATCGTGCTCCAATCGTCTATGCATTCTCCGGCTATCTCCTTCCACCTTTATAATAATTTCCTCCACATTTAGACAATCATTTAGAGCCACCTTTGACAATGGCGTCAAGAACTCACCAACTGGAATCCAAACCGAGAGGCTTTTTCAAAAACTCTTCCATGTCTTCCATGGAAATTCACTTGCAGTAGAGGAGCCCTCTCCATTGAAACAGTATTTTCGTCTCCTTTTGTCCCGTTAATAAGTTGAGTGAACAAAGTATCCTCATCATTCACGAGGTCAAAATTGTGAACATCTAGACTTGAACTCTCACACAATTCGAATCCATTCCACACACAACCAAATATGCAGCACGATCACAATTGGTTCCAAAGCTTTGCAAGATGCCACCGCATCAAGATTCTTAATTACAACAAGAAATATAATTCTAAGATAATCAAATTTCTATATAATAGTTTGCATATATCTACCCCACTATATTTTTTTTTTTATAATATGTCTACTTCTTCTTTATCACAGAGTTCAAATAGTCATATACCCTTCTTACGCTCAAAACGTGTTGGTGGGCTGCAAACGAACCGAACTCTTAGCGAACAGCTCGATGTTTATTTGATAACTGTTCGACTCTACTCGATAACAAACTGTTCGCAAACAATTTGATGTTAGTTCGATTCGAGTTCAAATATGGGATGTTCGTGAACATTATATGTTCGACTGATCCATCTGTTCGTAAATAATCTGTTTGATTATTCGTTCGTTTATGTTCGAAAAACATGGTATACATTATTATAATTTTTATTTTTTTTTCATTTTTTTCTTTTTTATATTATGTTTGGTTTAGTTTGGATGAATTTTTTTAATGATAATCAATAATAAAATATTATGATGCTTTTGTTTTTCTTATATATATAATATGTTCGGATTTTTTTTTCCAAATGTCATCAATAATTAAATATATAAGTATATAGCATTTTAATTAAAAAGTAATAAACTATTTTGATACATAGCATGACAAATTTAATAACATAATAGATTGTATAATCAAGTGATAAATAATATAGTAAATCCAATAACATAATAACTTCATATTTTTCCAAATGTAATCAATAATTAAATATTATAAGATAGCATTTCAATTAATAAATAATAAATATGGTATGATAAATTGATGAACATAACATATTGAATAATCAAGTGATGTATAGCATAACAAATTTAATAATATAATAGCTTAGTTAAATATAGTATGGTAAATTGATGAACATAACATATTGTATAATCAAGTGACATATAGCATGACAAATTTAATAACATAATAGCTTAATTAAACCTAAATTAATCACACATTTGTATTGATCATATATTACAATAAACCCCCATACTACTTTGAATTTATAGGTGTTGATATAAAATATATATGTAGACAGTAATGATAATATATANACATATTGTATAATCAAATGATGTATAACATAACAAATTTAATAACATAATAACTTAATTAAACCTAAATTAATTACACATTTGTATTGATCATATATTAAAATAAACTCTCATACTACTATAAATTTATAGGTGTTGATACAAAATATATATATAGACAGTAATGATATATATATATATATATATATATAATAACTTATAATTTTGATGTTATTTAACCTATGATTAATATATGTATGATAATAGTTTTGTATATACACAATTACACATTATGGGTATAAATTATAAATTGTTGTATATTTGTTTTTTAGAGCACGAATTGGAAAATTGGTGTATATTTTTTATTTGAATAGGTATTTACAAGTTATCGAACGAGTTATTCAAACAGGTATTTACGAGGTAGTCGAACGATCACGAACTAATTGTTTTGTTAATCAAACGAACTCGAACAGTCATCCTGTGTTCGTTCAAGTTCGAACACGAATTCGAACATGTTAGAGTAGATGCCCTAGAGCCAATCAATTATTGTAGAATTGACTCTTTGTAATAATGTTCATTAATCAATAAAAGACATTTTATTCTATATCACGTAAATCATTATTATTGCAATATGTATTGATATATGTCCTTAGAATGGTAGAACCGTGACGAGGGTTTCAAGTGTTTCAAATCTTGACAGTGAGAACCCTATGAGCACATATGGTGGTCATTCTAGAAATGTTCGTAGCCCTAGTATTATTCTGAAGTAAGGGCACAGATAATACAGTAAGGCTATCATAGTGTTAAACGACCCTGTCGAAAGGCAGTGACTGATCTCACTTGTCAAGGTTGTTTGGTGACAATCTGATGCAACACATGGGTGCTTGCTGTAGGCGAATACACCGCAGCCAGTTCACTGGACTGACCCACCAAAGGATTCCATATGGATGGTAACCCTAATGTCTATGGAACAAATCCTCTAACGAATGGTGGTGCATGTGATCCTTAGACTTGAGATTACCAGAGCGTCATGTGCACCGATTGGTGTAGTTTGACACTAGCCTAACGCAGCTCTGTTCAAAGCTGTCAATACGGTGGTAACTGACTGCATCAAGGAGTGTGTCGAGACTATGGTGGATAGACAGAGGATTCATCACTCCCGGGTACGGGAGAAGTTATCTCACGGCGTAATTCAGTAAATGACAATGACACTAAAACTGTGGCCACAGTGGGATTGAGTTGTTGCTTTATCCAGTTTATAATACAGGTCATTGGTCCAGTAACTGAATACACATATCGAGAGTAACCGAAAGTTGACACTATTTCTATGTCTTCGTCTCATTGAAATAACGTATGATGAAAAGATTGAATTGTACGGTAACCATATCGTTGACATGTAGCTACTTTACTGAATCCGAATCTATCGGGTGGTCATGATGCCTTGCTAGGGGCCAATCTTGGTCTGTGTATAGTGAGACGATTAATTAGTGTTAATCGCGATACTATACACTTCCGGTATGATGAGGAGCCTATGGGTCACACAAATAGAAGATAATTTAAGAGCAAGGAAGTTAGAAGGACGTTTTCATCTTTTTGGGTGAAAGGGTATTTTGGTAATTTCACTGTACAATTAAATTTGCTGAGGTCGTAGCCTTTATTTAATTTGTTAGAAAAATTAAATAAGTGAAATTACGTTTAAATATGTGTTCGCACATATTTAAATATATTATCATTATTGTTAAAAAAAAAAAAATATATATATATATATTATAATATATATATTAATATATAATATATATATATATAATATTATATATATATTAATTGATTTAATTGAGATAATAATGAAATAAAATAAATATCTAATTGGGAGTGTTTGGAAACAATGGGTGTTTTGGTTGAAGCCCAAGCCTATTCCATATGGGAATAGGGAAATTAAAATGTTACTATAAAATAAATGTTTAATTGTAAAGGTATGAGATTATTCATTCATTACTTTTTCATTAAAAGAGAAAAACACACAGCCCCCAAAACTCTCTCCCACGTCAGTTTCAGTTAGGGGTGTTCAAAGCGGTTAACCGAACCGTTAACCGCTTTTTTGAACCAAACCGGTTTTTCGGTTCGGGAAAATTCCCGAACCGAAACCGAACCGGTTTAGAGGGAAAACGGTGTTTCGGTTAACCGGTTTTGAACCGGTTTTCCCTTTTTTTTATAAAACTTATTTTTTTTTATTTTTTCCTAAATTAAATTGTAAATATAAATAATACATATCCAAATAAAAATTAGACATTCATATATATCCATTGACCACTACTAACGATACATTAAAAATATTATTATTTTTTATTTAATATATAATATTTATTTTTATTTAATATATATATATTTTGTAAAACCGGTTCAAAAAACCGGTTTCGGTTAACCGCTTTTTATTTTTTCCCGAACCATTAACCGAACCGAAAATTCGGTTTTTTGAATTTTTTGAACCGTAACCAAACCGTTTTTTCGGTTAACCGGTTTTCCGGTTCGGTTATCGGTTTGGTTACCGGTTCGGTTCGGTTTTTGCATTTTTTTGAACACCCCTAGTTTCAGTTTTGATTGAAAATCAAAATACTCTTCATTTCTTCTTGTTTCTTAAGGCTAAAGAGGATCTGGCAAATCCCTCTTTAGTCCTTTGCGATTATCTTCGTGTGGACTACATCGATTTGATCCTACACTTGAGTCAGTAGCAAAATACGTTCAGAGACAAAGTTGGAGGAGCCTCAAACGTGCGTATGATTTCTTAAACTCTAGATTAATTTTCTATAGATTCTTATTTTGATATAAACTTTAAAAATTATACCTTGATCTTGGTTTTATGGAACGATCTGTGTTGTTATTAAAATTTTTTTTTCCGCTGCCTCAATGGATCATTTCCTAACAGAACACTCCTTCATCCTTATCGAATGGGGGTGTTCGGTTCGATTGCAAGCCTATAACACCAATAAGAAAAATCTTTTGACACTAAATAATTCAAACTTTACTGTTATCTTATTATAGATATTATAACACTTCATTTTTTAACTTCAAGTAGACTTTACATGGGAAGATGAGTATATACACTAATCATATAACAAGAATACATCGGGTTATTTGCACTTTCATTCTTAAGGTTCGGAGTATATTTACTTACCTCTGGTACTATAGGATATGAACAGTTAGTCTAGTTGTAAGACTTTTCAATAGAAAGTTTACAATACTCATATTATCTTATTCACACATTATTAAAAATTAATTAATTGTAGATTGTTCGTATTTTATTCATTTATAATAGTTATTCATAGCTATTACGTCCAACTTTTTATCTTTATTTTAATTTTTTTATGTTTTACTCATTTATAATAGTTAAAAGTCTTACTTAACTAGACTAAATTGTTTATATCCCACAATATTTGAGGTAAATGTATATATTTCAAACCTTAAGGATGAAAATGCAAATAATTTGAATCATATCATGTTAATAATATATAAGCATGGGTATAAACAATCGATTTAACTTAGCGATCATTGATAATGATTGAATATATACTATTTATCTTTTTAATTTAAATTTAATAATCATTAAAAGTTTGATAATGGTATTGATTTAGTATATAAAAAAAATGATTAACATCAATCATTGAAAGATTAATAATTTACACTGGCGATCCGTTATCCAAGGAAAAAGTCAGATGTTGAACATTTTCTGCTTTACCCAAAAGTAATACTAGATGATATGATTATGAATAATACTAGAGAGCCACAAACAAATAGAGTAAACCTGTTTTTCCCACCCAAAAAATAGTTTAATGTCACTTTTCTATCGATAGACTTTTAAAATACCACTTTATTATTCAAATTTATATTTCGTTTCTGTTTCTGATTCCGGCATCATTGCAATTCCACAGCTTTCCCAATATTCACTCACCAAAACCCCTTAAACCCTACTCTAGTCAACCTCGTCAATCTTCAACAATCGAGCGATTAGGGTTTGCACAGCCACTCCTCCCAAGCCAAATTTTGTTTAATTCCAACCACGAAAATCCAACATTTCACCACCAAAAGACTTATTAACCTCTTCTCTTCAAAAGCTCCAACAGTCTGGATCGATTTTGCTCTCTATTTTCCATCGGAATATAAATGTGAATAATAAAGTAGTATTTTAAAAGTCTATAGGTAGAAAAGTGTCATTAAACCATTATTTGAATGGAAAAAAGTTGTTAACTCCAAACAAATATTATAAAGATTTTTATACAAACTATGTGGCAGAAAAAAAAAAAAAAAAAAAAAGTGAATATGATGAGTTTGACTTTTTGTATTCACTATTTCTTTCAATTTTTGTCATATCAGTTTGTATAGAAATCCTTAGAAGATTTGTTTATATGTCTAGCATTATTGTTTAATTATAATATAAAATATCATTTCATACAACTAAGGTATGTATAAATATGTATGTTATAGAGATATTTAATTTTAAAAAATACATAAAGTAATGTTGAGATAAATCTATTGATAATTTATCCTATTGTTGATGTAATATATCTAATTATATTTTATTTTCTCTTGAAAAGAGAAACATATTAGACAATTTAATTATTTCATAGGATTAATTTTAAGAGATTATCTCTGCACGTTTTAAACTTGAAAAATGATCAATATCTTTTTAATATTAATATTGATTTACACAATTAAAAGAAAAAATGTGTTCATTTAAAGTATTAATGAATAAAATATTTATAATAACAAAGAGTTATTACACAGTTAAGTTACAAATTTAATTGAGCCATAGTTCCTTTATAAAAGTGGTTGGGATCCTCGGATATATCGAATGCACTATTCTAGTTAATGAAATACGTGCTTTAATTATCTTTGGGTGGTTGAGTAGGGCGATAAAGACTCATTCAAAATGTCTTGAGTTAGATTCCCTATTATTGCTAATAGCGGTAGCGACTGGAGGGTTCTTATCTTTTAATTAGAAGATAATAGAGTTAACGACTTTTTTTCATCCAAATAATAGTTTAATGACACTTTCTCCTCCACATACTTTAAAAATACTATTTTATTATTCAAATTTATATTTCGGCTGTGAAAAGATAGCAAATTCGGTCTAAGCTATTGGGGTGAAAGGTTAAATTTTGGTGATTGTGATTGATTGGAATTAGACTTGGGAGAGGTGGCTACGCAAACTCTAATCGTTCGATTATCGATAATTAATAAGATTGATAAGAATAAGGTTTAAGGAGTTTTAATGAATGATGATCAATAAAGAAAATAATAATAGTGTAAAGTCGTATCGAACGAAGTTAGAATTGAGAACAAAAAAAATAATTTTGAATAATAAAATGGGTGATAAAATAGCACTAAATCATTATATGGGTGGAAAAAAATGGTTTACTCGACGACAATATCCACCAATTATAAGACTGTTGAACAATAAAAACAAAAATAAAGTTCCCCACATGATAAAAAATATCTTCCTTTTAATAAAGTTGGAATGATAGTCTCTGAGATCCATTTAATGGGTATCTGCCCAACTCACATGGTTATTATTTGGAATCTCCCTCGGCATATCTTGCTTGCTCTATACTTTCATAGGAATAGTAAGTCTACTCTTGTCATTTTCTGATATTGATTCGTCTATAGTTCTTCCGACAATTAACTTCATAACTAAAATCTATATTGTATTCGTTTGCTGTGGCCGCTAAAGTTGTCCCAATTCCGCCGACAGCCACTAAAATAGAAAAACTGTCGGTAAGTAGTTTTAACTTTTAATAATAATGTCCTTTTGACTGGATGACAGATTTTAACTGGATTGATCATTAATAAAAGGTCTTTATATTTATACTACTAAAATAATTTATTAGATTTATAAGATATTCAATAAATATAAATAATTAGTTGTGGTGTATATAACTTAAGTTTAGACACTTTAATTATTAAAAAAATACGTTTAATAAAATCTTTTTATCTATAATATAATCTTTTGATGCTAGGTTTGAGTATTTTTTCTTTTCTGTTCTGAAATATGTATTAATTTAATTTCTTTGAATTAAAAGAAAAGAATTTTGGAATTCCTAAGAATAAGATAAATACAAACAAAATTGTTTAATATGGTAATTTTATTTTTAATAAAGATTGGCTTATATTTGTACTAATGTGTAAGGACGGTGGTAAAGTAGAGCGTTCGGCCGAGGGGAGATGGACATACATGTTAGAAAAGGAGCGAGAGTTGTTGCATTAGCTGTAGGAGTTTATTATTTATCGTTACCTTTGGGTCTGATCATAAAGCTAGAGATCTGTTATGGTGTTCCTACTGTTGTGAAGAATATTATTTATGAGTCCATTTTGGATGATTATGGATATCATTTTGAGATTGCTAATAGATTGATATCTTTGTGATATAATTTAAGGCGAGTTTGACTTCTTACCCAATAAGGTCTTATTGAATGAGAGGATTACTCCCTCTTATAACCCAATAGGTTTGAGTGTGTCTAGTCGAAGTAGGACTCTAACACTTCCTCTTACGGTCAAACCCATATGTTGGGTCATGCTTATTGATGGAAGTAGTTGCTGGCTTTAACTCCTCACTTGCTGGTCAAACGCTCAACTCAATTGAACCTAGGCTTTGATACTATGATAGAATTTGAGGTGAGTCTGACTCCTCACCTACTAAGGTCTTATTGAATGAAAGAATTCTCTCCTTTTATAATCTAATAGATTTGAGCATACTTAGTCTTTGAATAGTATTTATTATAGATCCAATCTTATAAACTTTCTAATTTTATAAATTTTCTCTTATAATTTTAATGTGATAACTAATAATTTATAATTAGATAGATAAAATCTATTACGAACTAATCAATTGTGAATTATAAGTTAAAGTTGGAAGAAAAATACGGTAATGTTGAATTTAAATAGAAAAAATCCGTAAAGCAGAAGTGAGAATCACGAGAAAGATAAGAATCAGTCACGGCAATGATAAGATGTCTGACTGTTGTGGTACTTGAATAGTAATTAAATAAGAGGGCAAGAAAACGAAGTCTCAAGAGCCATTAAAGGCGCTCACTACACGTTAAATTAGTACCAGAAAAGAGTGCTCAAAGAAGCACGAGATGAGAGCAATCAGAGAGTATCCTTGATTACTTGGTCCCTCATCTTCCTCTTATTTATTTTTCATCTGTCTACAGTCTACCACCTCTGTACAATAATTTCTAATGTGTCCACTTCTCCACTCACTCCTCCACCCTTTTATCTAACTGGCCTATCAATCCCTCACCTCTTACAGGGTCGAAACGTGTCCACTTCTCCACTCCTCCTCCGTCTGATCTCACTTGCCTTATCAGTCCCTCACCTCTTATATGGTCGAAACGTGTCCACCCATGAACAACTTTTTCATTTGTTTTTACGGCAAAATTCTACTGTTTTTTCGCTGAAAGTTTTAGTCAATGCAGTAAAAGTACAAGCCTGAACTCTATTTATTTTCAATCTATTCTCGTCTTCCACCCTGACATTGCAGGGACGAAGAATAGTAGAGAGCAGAGACAGAGAAAAAAGCTTCAACAGCTTCTTTCTCTTTAACTCTCTTTGTTCTTCTTCTTCTTCTTCTTCTTCACTCTTTCATTTCTACTGTTTTTAAGCTCCTCCAATTCCTCAGCTTTCCTCTAATCATCAAAAGGTGCATCCCTTCTACCTTCTACTCATCATCCTTTACCCTAAAAAAATCTCTACTCATCATCCCTTCTACCTTCTACTCATCATTCCTCTAATTTTATGTACTGTAGATTAGTATTTAGTGTTATTATTAACTAATATCTTTTTAATCTTATGATGCATTAAGACTTAAAGAGTTGTTTCAACAGAACATTGTAACGTATAATATGTGTTAGTACATTAATATTTTGGCTTATTATTTTGACCATGTTCTTTATATAAAGTATTTTTCTTGTTGTCTATCATATATATATATATATAGCAGAAAAATCTTGTCCTGATGAGATGACTTAAGACTTAATTTACATATTTTGAGAATATTTAAATTATAAATGTTAGATGTTACACCAAAATAGCATAAAACTTGAGATAAATATATTATTTTCCATGAGCTAATCTCACTCTGAATCACCAATAATCACACTGCAGTTCATAAATAAGTAAAAAGCTGACGTATATTTCCTGCAATGTCTCATTCTTTGTTCGAATCTTGATAGGTATTCATCAGAGCTGAAGCATGAAGAGAACAAAAGGGTGCCAGGACCTTCATGGAATGGAGCGTGATGCCCAGAATACTGCTAGACAGGTTTTGTAACTCAATATTCAAACCTTTTTGGAGTTTTGTTTATTCACGATGAGGTTGCTCTTTTAGTTCTGCTAAAATTTCATGAATCTTTGGCTTTGCTTTTCATTTTAAGTCTTCACCCTTAAACGATGTTTTGGTAACTCTTTTGGATACATTCATTCACTTTGATTGAAGTTTGCATTCACGTAAAACAATTTTTTTGACTCGGTGAAAAAACGAATTTTAATTACACGCGCTCAAGTGTTTATTACGTCAATTGAAAGTTGAGGGGATGTACAGTCTGTGCGTACCTTAACCAATTCTCAGGATTCATTAAACACTCAAATAGATCAGGTAAGTTACAAATATAACTAGTTTGTATGCACCTCAATTATAGAATCTATAGTGTCTGTTGAACACTGTATAAACTCAATAGATGAGATAAGTCATATGGGTGTGTTTGTTTTAGTATTTTAGATATTTTTAGAGTTTGATAAGAATAACGAGGTAGAATTTAAAAATTAACAAAAACACACTCCTAGGTTTGTTAATTTAATAAACACCTCTGTAATAAAAATATTACAAATTACAAAACACCTCCACCCACCCATTAAATACCAACAGCCTGCCACCACCGCCGGAGGGTGGCTAGAGTCATCGTATTGAAGCATTACTAGCTGGATCTAGCCGATCGTGAGTCGAGATGGCTTTTTCGAGCCAGATCCACCATGGATCTGGCTAGAAAAGGCTAAATCTACTGCAGATCTACCCATGCTTGGTCATTAACGACGACCAAAGATATGGTCGGAATCTGACAAATGTGGGTGAGTGGGGGTGTTTTTGTCAAATTTTAAACTTTTTTTTCGGAGGGTGTTTAGTTAAATTAATAAACTTAAGAGGTTTAAAAATAGTTGAATAAAATATAATAGTATTTTCAGAATAGGAAAACAAACTGGTATTTTGGAAATAGTATGAATAGGATAGTGAAAAATATTAAACCAAACAAACCCGTTAATATCCCGTTTATACGCATCTCAACTAATTTTCAGTGTCCATTGAATACCCTAAAAACCTAATTATAAAGTAAGTCACAAATATAACTAGTTTGTGTGCACCTCAACTAATCCTCAATTCCTCATAGCCCATTGAATAATCTATAAACCTAATAGATCAAGTAAGTCACAAATATAATAATAGTCACTTTTATGGGACTATCTCTAAGTAACCTATCCAAATAATTAAAGTTTTACCGTTCGAATCATAAGACCACTGACTTCAGTTGAGATTTTGACTTGTTAAATGGGAATATTTTTCTACATTTTAATGGGTTTGGTAGTAATTACGTAGTGTTGTTAATATGTAATCTTATTAAATGTCCGACAAACTTTGGAAGGATTTTGGTAGTTGTCGTTTGTATTAAAATACTACAGAATCGTAAATCATGTACGTACGTAATAAGATTTTGCTAAAGACGTCGTCCTTTAATAGACATTGTAATACTGTAACAGGTTACCAAAGAACAGAATATCAGTGGCTTATCAAAGGGAATCGATTCTCAAAGACTTCGATCACTCGGAAAAATGCCGCCAAAGCATCCATTTCCTTCAAAAGTTTCGTGTGCTTGTGAAGTGTTTTCCGAATATAACGTGGATACTTTGACAGAACAGAGGGATATTCTGAAAGAAGAAATGGCTAGCTTGATGA
This sequence comes from Pistacia vera, assembly GCF_008641045.1. Lineage (NCBI taxonomy): Eukaryota > Viridiplantae > Streptophyta > Magnoliopsida > Sapindales > Anacardiaceae > Pistacia > Pistacia vera. Next base: position 2,843,113 of record NW_022196645.1, read on the forward strand.
TCACACCTTCAGTAAGTACTTCAATTCCTGCATATTTAATATAACAAAGTATATTTAATGTAAATTTCTTTCTTTTTTTGGTTCTTTATAAACAGTCAAATTTAAATGGTCAACATCGACAAGAAGAAGATGAAGAATCACATTCTCTTTTTTTTATTGGAGATCAACCATACAGGAATTAAGATGATGGTTCAAGGTGGTCGCTTCGTTGTAATGTTATCATAAATAACATGTAGTTTGCTTTGATTAGATTCCAGTTCTGTTAGTAGATTGATAAATATTGGTATCTCCCTATCTTATATATAGTAGAAAAACCTCGTACTGATGCATGAATTGAGACTTTAATAGTACTTAATTTACAATTTTGAGAATATTTAAGGTACAAATGTTAGATCTTACACTAAAATAGCATAAAGCTTTAGATAAATATCCATGTCTTTTTTCATAAAAGAAACAAGATAATTTGATATGTGTGATGATACAAATCTGCACCACAAGGCAGAGACAGTGCGGGACGCCAAAACGAAAGTTCCCTAGGTTTATACAGACATCTACTTTAGATGTAAATTTTGTGCCGTTGGATTGAGTATACCAAATGGAAATGGGAAGAAAAACAAGTTTTTTCACTCTTTCTTAGCCGAACAGCTTTCCATGGCAGAGTATGTATCCTGATCTACCAAACCATGGATGCTCGTATGCAACTCCATGGAGTAGGTTAAGATCCATGGACTTCTTCTTTGACACATCTTCAACAGTGGGGGACGCCAAAACAAAAGTTTCCTAGGTTTATACTTGAAAAGACATCTACTTTAGATGTAAATTTTGTGTGGTTGGATTGAGTATACCAAGTGGAAATGGGAGAAAAACAAGTTTTTTCACTCTTTCTTAGCCGAATAGCCTTCCATGGTAGAGTCTGTATCCCCCATCACAGCCACTCTCTCAAGTCAAATTCCGTTTAATTCCAACTACCAAAATCCAACCTTCTACCACCAAAAGACTTATTAACCTCCCCTCTTCAAAAGCCCCAAAAGTCTGGATCGGTTTGCTCTCTATTTTCCGTTGGAATATAAATGGGAATAATAAAGTATTTTTTTAAAAGTCTATGGGAGGAAAAGTGTATTAAGCCATTATTTGGGTGAAAAAAAAGTCGATGATCCAAACAAATATTATAAAGATTTTATTACAACTATGTGGCAGAAAAGAAATAGAAGAGTGAATATGATGAATTTGACTTTTTGTATTCACTATTCCCTTCAATTTTGCACATCAGTTTGTATAAAAATCTTTAGAAGATTTTTTTATACGTCTAGCATTATTGTTTAATTATAATATAAAACATTATTCATACAAATAAGGTATGTATAATGTGATATTATAGAGATAATTAATTTTAAAAAATACATAAAGTAATGTTGAGATAAATCTATTGATAATTTATCCATTGTTGAGTAATTATCTAATTATTATATTTATTTTTTCTCTTGAAAAGGAAAACATTAGACAATTTATTATTTCATAGGATTAATTTTAAGAGATTATCTCTTAAAAAGTTTTCATGGCACGTTTTAAAGTTAAAATGATCAAAATTTTTTTAATATTAACATTGATTTACACAAATAAAAGAAAAAATGTGTTCATTTAAAGTATTAATGAATAAATATTTTAATAACAAAAAGTTATACACGTTAGTTACAAATTTAATTGAGCCATAGTCCTTATAAAAGTCGTTGGGATCCTTGGATACATCGAATGCATTATTCTAGTTAATGAATATGTTTTTAATCACTTGGGTGGTTGAGTGGGGCGATAAGGACTCATTCAAAAGGTTTTGACTTGGATTCCCTATTATTGTTAATAGGGATGGTGACGGGAGGGTTCTTATCTTTTAATTGGAAGACAATAGAGTTAACGACTTTTTTCACCCAAATAATGGTTTAATGACACTTTTCTATCACGGACTTTAAAAATTCCACTTTGTTATTTAAATTTAATTCCAGTGGTGAATAGAGAGCAAATTCGGTTCAGGCTATTGGAGATTTAGAAGAGGGGAGGGTCATAATTCTTTTGGTGGTTGTGATTGATTGAAATTTGACTTGGAATGGGTGGTTACGTAAACCCTAATATCTCGATTTTCGGTGATTAACAAGGTTGACAAGAGTAAGGTTGAGGGGTTTTAATAAGTGATGATCAGGAAAAAAATTGTAGTAGTATGAAGTTGAACGATAGTGTTAGATTGAGAACAAAAAAATAATAATTGAATAATAAAATGATTTTTTGTAAGGGTGATAAAATACAACTAAATCATTATATGGGTGGAAAAAAAATGGTTTACTCGACGACAATATCCACCAATTGTAAGTCTGTTGAACAATAAAAACAAAAATAAACGTTCTCACTGTTTTCTAAAAAAGAAAGATATGACAGACATTAAAAGAGATGGTAAAAAGGTATCATATACTTAGAGGTATGGATGCCTAATATGAAGCAAGCCTTTTTGGCATCAATTCCTGAATCTCTAAGTCATGAAGTAACCAAGCTTGCCTTCAATCTAGAATAAATTAGGCTGAGTGGTCAGGATTGAAAAAACATCTTGTATCGAACACCATCAGGGAGGATTCTAAGTTTATTAAGTTTAGAGTAAACATCAAAACCTAGAACTATATCTTTGCCAAGTAGATCAGAACCAAAAACTTTATAAAAAGTGAAACAGCCTGAAAAATTGATTTTAATAGATTTGTTGATCAGATGTGTTGATGCGTGATTTAGGCATCAACCAATCGACACGTGCGCAACGTTGATTGGACAAGAAAACACGTGAATAAGATTATGAAACGAAATAAATGCAATGAGAGCTTTTAAAGTGGTTCGGATGCTAAGGTAGCAAGTCCTACAATCCACTGATTTGTATTGATATGGTGGGTCAAGTCGCTAAAGCCGACTGACTTACAATGATTGGAAAGTAAATACAAAAGTTTTTGAGAGAGAGGTTTTTTTTATGTAAAATTGTCGAATCCCTTTAATGAAGGGGTCTTCCTCTTCTATACCCAGTTGAATGGGCGTAATCATCACTAAATCCTTGGGTTGGTGTGATTGTCAGAACCTATATGATTTTACGTCCCATTGCCATTTCCAAGCGATTTCACGTGATTTGGAGCAGGGGAACGGACACGTAGGAGCTCCAGGGCGCTTGACAGGCTTGACGTGCGCTTACCATTCTGACGGGAGCAGGCCAGTTCGCCACGAGACTCCACGTCAGCCCTCGGTTTCAGGCATAACAGGAGTCCCCTAGTTTTTAAGGTGTGAGAATCGAACCTGGAAACTAAGTCATGCCGCGATTTTGGGTCCTAGTAGTTTCGATCCGAATGGAAGGATCTCGGGACAGGACCTTTTGCGAACACGACCTCGCACAAGTCTTACCCAAACGACCTGACAACATCATTTTAGCGACCTGGATTAGTCGGACGCTCTTTTCCGTGCCTTGGAGAGATTCAATGAACCCGCATCATGCTGTCAGACGCTCTGCGTGCTGCAGTGTAGGTACATTAAATGCGTGGTGTACTGACCCGACGTCATTTTGACAGTTTAACTGCGCGACGCATATGAAACGACGACCCTCATTACTGCATTTAAGCGACGTGGGGCGCATTAAATGCGGGGAGAGAGAGAAGGCTATCGTTTCGGTTCGAGAAGTGGTAACCGTCGATTCGCAATCCATATAAAACCTCGCATTTTTCAGATGAGGCCACAAAACCTTTTTCGTTTCCAATGATAAGCCTTTGCAAACCGGAAGTTCTTCTTTTCCAATCGGCGCTTCTTAAGCATCTGAAACAGGTTTCGGCGGTCACGCATCCAGAAGGTGAGGTCCATTTTCTCCTTTCTCTTCCCCTTTCTTTTTTTGTTTGTCTGGTTGGTGGGCGAGGGCGTTGGGTCCTGGTGTTTCACCAGAGGCGCGCCGCCGTTGCCAGGCTCGAGCCGTGGGTGGCGGTCGAGTTACGTTAGGGTTTAAGGAATTTGTCCCGTGCCGCCGCGCGGGACAAAATGCGAAGGCTAAAATGATTGTGTCTGTCGGTGTTGCAGACTCTGGAATGGATCCGTCAATGCTAGACCCGAGGAAGTGGCCAGCTCGTCCTCGCGGGACGTTCCGAGGACGCATCCCTTGATGTCTCTCGGTTCTCACCCAAGAAGAGCTTAATAGGATAAAAAAGCGAGTTTGACCGTCGCACGGAGGTGTTCCTTGACACACCAGGTCGTCACGGCGCCCTTCCGATGGCCTGCCGCGATTCGAAGAGATCTTCAAGGGTGGAGGGATGATTCCCTTCCATCCTTCAAGGTCGGTCCTGGATCACTTCGGGATCGCACCAATGCAACTCACACCAAACGCGTATGTCATCGTCGTCGCGATGTACATCGCGCGCGCTGCGAAAGCGGCTTGGGCAAGCTAACGGCAGTGGAGCCGGCGTCGCCTATTACCTTAAAAAGAGTAGGGACAAGGATTCATATTACCTGTCCCGACGACCTACCATCGCGAGGGATACATAGCTATCCTAGCAACGCGGGGGCTACGAGACGAAATTCTCTTTTTCTGGATAGCGGCTACTGCGCTTTCAGAACACAAGTATGTTATCCTCGTAGGCATATTATCTGTTCGCATGCTCTATAATAATGACCTGCTTTCTTCTTTGCAGTTAATAGAACGACCAGCCAAGACCTACTTGATGACCCGGATAGGCTGTGTCTTTTGGAGTATTAGACGAGGAAAGCCAGGATGCGAGGAAGTCGTGACAATGCGAACTTGCAGAAGTATGGTTTTACAGCAACAACGCGTCTTTAGAACCCTTGTAAGGTAAGTTACATTGATTTCCATCCTGGTCGCGGAGCAGTTTGTTTTACTAACGCATTTGTATGCAGAAACTATGTCCCGAAAGAGTCTGAACAGTAAAAAATCTCACTATTAGCCATTTAGAAGACCTTGATGAGGTTTCCACTTAAAGGTTGAAAGGATAAAATATCTTCCTTTTAATAAAGTTGGAATGATAGTCTCTGGGATCCATTAATGGGTATTACCCAACCACATGGTTGTTGTTTGGAATCTCCTCTGCTCTATACTTTCATCGGAATAGTAAGTCTACTCTTGTCATTTTCTGATATTGATTTGTCTATTGTTCTTCCGACAATTAACTTCATAACTAAAATCTATATTGTATTCGTTTGTGGCCGCTAAAGTTGTCCCAATTCCGCCGACAGCCACTAAAATAGAAAAATTGTCGGAAAGTTTTAATTAATATCTTGATTGGATGACATTAACTATCTGGACAGAGCATTAATAAAAGGTTATATGTTAAAGTTACACAAAATAATCGAATTTTACGTTTCGTTTATGGGTTATAAGATATTCAATGAATTTTAGTAATTATTTGAGGTATAGTAACTTACACCTTAGTTATAAAAAAAAATGCGTTTAATGAAATCTTTTTATCTAATATAATTTTTGAGTTAGGTTTGGGTGATTTTTTTTTTTTTGGTTATGAAATATGTATTAATTTCTTTGAATTAAAAGAAAAGAATTTTGAAATTCCTAAGAATTAGATAAATACAAACAAAATTGTTAATATGGTAATTTTATTTTTAATAAAGTTGGTTCATATTGTACTAATGTGTAAGGACTAGTAGAGTAGTAGAGCGTTCGACCGAGGGGAGAGGGACATCCGTGTTAGAAATGGAGCAAGAGTTGTTGCATTAGTCGTAGGAGTTTATTATTCATCGTTACCATCGGGTCTGATCATAAAGCTAGAGATTTGTTATGATGTTCTACTGTTGCGAAGGATATTATTTATGAGTTCACTTTGGATGATTATGGATATCATTTGATATTGCTAATAGATTGATATCTTTGTGATATAATTTAAGATGAGATGACTTCTCATCCAATAAGACCTTATGATAGAAGGAATTACTCCATTTTATACCAAAAGATTTGGTGTGCCTAGTCGATGTGGACTTCAATATTCTCTCACACGGTCAAGCTATATGTTGGGTCATGTCTATTGATGAGGTAGTTGGCTTTAACTCCTCACTCGCTCGTTAAACGTTCAACTCAATTTAACCTAGGCGTTGTACCATGATAGAAATTGAGGTGAATCTGACTCCTCACCTATTAAGGTTTTATTGAATGAGAGTATTATCCCCTTCTTATAACCTAATAGATGGGCGTACCTAGTCTTTGATGGTATTCATTATGGATCAAATTTTATAAACTTTCTCTCATAATTTTAATATGATAGCTAATAGCTTAAATTGGACAGATAAAATTATTACGAAATTAATCAGTTATGAATTACCACGTTATAGATGTAAAGAGTTGATTGTATGAATTTAAATAAAAAAAAAAAACCGTAAAGCAAAGGCGAGAATCACGAGGAAAATAAGGAACCGGGTAATGATAAGATGTCGACTGTTGTGGTACTTGAATAGTAATTAAATAAGAGGGCAAGAAAACGAAGTCTCAGAGCCACTACATGTTAAATTAGTACGAGCAAGAGTGTTCAAATAAGCACGAGATGAGAGAAATCTCAAATCAGAGAGTCTCTTGATTACTTGGTCCCTCATTCCTCTTATTTATTTTCATCCATCTACATCTGTACAATATTTTCTATATGTGTCCAATCTCCACTCACTCCTCCACCTTTTATCCAACTGGCATCAATCCTCACCTCTTATAGGGTCGAAACGTGTCCACTTCTCCACTCTCCTCCGTCTGATCTCACTGGCCTTATCAGTCCCTCACCTCTTATATGGTCGAAACGTGTCCACCCATGAACAACTTTTCATTTGTTTTTACGGCAAAATTATACGTTTTTTCGGTGAAAGTTTTAGTCAATGCAGTAAAAGTACTTCCGGTGAACCTGAACTCTATTATTTTCAATCTATTTCTTCTTCCACCCTGACATTGCAGGAAGAGAAGAATAGTAGAGAGTAGAGACAAAGAAAAAAGCTTCCAAAGCTTCTTTCTCTTTAACTCTCTTTGTTCTTATTCTTCTTCTTCTTCACTCTTTCATTTCTACGTTTTTAAGTCCTCCAATTCCTCAGCTTTCCTCTAATCATCAAAAGGTGATCGCTTTACCTTCTACCATCATCCTTTACCCTAAAAAATCTTTTTTTAAAAAAATCTCTACTCATCATCCCTTCTACCTTCTACTCATCATCCTCAGCTTCCTCTAATTTTATGTACTGAGATTAGTATTTAGTGTTATTATTAACTAATATCTTTTTAGTCATTGATGCATTAGAACTTAAGAGTTTTCAACAGAACATTGTAACGTATAATATGTGTTAGTACATTAATATTGGTTTATTTTTGACCATGTTCTTTATATAAAGTATTTGTCTTTTTGTCTATCATAAATAATATAGCAGAAAAATCTTGTACTGATGAGATGACGACAAGAGTTAATTTACATATTTTGAGAATAGTTAAAGTTTAAATGTTAGATGTTACACCAAAATAGCATAAAACTTGAGATAAAATATTATTTTCCATGAGCTAATCTCACTCTTAATCACCAATAATCACACTGTAGTTCATAAATAAGTAAAAAGCTGACGTTATTTTCTACAATGTCTCCTTCTTTGTTCGAATCTTGATAGGGATTCATCAGAGCTGAAGCATGAAGAAACAAAGGGTGCCAGGACCTTCATGGAATGGAGCTGATGCCCAGAATACTGCTAGACAGGTTTTGTAACTCAATATTCAAACCTTTTTGGAGTTTTGTTTATTCACGATGGGTTGCTCTTTTAGTCTGCTAAAATTTCTTGAATCTTGGCTTTGCTTTTCATTCAAGTTTTTTTTTTTTTTTTTTTTTTTAATCATCGGTCATTTAGGTCAGTTTACACGTACTTCAACTAATCTTTTAGGACTTTAGAATTATCGGCCGAGTAAAAGCGTTAACAGCCACCCCTATTAGTGTCTAGGACCTTAACTAATTCCCTGGGATCCTAAAACTATTGACTGAGTAAGAGCCCTAGTGACCACCTGTAGATGTCAAAATCTACAGTCACGGAATGAAAGAGTTGAGGCCACTTAGCAATCTGCTGCACCTGTATACATACAAAGGAACCAATGTGAAGCGAACCGAAAACACCAGGATGATGTTTGCCGTAGGCACCCCGATGCTCAAGTCAGTAAGGATAATGAAAGCTTTTTAGTGAGGGTTAAGGGAAAGAAAATGTTACCAATAACTTAGTAAGGAACTAAGACCACCAAGGCAAAGTATAGCTTTGGAGAGTGAGAACTATGCTATTAGAAGGTGTAATGTTCAATGCCTAAATAGTTGGGTGACCCTTGTTTATATAGTAGCTATGGGATATTCGTATCCCAGTAAGATTCTAAATCCACATAGGAGGAGGTCTAGTGAATAAGGAAAACCTTGATTCACTTGCCTCATTAGCAGCAAGACTCCTAATTCATCCAAGATACGGAATCTTGGATGGATTAAGATAGAATCGAATAGGAAGAATCATATTTACCTTGTTTCGGAAGTCTGGCTTTTGGTGGGCTGTTTACGAAGCCCATTTTGGAAGGATGTTGGATTTGGGCCCAAGTCATGGAATTTGGCACTGGTCCACCCAGGGTTGGATTGTGTCCTTGGACCTGTTCAATAGAAAATGCATGACTGGGCCTGATGGGGGCCCAGGTGATTTTTACCCCCACACCAACCCTATTAATGCTTAAGTGGACTCAAATTCAGGAGCTTATGTAATCTCTTTTTGCTCTTTTACCATCAGATAGGTTATTATAAAGAGACACTTTCAACAACACAAACTCTTGTATATCAAGTGACCACTAAAGGACTTAGGTAAAACCGAAAAATAACCCTGCCTCGTATCCTTTTGATGAACACACACTGAGCATTTCATCGTTCAATCCTCAATGAATTTGCTATTAAGCGCGTCTTCATAGCAACAACAAGACTCTACCCTTATCGTGGTAGTCGTATCACTTTCTGGTGCCGGATAATAATCTTCTCTTTGCTGACTATCCCTAAGATTAGACATTTCAGGAAGAACATCAACAAATGTTTATTGTTTAAGCAGCTTAATCCAAAATCGTGCTCCAATCGTCTATGCATTCTCCGGCTATCTCCTTCCACCTTTATAATAATATCCTCCAGATTTAGACAAATCATATATCTACCCCACTATATTTTTTTTATATTATGTCTACTTCTTTATCACAGAGTTCAAATAGTCATATACCCTTCTTACGTTCAAAACGTTTACACCAATAAGAAAAATCTTTTGACACGAAATAATTCAAACTTTACTGTTATCTTATTACAGATATTATAATACTTCATTTTTTAACTTCAAGTAGACTTTACATGGGAAGATGACACTAATTATATAATAAGAATATATCGGGTTATTTACACTTTCATCCTTAAGGTTCGGAGTATATTTACTTACTTCTGGTACTATAGGATATGAACAGTTTAGTTGTAAGACTTTTCAATAGAAAGTTAATTTATAATACTCTTATTATCTTATTCACATGTTATTAAAAATTAATTAATTGTAGAATAAGTAAACTGTTCGTATTTTATTCATTTGTAATAGTTATTCAAAGCTATTACGTCCAATTTTTTTTTTTTTTTTTTTTTTTTTTTTTTTTTTTTTTTATGTTTCATTCATTTATAATAGTTAAAAGTCTTACTTAACTAGACTAAATTGTTTATATCCCACAATATTTGAGGTAAATGCTATATATTTCAAACATTAAGGATGAAAATGCAAATAATGTGAAGCATATCATGTTAATAATATATAAGCATGGGTATAAACAATCGATTTAACTTAGTGATCATTGATAATGATTGAATATATACTATTTATCTTCTTAATTTAAATTTAATAATCATTAAAAGTTTGATAATGGTATTGATTTAGTATATAAAAAAATGATTAACATCGATCATTGAAAGATTAATAATTTATCCGTTATCCAAGGAAAAAGTCAGATGTTGAACATTTTCTGCTTTACCCAAAAATAATACTAGATAATTATGATTATGATTATGAATATGAATAATACTAGAACTATAAACAAATAGAGTAAACCTGTTTTTCTCACCCAGGTTTAATGACATTTTTCTACCGATAGACTTTTAAAATATCACTTTATTATCCAAATTTATATTTCATTTCCGTTTCCAATTCTGGCATCATTGTAATCTCACACCACCACAATTCTCTTCCCCAATCATCACTCACCAAAACCCCTCAAACCCTACTTAAACAAACCTTGTCAATCGTCGACAACCGAGCGATTAGGGTTTACACAGCCACTCCTCTCAAGTCAAATTCCGTTTAATTCCAACTACCAAAATCCAACCTTCTACCACCAAAAGACTTATTAACCTCCCCTCTTCAAAAGCCCCAATAGTCTGGATCGAGTTTGCTCTCTATTTTCCGTTGGAATATAAATGTGAATAATAAAGTATTTTTTTAAAAGTCTATGGGAGGAAAAGTGTTATTAAGCCATTATTTGGGTGAAAAAAAGTCGATGACTCCAAACAAATATTATAAAGATTTTTTATACAACTATGTGGCAGAAAAGAAATAGAAGAGTGAATATGATGAATTTGACTTTTTGTATTCACTATTCCCTTCAATTTTTGCCACATCAGTTTGTATAAAAATCTTTAGAAGATTTTTTTATACGTCTAGCATTATTGTTTAATTATAATATAAAACATTATTTCATACAACTAAGGTATGTATAAATGTGTATATTATAGAGATAATTAATTTTAAAAAATACATAAAGTAATGTTGAGATAAATCTATTGATAATTTATCCTATTGTTGATGTAATATATCTAATTATATTATATTTTATTTTATTTTCTCTTGAAAAGAGAAACATATTAGACAATTTAATTATTTCATAGGATTAATTTTAAGAGATTATCTCTTAAAAAGTTTTCATGAGCACGTTTTAAAGTTAAAAAATGATCAATATTTTTTAATATTAACATTGATTTACACAAATAAAAGAAAAAATGTGTTCATTTAAAGTATTAATGAATAAAATATTTATAATAACAAAAAGTTATTACACAGTTAAGTTACAAATTTAATTGAGCCATAGTTCCTTTATAAAAGTCGTTGGGATCCTTGGATACATCGAATGCATTATTCTAGTTAATGAAATATGTGTTTTAATCATCCTTGGGTGGTTGAGTGGGGCGATAAGGACTCATTCAAAAGGTTTTGACTTGGATTCCCTATTATTGTTAATAGGGATGGTGACGGGAGGGTTCTTATCTTTTAATTGGAAGACAATAGAGTTAACGACTTTTTTTCACCCAAATAATGGTTTAATGACACTTTTCTATCCACGGACTTTAAAAATTCCACTTTGTTATTTAAATTTATATTCCAGTGGTGAATAGAGAGCAAATTCGGTTCAGGCTATTGGAGATTTAGAAGAGGGGAGGGTCATAATTCTTTTGGTGGTTGTGATTGATTGAAATTTGACTTGGAATGGGTGGTTACGTAAACCCTAATATCTCGATTTTCGGTGATTAACAAGGTTGACAAGAGTAAGGTTTGAGGGGTTTTAATAAGTGATGATCAGGAAAAAAAATTGTAGTAGTATGAAGTTGTAACGATAGATGTTAGAATTGAGAACAAAAAATAATAATTTTGAATAATAAAATGATATTTTTGTAATGGGTGATAAAATACAACTAAATCATTATATGGGTGGAAAAAAATGGTTTACTCGACGACAATATCCACCAATTGTAAGTCTGTTGAACAATAAAAACAAAAATAACGTTCTCACTGTTTTCTAAAAAAGAAAGATATTGACAGACATTATAAAGAGATGGTAAAAAGGTATCATATACTTAGAGGTATGGATGATCCTAATATGAAGCAAGCCTTTTTGGCATCAATTCCTGAATCTCTAAGTCATGAAGTAACCAAGCTTGCCTTCAATCTAGAATAAATTAGGCTGAGTGGTCCAGGATTGAAAAAACATCTTGTATCGAACACCATCAGGGAGGATTCTAAGTTTATTAAGTTTAGAGTAAACATCAAAACCTAGAACTATATCTTTGCCAAGTAGATCAGAACCAAAAACTTTATAAAAAGTGAAACAGCCTGAAAAAATTTAGATTTTAATAGATTTGTTGATCAGATGTGTTGATGCGTGATTTAGGCATCAACCAATCGACACGTGCGCAACGTTGATTGGACAAGAAACCCACGTGAATATAGATTATGAATACGAAATAAATGCAATGAGAGCTTTTAAAGTGGTTCGGATGCTAAGGTAGCAAGTCCTACATCCACTGATTTGTATTGATATGGTGGGTCAAGTCGCTAAAGCCGACTGACTTACAAATGATTGGAAAGTAAATACAAAAGTTTTTGAGAGAGAGGTTTTTTTTATGTAAAATTGTCGAATCCCTTTAATGAAGGGGTCTTCCTCTTCTTATACCCAGTTGAATGTGCGTAATCATCACTAAATCCTTGGGTTGGTGTGATTGTCAGAACCTAATATGATTTTACGTCCCATTGCCCATTTCCCAAGCTGATTTCACGTGATTTGGAGCAGGGGAACGGACACGTAGGAGCTCCAGGGCGCTTGACAGGCTTGACGTGCGCTTACCATTCTGACGGGAGCAGGCCACGTTTCGCCACGAGACTCCACGTCAGCCCTCGGTTTCCCAGGCATAACAGGAGTCCCCTAGTTTTTAAGGTGTGAGAATCGAACCTTGGAAACTAAGTCATGCCGCGATTTGTGGTCCTAGTAGTTTCGATCCGAATGGAAGGATCTCGGGACAGGACCTTTTGCGAACACGACCTCGCACAAGTCTTACCCAAACGACCTGACAATCATCATTTTAGCGACCTGGATTAGTCGGACGCTCTTTTCCGTGCCTTGGAGAGATTCAATGAACCCGCATACATGCTGTCAGACGCTCTGCACGTGCTGCAGTGTCAGGTACATTAAATGCGTGGTGTACTGACCAGACGTCATTTTGACAGTCTTAACTGCGCGACGCATATGAAACGACGACCCTCATTACTGCATTTAATGCGACGTGGGGCGCATTAAATGCGGGGAGAGAGAGAAGGCTATCGTTTCGGTTCCGAGAAGTGGTAACCGTCGATTCGCAATCCATATAAAACCTCGCATTTTTCAGATGAGGCCACCAAAACCTTTTTCGTTTCCAATGATAAGCCTTTGCAAACCGGAAGTTCTTCTTTTCCAATCGGCGCTTCTTAAGCATCTGAAACAGGTTTCGGCCTTGGTCACGCATCCCAGAAGGTGAGGTCCATTTTCTCCTTTCTCTTCCCCCTTTCTTTTTTTGTTTGTCTGGTTGGTGGGCGAGGGCGTTGGGTCTCCTGGTGTTTCACCAGAGGCGCGCCGCCGTTGCCAGGCTCGAGCCGTGGGTGGCGGCTCGAGTTACTGTTAGGGTTTAAGGAATTTGTCCCGTGCCGCCGCGCGGGACAAAATGCGAAGGCTAAAATGATTGTGTCTGTCGGTGTTGCAGACTCTGGAATGGATCCGTCAATGTCTAGACCCGAGGAAGTGGCCAGCTCGTCCTCGCGGGACGTTCCCGAGGACGCATCCCTTGATGTCTTCTCGGTTCTCACCCAAGAAGAGCTTAATAGGATAAAAAAGCAGTTTGACGTCCGCACGGAGGTGTTCCTTGACCACACCAGGTCGTCACGGCGCCCTTCCGATGGCCTTGCCGCGATCTCCGAAGAGATCTTCAAGGGTGGAGGGATGATTCCCTTCCATCCTTTCATCAGGTCGGTCCTGGATCACTTCGGGATCGCACCAATGCAACTCACACCAAACGCGTATGTCATCGTCGTCGCGATGTACATCGCGCGCTGCGAAAGCGGCTTGGGCAAGCTAACGGCAGTGGAGCTCGGCGTCGCCTATTACCTTAAAAAGAGTAGGGACAAGGATTCATATTACCTGTCCCGACGACCTACCATCGCCGAGGGGATACATAGCTATCCTAGCAACGCGGGGGCCTACGAGACGAAATTCTTCTTTTTCTGCTATGACGGCTACTGCCGCTTTCAGACACCAAGTATGTTATTCCTCGCTAGGCATATTATCTGTTCGCATGCTCTATAATAATGACCTGCTTTCTTCTTTTGCAGTTAATAGAACGACCAGCCAAGACCTACTTGATGACCCGGATAGGCTCGTGTCTTTTGGAGTATTAGACGAGGAAAGCCAGGATGCGAGGAAGCTCGTGACAACTGCGAACTTGCAGAAGTATGGTTTTATCAGCAACAACGCGTCTTTAGAACCCTTGTAAGGTAAGTTACATTGATTTCCATCCTGGTCGCGGAGCAGTTTTGTTTACTAACGCATTTGTATGCAGAAACTATGTCCCCGAAAGAGTCTGAACAGTAAAAATCTCACTATTAGCCATTTAGAAGACCTCTTGATGAGGTTTCCACTTAAAGGTTGAAAGGATAAAATATCTTCCTTTTAATAAAGTTGGAATGATAGTCTCTGGGATCCATTAATGGGTATCTACCCAACCCACATGGTTGTTGTTTGGAATCTCCCTCTTGCTCTATACTTTCATCGGAATAGTAAGTCTACTCTTGTCATTTTCTGATATTGATTTGTCTATTGTTCTTCCGACAATTAACTTCATAACTAAAATCTATATTGTATTCGTTTGTGGCCGCTAAAGTTGTCCCAATTCCGCCGACAGCCACTAAAATAGAAAAATTGTCGGAAAGTTTTAATAATAATATCCTTTGATTGGATGACATTAACTATCTGGACAGAGCATTAATAAAAGGTATTATGTTAAAGTTACACAAAATAATCGAATTTTACGTTTCGTTTATTGGGTTTATAAGATATTCAATGAATTTTAGTAATTATTTGAGGTATAAGTAACTTACACCTTAGTTATAAAAAAAAATGCGTTTAATGAAATCTTTTTATCTATAATATAATCTTTTGATGTTAGGTTTGAGTGATTTTTTTTTTTTTTGGTTATGAAATATGTATTAATTTCTTTGAATTAAAAGAAAAGAATTTTGAAATTCCTAAGAATTAGATAAATACAAACAAAATTGTTTAATATGGTAATTTTATTTTTAATAAAGTTGGTTCATATTTGTACTAATGTGTAAGGACTATGGTAGAGTAGAGCGTTCGACCGAGGGGAGAGGGACATCCGTGTTAGAAATGGAGCAAGAGTTGTTGCATTAGTCGTAGGAGTTTATTATTCATCGTTACCATCGGGTCTGATCATAAAGCTAGAGATTTGTTATGATGTTCCTACTGTTGCGAAGGATATTATTTATGAGTTCACTTTGGATGATTATGGATATCATTTTGATATTGCTAATAGATTGATATCTTTGTGATATAATTTAAGATGAGACTGACTTCTCATCCAATAAGACCTTATTGAATAGAAGAATTACTCCATCTTATAACCCAATAGATTTGAGTGTGCCTAGTCGATGTGGGTCTTCAATATTCTCTCACACGGTCAAGCCTATATGTTGGGTCATGTCTATTGATGAAGGTAGTTATTGGCTTTAACTCCTCACTCGCTCGTCAAACGTTCAACTCAATTTAACCTAGGCTTTGATACCATGATAGAATTTGAGGTGAATCTGACTCCTCACCTATTAAGGTTTTATTGAATGAGAGTATTATCCCCTTCTTATAACCTAATAGATTTGGGCGTACCTAGTCTTTGAATGGTATTCATTATGGATCAAATTTTATAAACTTTCTCTCATAATTTTAATATGATAGCTAATAGCTTATAATTGGACAGATAAAATTTATTACGAATTAATCAGTTATGAATTACCACGTTAAGATTGTAAGAGAAGTTGATTGTATTGAATTTAAATAAAAAAAAAAAACCGTAAAGCAAAGGCGAGAATCACGAGAAAAATAAAGGAACCGGGTAATGATAAGATGTCTGACTGTTGTGGTACTTGAATAGTAATTAAATAAGAGGGCAAGAAAACGAAGTCTCAAGAGCCACTACATGTTAAATTAGTACGAGCAAGAGTGTTCAAATAAGCACGAGATGAGAGAAATCTCAAATCAGAGAGTATCCTTGATTACTTGGTCCCTCATCTTCCTCTTATTTATTTTTCATCCATCTACCTCTGTACAATATTTTCTGATGTGTCCACATCTCCACTCACTCCTCCACCCTTTTATCCAACTGGCCTATCAATCCCTCACCTCTTATAGGGTCGAAACGTGTCCACTTCTCCACTCCTCCTCCGTCTGATCTCACTGGCCTTATCAGTCCCTCACCTCTTATATGGTCGAAACGTGTCCACCCATGAACAACTTTTTCATTTTGTTTTTACGGCAAAATTATACTGTTTTTTCGATGAAAGTTTTAGTCAATGCAGTAAAAGTACATTTCCTGTGTTGAAACCTGAACTCTATTTATTTTCAATCTATTCTCTTCTTCCACCCTGACATTGCAGGAACGAAGAATAGTAGAGAGTAGAGACACAGAAAAAAGCTTCAACAGCTTCTTTCTCTTTAACTCTCTTTGTTCTTATTCTTCTTCTTCTTCACTCTTTCATTTCTACTGTTTTTAAGTTCCTCCAATTCCTCAGCTTTCCTCTAATCATCAAAAGGTGCATCGCTTCTACCTTCTACTCATCATCCTTTACCCTAAAAAAATCTCTTTTTTGTTTAAAAAAAATCTCTACTCATCATCCCTTCTACCTTCTACTCATCATCCCTCAGCTTTCCTCTAATTTTATGTACTGTAGATTAGTATTTAGTGTTATTATTAACTAATATCTTTTTAGTCATATGATGCATTAAGACTTAAGAGTTGTTTCAACAGAACATTGTAACGTATAATATGTGTTAGTACATTAATATTTTGGCTTATTATTTTGACCATGTTCTTTATATAAAGTATTTGTCTTTTTGTCTATCATATATATATATATATAGCAGAAAAATCTTGTACTGATGAGATGACATAAGAGTTAATTTACATATTTTGAGAATAGTTAAAGTATAAATGTTAGATGTTACACCAAAATAGCATAAAACTTGAGATAAATATATTATTTTCCATGAGCTAATCTCACTCTTAATCACCAATAATCACACTGTAGTTCATAAATAAGTAAAAAGCTGACGTATATTTCCTACAATGTCTCATTCTTTGTTCGAATCTTGATAGGGATTCATCAGAGCTGAAGCATGAAGAGAACAAAAGGGTGCCAGGACCTTCATGGAATGGAGCGTGATGCCCAGAATACTGCTAGACAGGTTTTGTAACTCAATATTCAAACCTTTTTGGAGTTTTGTTTATTCACGATGGGTTGCTCTTTTAGTTCTGCTAAAATTTCTTGAATCTTTGGCTTTGCTTTTCATTTCAAGTCTTCACCCTTAAACGATGTTTTGGTAACTCTTTTGGATACATTCATTCACTTTGATTGAAGTTTGCGTTCACGTAAAACAATTTTTTTAACTCAGTGAAAAAATAAATTTTAATTACTCGCGCTCAAGTGTTTATTACGTCTATTGAAAGTTGAGATTTTTTTTTTTTTTTTAATAATCCGATTATACAGTTTGTGCGTACCTCAACTAATTTTTAGGGTTCATTAAACATTCAAATGGATAGGCAAGTCACAAATATAACTAGTTTGTATCCACCTCAACCAATCCACAATATCCATTAAACACTCAAAAATACGAACCTAATGGATGAGATAAGTCATATGGGTGTGTTTGTTTTAGTATTATGGCTAGTATTTTTTATATTTTTAGAGTTTGGTGGGAATAACGAGGTAGGATTTAAAAATTAACAAAAACGCCCTCATAGGTCTGTTAATTTCTAAACACCTCTGTAATAAAAACATTAAAAATTACAAAAACACCCCCACCCATCTATTAAATACCAGCAGCCGGCCACCACCGCCAAAGGGTGGCCGGAGTCGTCGTATCGGCATATGACCAGCTGGATCTGGCTGGTTGTGCGCCGAAATGACCTTTTCTAGGTGGATCTGGCCAGAAAAAGCCAGATCTACTGCCATATCTAACCATGTTTGGTCATCCACGATGGCCAAAGATATGGCCGGAATCTGGCAAATGTGGGTAGGTAGGAGTGTTTTTGTCAATTTTTAAACTTTTTTGGGGGGTGTTTAGTTAAATTAATAAACTTAAGGGGTTTAAATGGTTGAATAAAATATACTAGTATTTTCAGAATAGGGAAACAAACTGGTATTTTGAAAATAGTATGAATATGATAGTGAAAAATATTAAACCAAACAGACCCGTTTATATCCCGTTTGTGTAGATCTCAACTAATTTTCAGTGTCAATTGAACATCCTAAAAACCCAATAGATGAAGTAAGTCATAAATATAGCTAATTTGTATGCATCTCAACTAATTATCAGGATCTATTGAATACGTTATAAATCCAATAGATCAAGTAAATCACAAATATAATAATAATCACTTTTATGGGACTATCTCTGAGTAATCTATCCAAATAATTAAAGTCTTACCGTTCAATCACAAGGCCACCGACTTAAGTTGAGATTTTGGCTTGTTAAATGGGAATATTTTTCTACAATTTAATGGATTTGGTAGTAATTACGTAGTGTTGTTAATATGTAATCTTATTAAATGTCTGACAAACTTTGGAAGGATTTTGGTAGTTGTCGTTTGTATTAAAATACTACAGAATCGTAAATCATGTACGTACGTAATAAAGTTTTGCTAAAGACGTCGTCCTTTAATTGACATTGTAATACTGTAACAGGCTGCCAAAGAACAGAATATCAGTAGCTTATCAAAGGGAATCGATTCTCAAAGACTTCGATCACTCGGAAAAATGCCGCCAAAGCATCCATTTCCTTCAAAAGTTTCGTGTGCTTGTGAAGTGTTTTCCGAATATAACGTGGATACTTTGAGAGAACAGAGGGATATTTTGAAAGAAGAAATGGCTAGCTTGATGATCACACCTTCAGTAAGTACTTCAATTCCTACATATTTAATATAACAAAGTATATTTAATGTAACTTTCTTTCTTTTTTTCATTCTTTATAAACAGTCAAATTTAAATGGTCAACATCGACAAGAAGAAGATGAAGAATCACATTCTCTTTTTTTTATTGGAGATCAACCATACAGGAATTAAGATGATGGTTCAAGGTGGTCGCTTCGTTGTAATGTTATCATAAATAACATGTAGTTTGCTTTGATTAGATTCCAGTTCTGTTAATAGATTGATAAATATTAGTATTTCTCTATCTTATATATAGTAGAAAAACCTCGTACTGATGCATGAATTGAGACTTTAAGAGTACTTAATTTACAATTTTGAGAATATTTAAGGTACAAATGTTAGATCTTACACTGAAATAGCATAAAGCTTTAGATAAATATCCATGTCTTTTTTTGTAAAAGAAACAAGATAATTTGATATGTGTGATGATACAAATCTGCACCACAAGGCAGAGAGTGCGGGACGCCAAAACGAAAGTTCCCTAGGTTTATACAGACATCTACTTTAGATGTAAATTTTGCGCCGTTGGATTGAGTATACCAAATGGAAATGGGAAGAAAAACAGGTTTTTTCACTCTTTCTTAGCCGAACAGCTTTCCATGGCAGAGTATGTATCCTGATCTACCAAACCATGGATGCTCGTATGCAACTCCATGGAGTAGGGCAAGATCCATGGACTTCTTCTTTGACACATCTTCAACAGTGGGGGACGCCAAAACAAAAGTTTCCTAGGTTTATACTTGAAAAGACATCTACTTTAGATGTAAATTTTGTGTGGTTGGATTGAGTATACCAAGTGGAAATGGGAGAAAAACAAGTTTTTTCACTCTTTCTTAGCCGAATAGCCTTCCATGGTAGAGTCTGTATCCCCCATCTACTAAATCATGGATGCCCATATGCGAGTCCATGGAGTAGGCCAAGATCCATGGACCTTCTTCTTTGACACATCTTCAACAGTGATATTCCGTCATAACTAGCATTTGTTAATGTTCACAAACACAAAGAAACTCAACCAATAAGGGAGTTTAGACCGGAAGAATTGTACAAATTCAGTCCCAGAGGTCCATGATTTCTCTTCCACAAATATACTTACAACCCCCTTCAATCCCATTAATGCAGAGCAACCAAACCCATGAAAGACCTTCAATCCCATTAATGCGGGGCAACCAAACCCATGAAACACCTTCAATCCCATTAATGCGGAGCAACCAAACCCATGAAAGACCTTCAATCCCATTAATGCGGAGCAACCAAACCCATGAAACACCTTCAATCCCATTAATGCGGAGCAACCAAACCCATGAAACACCTTCAATCCCATTAATGGGAAGCAACCAAACCCATGGAAGAGGTGATTCTGTATATCGAAAACATCATCCTTCAAATAACACTTCGGTATAATCACATGATACTTTCGTTTTGACACAAAATGATTACTCCAACCTAACCACAACAAAACTTCAAATTCTCAATCAAACAAAAACAACAGCAAATCGAACACAAAATGAAGCTTAACCAGTGCTAATAAACAATTACAACAGTAGGTCACTGCAGAGTATTTACATCCAAAACTAAAACCCACAACCTAAAACAAAAAAAAAAACAACAAAAATTCTGCTTAAAATCTCCAAATTAACAGAAAACCCATTTGGGAAATGAGTCAAGGAACCAAAACTAACAGAGGCCAAATATGAAAAGTAATAACAAAACAAATGAAAAGAACTAGAACCCCCTTGGTAAATTCAAGAACAAAAACAATAGAGGGCTAACTGGTGCATCTGCAGTGAACACAAAATGGGGCTTAACCAGTACTAATAAATAGTTACTAACAGCTGGTCATTGCAGAGCATTCACATCCAAAACTAAAACCCACAATCTAAAACACAAAAACTAAGCCTAAGATCTCCAAATTAACACAAAACCCCATTTAGGAAATGAGTCCAAATATAAAAAATAATACCAAACAAATGAAAAGAGCAAGAACCCACTTAGTAAATTAAAGAACAAAATCAATAGAGGGCTAATCGGTGCATCTGCAGTGATCATCACAAAAGGGCTAAGGAGAGTGCGCTACAGTGTCCTCAATGGTGTAAAGAGGGATAATATAATTGGCAGACTCGTAAACAAGAAGAGTAGACCAAAAAATATATATAAATTTATTGGCAATATGGTGTATGAAGGTCTTAAAATAGGCAAAAATTGGACCTGTACAAATGAAATTTTCTTTTTTAAAACTAAAATTATCTCTTAAATTGATATGTTTATTGAAGCATATTACCTGGTGGGGATCTATGGGTATTTCCCTGGCTTCTTTGACATAACTACAATGAAAATGGAATTTTTGTTAACAACATATTAAAGGGAAGAGCTTTAAACAAAGAAGAGGAATTAAACCTAAAGTCACAACCCGAAATCAAAAGTTTTGAACTTTTTTTCCCAGAAATCATCAAAAAAGTATTCATTTGGGTTTGTGCAAAAAATAAAAGCTTTTTATTACTCTAAACTAATAGTTTTGGAAGCTAACTTTTGAATGTTGTCTTCCAAATATCTTGCCAACTCCTCCCATACCAATAACTGGTAATTTGATTGCTCGAATAATGTGAATAGATCTCGATCTGCCTGCAACAAAGTGTTCGACAAAATCTAATCTGATCAGTAAGTTTCAAAATAAAAAACTACGGCAGCAATAACATAACAAGTGAAGCGCAAATTATGAGATTCATAAAAGCACCAACCACATCTTCCATTCCTTTGTGAGAGCTTCATAAGAACGCTAACTAAATAGCGGCTGGCCTTCTCCGGCCGTCGATATTTTGCTGGTGTGTCCTTCGCCGGAGCTGGGTTTGAAGATTCGGCTTTGGTTTGTGTAATGGTATTTGTTAAGTTGAGCTTTCTTTGTGTTATGGAACAAAAGGATTTAGCTATGCCAGCCAGTAATACTAGATTTACTGCTGCAAGTAATACTAGGTTTATATAGACCTGCAAAACGGGTACTGTACTCGCGGCTCCGCCCGTACTTAGGTAATTTTAGCGGATTAGTGTTAATGTATTTAGGGTCCCGTGGAAAACGTACCCGTATTCCGTCCACCCATTATTTTTACAGCGGGTCGGGTGATACCTGTAGGCACTAGCATAAAATTAAAAAAAATTAACTTATATTAATTTTTAGGATAAAATCGACCCACAACCTAATTTTATAAACTTTATCTCAGAGTCTTGACATGATAATTCATAATTTGATAGACAAGACATATAACGAGCAGACAAGAACAAGACCCATCTGAGAGTTGTCATATCAGGATTGTGAGAGAAAATTTGTGAGATTGGATTATAAGTATTGTATTACCCTAATTTTTAATTAGAGTAATGCTACATCCACAACCTCTTCTCACAAACTTTCTTTCATAACCTTAACATGACTTCTCTCAATTCATCAATCACATTTTATCAGATGAAACCCATTACGAACTGATTAATTATGAACTATTATGTTGAGATTGTTGCCCCAACTAATGACAGATAGATTGTCACACATTGATTATATAAATATTATAAAAATTCATCATCATCCTTTTCCCCTCTATAAAACCTCTATTGTGCCCTTTTCTCTCTACTGCTCTCAGATTTTAAATCTCCTTTACCTCTCTAAAAACGAAATCAAAATTTTGAAAAATGCGTGAAATCCTTCACATCCAAGGTGGTCAGTGTGGCAACTAAATCAGTGCGAAGTTCTGGGAAGTTGGGGTTAGAGTGAGTTTGAGGTCCTACTTGGGCTTTGTATTGTGAAACCCCAATCCATGAGGAGTAATGTTACAGTTACCGAAGAATGCACACCGAATTTATACATCAAATAACTTGATATCATTATGTCTTCTTAAAAAAAGAAATTAATAATCAATCGACGGTCAGAATGACGTCACGTCATTCAGTGCATAAATTCGATGCACATTATTCGATAACTGTATTATTTTTCAACCATTAGAGCAATTGTCCCTTTATTAGGCAAGGGCTATTAAAGTAAGTTCATATCATGGATCCTGAACATTTGGGAAGTCTATAATATTAATCTATTAAAATGATGACCATTATTTTGATTGCATAAGCTGTAAAGGTTAATTCAGTAATAATATTTTGATTGCTAAACATGCGCAATTGAGTCAGTCACAGTCGGAGTCAGTAAACCAAAATCCATCCATGAAATAATTTGATCTCTTATTAACAACATAGTCTAATTATAAAGAGCATAGTTATTGTAGAAGGGACAGGACAGGAGAAGTCATATGCTACTATATCCAATCCATGAATAATAATTTGATCCATACTCTAATTAGCAGTAAGCTAAACATAATCATAGCACCAGAGAAAGCTAAACATGAAGAGACTGAATGATCATAGGACTAGGCTTCCATATTCCCAAATTTCATTTCACTGAAAGCTTCAATAACCAAGACTCTCAAAAGCTTCAATAACCAATTATAGGACCAGGCTGTCGAAGGTGATCTATCTGAATTTTTTTTGGTAACAAATCAGCTACCCACTAGGAAAAAAAAAAAAAAAAAAAAAGAATATTATAAATAGACAAAGGTTATAATAGTTTTTATAAAGTAAAGAATTTCACTGATCTGGTAAACTGCAACGTATGTTGATCCGAAGTTCTAATGGCAGAGACACGCTACACATCTCTCAAAATGGGCCAACCTTTTCTAATTATATCATTGATCTTAACATCAATCAACTTTTGAACGTTTGGAGGGCAAAGCTCCGCTGCATAGCTGTTTAGTTTTGCAGCTAGACTTGACTTCTCAAGCTCCTCTTCAGGTAAGTTTCCCATCAGCTGAAGAAGGAAAGGATTTCGTTTGAGCTCAAATTTCTGCAGAATCACAGCATTCAAAAGTTTGTGAGTGTTTTCAAGGTTTTAACCAATAATTTTCTGTTGTAAGCCGTGTCAATGGTATGATTATACAAAAATTAAAGAAGCCATATCCTTCTAATAGTGTTTGTGATTTACTTTGAAACAAACAAGATATTAATTTTTTCTGCTTCTAGGTTGTAACACTACAAAAGAAATCACATGCCCATCATTGCCATCTTGCTAAAAACAGAGAGCAACTTATTGTCAACAATAACAAGAATGTTGCAGCAAATTCAAGCGCAACCACAGTAGGCTGTATTGCTCAAACAATTCAAGTTCATTATCTGCTTCATGTTCTCCATTAAAACATAGTATCTTTTCCATTAGGTTGAGGGTGAAGAGGTATTTACGGTAACAAAATCAATCACATGGTTGTCCAATTTTTTCCAAGGAAAAAAATGGCAAGAAAAAGAACTAAGAATAGTTGACTTATGCTTTTTAAAAGATAATAATAAGAAGAAGAAACTAAGATATAATAGACCTGATGTTCAGGTTCTGCAGAATAAAAGGTTCCAAGTTTTTGAATTTGAGTAGCCACTATGCTGCTCTTCGACTTCATTTGCTCTTTTTCTTTGCTAAGAGAAGCCAATCTGAACTCATCTGTTCCATTTGTGAAAATAATAGACCTGTTCACAAGTAATAGTTTACAGATAATCTAAGATTTTGGCATGAAGTAAGAAATAGCTATTAATTACAAGAAAAAGAAAATGTAAAGAACAAACAGCAGCTGGTTGCAAACATTTCCACCTGTATTGATTACCCACATCAGGACCTTGCCCAAATACTTGCCTACAATCGTGACTTGACCAAAAAACCTCCAAAAGTTCCCTAAAAGTGATCAACCTAGGATCGTACTCAACCTTCACAGCATTCAAAAAACCATATCAAACAAATTTCCATACGCATAGAGAATGAAACATAGTAGATTGATAGAAGCTGCATAGAAAGTAATAGGAGGAAAATGTAACTTTGTCACGAGGCCTGATATATGCTTGAATAAGTTAAAAAAAAAAAATAGGATTGGGTATTCAACTAATTTACTTCATATCTATTAAGGCTGAGTTAAGAATTTAGCAATAAATGCATGTAAAGAAAATCACTTGTGAGGATATTAAGATAAACTAGTATCCATGATGTCCATGTCAATCATCATACAAGTTTTAGCATGTAATGAACACAAAGACCTACATTGATGTTTAAAAGCTGATGAAACACTTTTCGCCTCTAGTAAATACATGGCATCTCTAGAACTAATCTTAGGAAGGAAGGACATCTATTATGGCTGTTGTGTAACAAACCAGACATTGACCAATTTATTGATGCAATAGCATTTTCGTAGTGTTATTCTGCCAACAGTTAAAATGTTAAAAAGATCCTAATGTTTAGGAGATAGCATATTCTTCACCAGGCTAAGCAACTGTCCCTACTGAAATTGATTTCAAAGAAAGAAAAGACTTCAGTCAAAGTATTGAATAGGAATCAAGACCCTTCTCTTTAAGGCTAATTATTCTGAAATAATCTCAATGCTTAATTTTATGGTAAGAAAGCTGAAGTAGTTTGAAAAACAATCTAAAATCACATGATATTGTGAAATTTATAACCCACCGATTGAAAATGTGTAAGATCTCCCAAGAGAGAATAATTTCAGAATAGTAACTTAAAACTAAACTAGTTCAACAAAATCTAAAACCTAGAGCTTATCGATCAAAGACTGAAACAAGCTCCGCATAATGAAATATAAAATGATATCATTCACTTCACATCACAACGTTGCATAGCTACATTACCAGAATATTTAGGCAACAAGTAGCCTCTATTACCTTATCACCAACTAATTAGCTTGAAATCAAAAGTCACACTATATTGACTCAATTACTGTACATTTTTGGGAAAAAAAAAAAAACAGATAGATCCATAGCCAAACAGCGTCCTAAACTTGGTAATTAGGAAAATTAAAAAAAAAAAAATCAAATATTTATAAGAATTTAAGAATGTGATGTACCAATAATCAATTAAAAAAACAGTACCTGCACGGACTCGGCATGATCACCCAAGCTCCGATAGTCGGGGTTGGTTTTGGATCCGCCAGCGTATCCAACGGTGGTACGTACAACTCCGTTTAAGCATCCGAAAACAGCTTCCGATCTCCAGAAACAACCAAGGGCAAAAACAGCTGTGTTTAACGGGTGGTCCGGCGGGTCCTGAACGGTATTTGTGATCCGATCAGGAAACCGAATGCAGAATGATTTATCGGCTAATGAAATGGTTAGTAGAATCAGAGAAAGTATGTAAGGTAAAGAGAGATTTGTCTGTGAAAGATTCATGGTGCGAATGAATGAACAGCCTGGGTTAGAGTAAGTTTGAGGTTCTACTCGGGCTTTGTATTGTGAAACCTGAATCCATTAGAGCAAGTATCTCTTTATTAGGCAAGGCGTAGTAAAGTAGGTTCATATGCTATTAATATAATAAAAATAATACGATAATAATTAATAATTATAATATAGATAATAATAATTAATATCCCAATAATGGAATAATATCAAATTACTTATAACTTAAAAAATTGTGAATAGTAATCTATTAATAATGATGACCATTATTTTGATTGCATACGCTGTAAAAGTTAATTCAGTAATAATATTTTGATGGCATAACTTGCTATTGAATCAAGATTAACCACCTAAATATAGCGTAGCCAACACCAATACTAAAGCTACAAATGAATCTTACAAAGATTTCTTTATAAAATTATATGACATAAAACTAATAGAAGAGTGAGTATGATGAATTTGACCTTTTTATATTTACTCTTCCATTCATTTCCTGTCACATCACTTTGTACATAAATATAAGATTTTTTTTTGTACCTCTAACATTATTATACATTATAATTGAAGCGCTTTTAAGTACATATATTCCTATAAAATGCAAATGGTTGATTTACAATTTTCATAATTGGAATCAATGTGGTTAAGAATAGTAATTAGGAACCCGACCCGACCCGATCGATTGAACCATGACCTAGAGCCTTCATCGGTTTGGGTTACAAATTTTCTTATTCATTCAAAACCTTAGAAATTAAGACATCAATCTGTGAATAATTGAAGGTTGGCATGTTAGGGCATTTTAAGAGGAATGGTCGGTGAGTGGAATGGTGGCAACAACGTTGATTTCCAGTGAGTGAATCAACCAGAAATCGAAAAACAATGTCATTAGCAAAAGCCTATTGTCATCGACGATTGGAGAGGCGAGTGGAATGGTGGCAACGGTGTCAATTTCTGGTGAGTGAATCAACCAAAAATCATAAAACAATGTTGTCAGCTAAAGCCCGCTGTCGCCGACGATTGGGGAGGCGAAGGGGGCGAAGGGGGGAATGGTGAGATGGGTTTTAGCCACAAGGTTGAGAGGAGTGTTTTCGTGGTGAGGGAGAGTGTTGTCGTCGTCCGAAACAAGCCCTATTCGTTGATGGCAACGATGGTGTTTGAGGTGTTTTTGTAAGATTTCAAACTTATAAAAATTACATGTGATTTTCAAGGATATTTTTGTAAAGAGTAATGCTACGCCAACAACCCTCTCTTACAAACCTCTATTACAACCTTACGTGTCAACAGATTAGCACTGTCACGTAATCTCCCACGACACCAGGACATCCAAGCACTACGGGAAACAAATGGTTGTTCTTAGAGGAGGAACAACCGTCCCCTACAAAGGAACGACCATCCCCTACGAAGGAACGACTGTTCCTTCCATAAGGAACAACTGTTCCTTGAAGGAAAATGTTTGTTCCTTGAAGGAACAATCGTTTATTCTTCTTCTTTTTTCTCTTTTTCTTCTCCTCCTTTTGACTAACGGAGAAGCGACAATTCCTTATGTAAGAAACGATCATACCTTTATAAGAAACGGTCGTTCCCTATGAAGACACAATCGTTTCTTTTCTTTGGTCTAATCAAAATTGTTTTCCAACCCTGGGTGTGGTAGAGCTACCATGACAGTAACAGGTCAGGTGCTACATTGGCGTAGTGAGAGAGAGTTGTTGACATAACATTATTCTTTTGTAATACGTTTCTAATCACTGATTAAGATTTAAGAGAACTAAAATTGCTTCCATACTTTTATAAATCAACATAATCATAGCACCGGAGAAAGATGAACTTGAACAAACTGAATGGATTCCGACAGCAAAAAAATTCTCAAATTTCATTGTAGTTAAAGCTTCCTATAACCAAATTATAGGTCCAGGCTGTCCAAGGTGATCTATCCGAATTTTTTTGCAGCAAATCCACAACCCACCCAGGCAAGTATGTCCATAAACAGAAAAAGTACTAGTGAAAATCAAGTAATCTTACCAACTCTGAACAGCCTAACAGTATTACAAGACCAACCCTNCGAAAAACAATGTCATTAGCAAAAGCCTATTGTCATCGACGATTGGAGAGGCGAGTGGAATGGTGGCAACGGTGTCAATTTCTGGTGAGTGAATCAACCAAAAATCATAAAACAATGTTGTCAGCTAAAGCCCGCTGTCGCCGACGATTGGGGAGGCGAAGGGGGCGAAGGGGGGAATGGTGAGATGGGTTTTAGCCACAAGGTTGAGAGGAGTGTTTTCGTGGTGAGGGAGAGTGTTGTCGTCGTCCGAAACAAGCCCTATTCGTTGATGGCAACGATGGTGTTTGAGGTGTTTTTGTAAGATTTCAAACTTATAAAAATTACATGTGATTTTCAAGGATATTTTTGTAAAGAGTAATGCTACGCCAACAACCCTCTCTTACAAACCTCTATTACAACCTTACGTGTCAACAGATTAGCACTGTCACGTAATCTCCCACGACACCAGGACATCCAAGCACTACGGGAAACAAATGGTTGTTCTTAGAGGAGGAACAACCGTCCCCTACAAAGGAACGACCATCCCCTACGAAGGAACGACTGTTCCTTCCATAAGGAACAACTGTTCCTTGAAGGAAAATGTTTGTTCCTTGAAGGAACAATCGTTTATTCTTCTTCTTTTTTCTCTTTTTCTTCTCCTCCTTTTGACTAACGGAGAAGCGACAATTCCTTATGTAAGAAACGATCATACCTTTATAAGAAACGGTCGTTCCCTATGAAGACACAATCGTTTCTTTTCTTTGGTCTAATCAAAATTGTTTTCCAACCCTGGGTGTGGTAGAGCTACCATGACAGTAACAGGTCAGGTGCTACATTGGCGTAGTGAGAGAGAGTTGTTGACATAACATTATTCTTTTGTAATACGTTTCTAATCACTGATTAAGATTTAAGAGAACTAAAATTGCTTCCATACTTTTATAAATCAACTTAATCATAGCACCGGAGAAAGTTGAACTTGAACAAACTGAATGGATTCCGACAGCAAAAAAATTCTCAAATTTCATTGTAGTTAAAGCTTCCTATAACCAAATTATAGGTCCAGGCTGTCCAAGGTGATCTATCCGAATTTTTTTGCAGCAAATCCACAACCCACTCAGGCAAGTATGTCCATAAACAGAAAAAGTACTAGTGAAAATCAAGTAATCTTACCAACTCTGAACAGCCTAACAGTATTACAAGACCAACCCTGTATTCTACGATGGATCCCATTTCATCATCCATATTCCATATCAATATTTCCATATTAAATCAGATAATGACATCCCAATTCAAAGATATCAAAATCATTCTTACAAAACACATAAGAAGATTAGAAAATTACCATAAATCTAAATTTCAAACCCACATAATTAAAGAAAACAACCGTCTTAAGATTCAAATCTGAACAAAACTTTCTACTGTAAAATGTGCTAAATAGCCTCTGATAAAACTCCATAATAGGTTGATAACAGATTGTCGATAGAGAGCAGAAAATAAAACTCAGAAAACTAAGCCTTATCAGCCTTAGCAGCAGTTGCAGCAGCTTGTCCTCTGAGACGACCAGTCCTCCTTGCAGCAATGAGACCAACCTTCTGGCCAGGAGGTGCATCACGCCTAACAGTACTGGCATGTCCAATGTGCTGGTGGTTACCTCCTCCATGGGGATGCTCCACTGGATTCATTGCCACACCACGTACCTTAGGCCAGCAGTTTCTCTTCACTCTAAATTTGTGGTATGCATTTCCTGCTTTCAGAAGGGGCTTCTCAGTCCTTCCACCACCAGCAACCTGCCCAATCATGGCTCTGCACCCACTTGGAACAATCTTCTTTGCGCCAGATGGAAGCTTAATCCTGTACACATCAGTTCAACATCGATTTAATGACAAAGAAAAGAAGAAATCAATAATTACTTTTCCGCGGAAATTGCAAAGGACTTCATCAAAACCCTGGAGATACCAAATTCTCTTCAACCTATTTATGCCACTGGTACAATCAATTTCAATCTCAAATCTCAAAAGATTTTGCAACACACTTCCAAGTTCGATAAATTTTGAATACAAAAAAATATCTTTCCCATTATAACTTTTTAAATAAATGTCATTACACAATTCTCAAACCCCTTTTGTGACAAAATTAATCAACGATCGCTATATATGATAGACAACAAGCAATGTCAACAAATCAAGTTTCCACATTACTAGAAACAGATAGCATGTGAATGAAATGAAATAGATATCAATAACCAACAGAGGTCAACAATAACACAGGATGCATTAGCAGTATTAATGGAATCCCCAAATATAATCAACATAACATATTAACATAAGCTCATAACAAAATCATAGATAACAGCTCAAAATATATACCAACAAAACGATAAATGAACAAAAATAAAGAGACCTGCTGGTGTCGTTATCGGGGTTATGACTGATGACGACGGCGTAATCCCCAGAAGCCCTAGCAAAAACGCCACGGTCACCGACATGGTGCTCAACGTTACAAACAACAGCACCTTCAGGGATAGATCTAACAGGCAACACGTTACCGACCACGAGAGTGGCCTTCTTGCCACAGTACACAAACTGCCCAGTGTACATACCCTCAGCGGCAACGAACAGCTCCTTCTGTTTCATGTATCGAAATGGGTGGCGGAAAGTAACTCGGGCAAGTGGGGCACCGCGCCCAGGATCGTGGATGATTTCAGTGATAACGCCCTTGAGATACCCATTGCGTTCACCGAAATCAAGGCTGCGGAATTGGGCCGGCCCCTTGCGGTGGTGGGTGTGGGATTTGAAGACGGAACCAGCACCCTTACGTTGAGCGCGAATGACTCTACCCATCGTTCCCTAGTGAAAGAAGCTGAGGCGGCAGATGAGTGAGATTAGGGTTAGGGAATGGGATATTAGGGTTTCTCGTTTATATAGACAAGCTTTCCGTATACGGCATCGTTTTCCTGTTCTCTAAGATATATTAGGGTTTTTGAATATCACTAGTAAGTCCCAAAATTATTGGCCAATTTTCAAAACCCCCTTGGTTTTAGAAAGTACTACAGTCTGTTCGTTAAAGCCCTAGTACTTTACGAAAATGGGTTTCTATTCATTACTACTTTATCTTTTGCAAAATTGATATGTTCATAGTAAATAATTAATAGTTGTTAATTATACACTTCTATTGACGTTTTAGAATTTCATCATATTGAACCACGAGTCCTGATCTAGCTGGTAAATGGACTCCCAATAAGCGAATAGAATCTCACTGGAAGCAGCTTTGTGGCCAGAGACATTTACCTGAGCCCAGAACAAGAATTAGTCTAAAGACATTCACCCTATTGTGGACATACCCTTTTAAATTAATCATCTCATAATAATTCAAAAATTCGCCAAAAATCAGCTCACAATTATCAATTTATATTCTAATACATAAATGACCTTTTTCCTTTTTTCAAACTTAAACAATTTTATTTTATATATTTGTATATAAAAATTATGAATTATGGGTTAAAGTAATCCTTTTCACTCATTAAATTTAACAAAGTTTTGACGATAGCAACTTAAAGGTAATTTCCTGTGAATTTTTTATGGGTGATCACTAATTTGTCAAGTTCACAATAGACATGGATAACAATAAAATGGTGTTTCATTATTACATAATATAGTTGGAAATTAAAAAAACACTTTAGTATTTTCCTTTAAAATATTTTATTTTATGTCAAATAAAGATATTGTGTAATAGTTCATATTCGAAAAATTTGCTTGGGTTAATTTTTCACTAATGTTCAAAAATTTAAGTTGAATATTGATTTTGGACAAATCTTCCAAAAACTGCCCAAGGTTTGAGTTGAATCCGTTCAAAAACTGCCCTGAGGTTTGAGTTGACTCGGTTACAAATTTAGAAGGTATCGAAATAAGTTTTTATTTCTTATAAACGACATGTTCTCACCCAAAGATTAGTAAAATGGCAAGTTTCTACCCCTGCTTTCATTTATTCCAGTTTCCCATTCTTAAATTAACAAAAAATCGTTTAATATAACGGTCAAAAAGTAGAGTGGTCATTTGTACTACATTAAATCTAAAACAAAAATACAAATTTCAAAATAACCCTCTACATCACAAGCACCCTTAAGAAATTGCCCAGCAAAACCACCCATTGTGCCCGTATGGATAGAGGGGCGCATGGTTGAAAGCACCCCTCCGGTCTTGAGTTCAAGTTGTACCAATGGGTTGCCAATATCCATACCTTAAAAAAAAAAAAAAAAAAAAAAAAAAAAAAAATTACCCAATAGTCCCTACAAGTTTGAATTTTTTTGATTGCATCCTTGTGATAGAAAAACCCAGATTCGTCATAACAGCCAAAACCATCATAGCAGCAATCCCTGCAATCCAACCCAAACCCGCCATGAAGAAGAGGAAAAGAGAGAGAAAGAGAAAAGAGGAGAGAAAGAGGCGACGACCAACAAAACAACCTAGGAAAACCAAAAAACAAGCCGCAAATCGTCAACCTGCTCTGAAAAAAACCCTAGGGAGAGAGGGCTTCAATCGACGTTGAAAGGTGAGTAATCAGGGACGAAAAGCATAGGGTTATTGGAGAGGGCTCTTTGATGAGTCGAATGGTGGGCTCAGTGAAGATTTTCGGTGATGGGGTTGGTCAGAAAGAAGCGGCGGAGTGCGACACTTGAGGTGAAGGGTGATAGCGAAAAGGGGAGTCAAGGTGGTCGAGGGGTAGTGGGTTGGGATGGTGAGGCACTGGGGAGTAGGAAAATGGGGTAGGGGCAATTTTCGTCTCCAAAAAGTGCTAGAAAACGGTTAGGGACAATGTTGCTAACATGCGTCGTCGCCTGCTAGAATGCGCCACGGAGAAGAGAAATGTTGAAAAAGAAGGTGTTATTGAAATAAATTTGAAAGTAAGATGATTATTTTTCAATTCTACAAATTTGAAGGTTAAAAGGCAGTTTATTAATTTATTTGTCAATGGAAATTTGATAATAACACTATCTATACTATGTCAAAACCTAAAAATCATTAACGGTATTAATTTAAAGATGAAAATTTGGAATAAATAAGACCAGGGTGAAAACCTGTCATTTCACTAATCTTTGGGTGGGAACATGTCGATTACTCTTTCTTATACTACAACTTAATACTAGTGATTAAGTCTTTTAATTTAAATCTTTCATGAGCTTTTAATTTACTGGTCCAAAATTAGTATTAAAAAAAGGGTTTGTTGATCATCTATAAACCTCTAGAGTAAATAAAAATAAATCTGTTATTTTAAAATTTATTAGCAGCGTCTCTTATGTAAGTGTTGATATTGGTAAAGATGTCTTCAAATTTTATTTTAAAAAAACTGTCTTATCCCACCTCGGAATACATACACCTCTACTGCAAGCTTTTGTAAACTTAATTTATTGAACAATAGAAAAAGAACATCTTTGATCATTTCTCTTTCAGTTATTAAAAACAAATTATGATAGATACGGTTTCATCACTGAAATCTTATTCATACTAACTAATTCCTCATTCAAAAATCACAACTATTGGGCTGCGGACGGTGTGCTCATTAGAAAACCAATTCAAATATCCTTGGGCAAACTCTGCATCAATGTTCTGAATTTTTGTGAATGTCACGGAGTATTTCGCCGTCTGGTTCGTCGCTGTGAACATAATCCCGTCAGGTTTCACACTTACGTCCACTCCTGGTGGTGCAACAATCATAGGATAGTAAGATGACTGAGCTTGGCCAACGTTTGTTACTGTTCTTGTGTATGTCTGAGGAGTTGTAGAGTTCAATATGATAGAGAATGAAGCGTAATTTAGCTCTGCTTCAGGTATGATTGACACATTTGAGCACTGTAGATTACGCTGTACAATGGATCCTACCTGTTGGTCTGTATAATTCAAGCCACATAAATAGGGAATGTAATCGTCTGGTTGGATGTCGTAAACAAGCCCCGGATCATTTGCTTTTGATGGGTTAACATGCCCTGCACCAACCGCAAAAATGTCTGCTGGAAGAAGATTTTGGTCAATAATGGGCTTGCCTTCAAGATTCAATATATCAGCAGTTGTCAAGATGGCAGATTTTATTGCAGCTGGTGACCACTCAGGATGTGCGCTTTTGAGCAAAGCAGCGACACCACTTAGATGAGGGCAAGACATTGAGGTTCCGGAAATCATGTTAAATGTTGATTTTGTGTTGGTGTTGTTTTCCACGGAAATTGGCCAGGCAGCTAAAATGTTCACCCCTGGTCCGATAATGTCTGGTTTTAAGATTCCAGGGCTTTCTAAGCTAGGACCTCTTGAGGAGAAAGCACTAACTTCAGGAGCAGATTTCTTGCCAATTGAAGTTCCTTTAAACACGATTGCGGCCGTTGGTGAGGATGTTGAGTTTATATAGGCTTTAATACTCAATCCTGCAGCATAACTGACATGTGTTGCTGGAAGTACGTGCGGATTAGCTAAGGTACTGTAAGCATTAAGCTCGTCATTCATGAGAATCATGGCGGCACCACCAGCATCTTTCACTTCTTGTCCCTTTTCAAGTCTAGCTATTCCTCCACCTCTCTCACACAACACTACCTTGCCCTGAACATCACTATTTTGCAATGATCCTGGTGCGCACCATGCAGATGATTCATTACCATTAGCACCTGCATAAACGAGGGGCAATTGCTTGACAGGGAAGTCTTTTGGCTGGAATATAGATTCACCAACGTATACTTGGCCATTTCCAAGCTGTGCTAATGCAACTATGGTTCTGTCAATAGTGCTTGCTCCAACTGTAAGAATCCATGGAGCCTCATTAGACAAAGATTGATAAAATGGTCCCTCATTTCCTGCTGAGCAGCTTACGAAAATGCCCTTTTGAATAGCACTAAATGCACCCAGTGCAATAGAGTCAGCGTAGAATGGCACAGAACCACCACCAAGTGAAAGCGAAAGCACGTCAACACCGTCATCAATAGCAGTGTCCATTGCAGCCAAAATGTCACTCTCAGCACAACCAACATCACCACAAACTTTGTAAATCGCCAAATGAGCTAAAGGCGCCACGCCAGCTGCCGTGCCGTTTGCCTGACCAAACTCATTGGCACCTTCCACAAAATTCCCAGCCGCTGTGCTTGCAGTGTGAGTTCCATGCCCTTCCTCATCAAGAGGAGGACTAGCGTCGCCGAAATTTCTCGCCCCAATTAGCTTGTTATTACAAGCCGTCCCAGTGAATTCACATTTCCCTTTCCATTTTGCTGGCGGTGGAGGCATTCCTATATCACTGAATGAAGGGTGGCCCGGAGTTACTCCTGTGTCCAAAACTCCAACAACCACTCCTTTGCCATAAGTTGATTCTCTCCAAAATCCCAAATTTTGTTGCAAACCCAAGAAGCTAGGACTGTGAGTTGTGTGAAGAGGCAATTTTTTTTCAACATGGGCTGATACAAACCCATCCTTGGTTTCCATGGCTTTTACTTCCTCTGGTGTCAGTTTTGCAGCGAAACCACTAACCACATTTCTGTAGGAATACACCATTCGTGGTGGTTGGTGGTTTGAGGTTGGGGTGGTAACTGGTAAGAATGAATGATACCAGCTTTCTTTATCTGATGATTGCATTGACACTCCAGTTTCTGGCCTCCTCACTTGAACGATGTAAGTTGATAAGCCACTTACCTCATTTTCATTGCTCGTCATAGCTACTGCCTGAGAGAAACTGCACGTCAAAATGAGACTAATGAGGATTGCAGCCATGGTTGGCAACACTTTTCTAATTTTGTTCTCCATGTTTGATAAAACAGGAGAATGGTAAGGAATAGAATGATTTACTACCCTGATCCCATGCACATATATATAATAGAAAGAGACAGATGGTTGGTATAAACAATATGGCCGGCCGTGTTAATCACAAGGCACAAGCTATATATTTACAGTTTATAATATGTAGATATATACAATGAAATTTGTTGCCGTAAGCGGTTATGGAGAAGGGTTAAAAGATGCGGACTTTATTGCTTGGTAGTTCCCGCTGACCAATGGAATCAAGATACAAGTTTATTGATACAAAGCGCGAAAGTGATCAGCGATAAAGCTTATGTAATGTAAGCTATATGTAAAGAATGTTGTGACCCTAGTATTGGGTATAACTAACCCTAATTGTTAAAGGGTTTGTCATTCAATTACAAAAGTAGAGGTAACGACGTAATTTTACCTTACTAGTTTACGAGTTCATAAGAATTATATATAATTTCGGGCATTCATGTATAGCAACATAAGTTAATTAATGCCTCATCATAACAATGGTTGATCTTTGTCATCAAAGAACTACAGGATTTAAGAAGGGAAAGGATGTTTTACCCTGTAAAGTCAGTTAAATGAGGTTCTTACTTTTTCGCAAAAATAAAGTGCACTGATCACCATTCTCAGTGTTGAAGAGTTTAAAAATTGAAGGCCACAAATTAACAAAATTCAACCTCATAAACTTCAACCGATTTGTGAAATTATCACTTGAACCCAATTCAATTATATATATGTATAATGAATACAATTTACACATCATCACATCACCACCTTCACTTTTCTCTGCATATGAACAAAGCTTCAAGCCCAGGAGACATTGCCAAATAAAAATTTTCAGTCCTCCATGAGCAACTTCTCCTTCCCCATGACCACCCCAGTTTCAGACTAATAACTCTCATAGCCTTCTCGGACTAATAACTGTTGTGGTGGGAGGACCACCTTCTGTAGTGTTAGAGTTGCTGAACTCTAGATAGCATTTGGGTACCCATTTTTTAAAGTGCAATGGAAGTTTTTACCAAGTTGATTAATGATTATCAAGTTAAGCATGAATCAACATCCATAAATAATAAATGTAAAGCATAACAGTATATACATGGTTCGGTTAAAACCACTCTTAGCCTACATTCATGGGACCTCATCCAGATCGAAGCAAAATCCATTAAATAACGTACATTACAAGATATAGTTCAAAGTTGATTTTAGCTATAGCAAAGAGAACTCCCTGTTCTAGTTACACTAAAAACCACCATTTGAATCTCTAACGTTTTGTTGCTCCAAGGACTTCTTCACACCGGGAACACACCCGAAGAACACTTGAGCTCCACCCAAGCTTCACACGTCAAAGCCATGCTTCAGCATCCACAATGGAACCAAGTTTCAGCAACCATTCAATCAAGTATAAGAGATGGTGACGGTTTAGCACATAAACATAAGTTGAACCTTTGAGGAAAAACTTTTTGCAAATTTCAGAGCACAAGTAAAAGAAAATATCAAATGTTAGCTTTACAAATGAGCAAAAATGAAGATGATATAGACCAATTTCATGCTCCCCAATTCTTGCCAAGTCAACAAATAAGGGCTAACATATGTTGGTCCAAAAATGGAAAAGATTTTATCTATCTTTTGGGACCACAACCAAAAAAGAGAAAAAACTTATTTCCCTGGATCACAAGAGGATATTGGCACACCTATAAGTGGTCCAAATGACAACACAAAAAATGCAAGGAAAATATCTCAGCTGATAAAGATAAAACCGCAACTTGTGCAAAGTGAGTCAAACATGCGATGTTAACACAATGAAAAAGTGTGCGCATACACGATGTAAAATGCGAAATGAAATGTAACATGCATATGTCTTACATAAGTGTGCAAGCACACATCTAATGTGAACACACATGAAATGAAAATGCAAAAGACATAAGCTTGATATAGCTGAACACGTGGAAGACAAAAAGAATTCTAATTTTTTGTTAGACCACAAACACAACTTTTTTCTTTCTTGCGAGACCACAGATAAAGTCTTACAACTTTTTAGAACTAAATAAGGAAATTGTGACACATGTAAAGTTAACTCACACAAGGATATCATAAATCAAAATAAACTTGATGGACAAGACAATTAAAGAGAAAACGCCATTTGGCAAAATATGTCACCATAACATAAGTTTGACAAAAATATCAACATGTAGCAAGTGCTATGCTTTGATTCAAGGGTTGGGTTGATTGGTTTGAAAGTTCTTGTGATTTTCCATTGCCATCAAAGCACCTTGGAGTTGCCCAGTTGCCATGCAATTTCAGCAGACTTATGGACTAACTCACGTAAATTTATGGCTCATGTTTCCATCAATAATTTTTCTTTTTCTTTTTAACCGAGAATGGAGTTATTTTAACTCACCAAGTTCATTGCAAATCCCTTTATTAAGTTTTGAAAGTTATAATTATAATAAACAAAAAATAGAAAGTTACAAAAAGGAAAATCCGTACACATATTTTATTATCTATAGAAGTCATACTCATATTTGTTTTTTGGTGATCGGGTGTCCAGCCAGCTTGTATGCAAGCTTAACTAATCCTCGGGGCCAGTAATAGATCCAGAAATTTTTGTTAAGGTGGGCTAAAATAAAATGTAATAGCATATAATATTCATATTCTATGTTTTTAGTTGAAATTGACATAAAAAGAAAAATAAAATTACATATACTCTAGATCCGCCTCTACTCGGAGCCAATCCTATTAGCAACCGAGATAACTCAAATTCAGGATCTTTAGAACAATACATCTAAGAGTCTTTGTTCAACCACTCAGCCACACACAAATGGTTAAGTCATACTCATATTCCTTGAAGAAATTTCATTAAATTCATTAACTTTATTCTTTTAGAAAAATAGTTAATTAAAATAGAAAAGGTATCACCAAAGAAACAGAGCTTGCAGAAGATCTCTACTCATGGGAATGATTCAAGAACTATTTGGTACATGCTTGTATAAATCTTAAGATTAAAGGTAAATTATTTGTACAAATAAAGAAGAAATTAGATTTATCTTCACACATGGTAATGCTGCCTGATCAGTTCCTTCAAATTGTTGTCTGGCTTGATTTTAGTTAAGCTCTCCTTATAGTTACGAACTTCAATTGCAATAAGTTTCAGTCCGAGATTTCTTAATTCTTGAGTATTAGGGTCATATAAAAGTAGTTGTTCAATGGTAGATTCTATGAAAAATGCACCATTCTTCCATAATCCAAGCGGTTGGGGGACTCCTAAAAGAGGTCCAATCGTTAATTATTTTGTCCAACACCCACCTTCTGTCACTCATATCTCAAAATAACTCTAAATTGTATCTATTAGTAACAAAGAAAGAGAGTCATTATACAACCCTAAGTCTCCTGACAGTGATTCTGGAATGTTTGGCCCTTCTATCTCTCGCAGAATCTCATCACTCATATGAAATGAAAGAATCACTTGGTGATCCTCATTGTCTCGTATCGCCGACCAATAACAAGTACCATTGAAATACAGGCTATCTGACCTTTTATGTAGACTATACTGAGTAAGTTCAACAACTTCGAAATCTTTCCAAGAATTAGTACTGAGATTGTACATCGAAACATGAAAGAATTCATAAACAAATTAGTTTCATCGTCCCAAAGTGTGCGTATCAAAACCAGTTTGTAGTCATTATTCACAGGATCTAAACCAAATCCAATATTACAATAATATGCCCTTAGATCAAATGGTCNCATCATCACATCACCACCTTCACTTTTCTCTGCATATGAACAAAGCTTCAAGCCCAGGAGACATTGCCAAATAAAAATTTTCAGTCCTCCATGAGCAACTTCTCCTTCCCCATGACCACCCCAGTTTCGGACTAATAACTCTCGTGGCCTTCTCGGACTACTAACTGTTGTGTTGGGACGCTCACCTTCTGTAGTGTTAGAGTTGGTGAACTCTAGATAGCATTTAGGTACCCATTTTTTAAACAACTTCAAAATCTTTCCAAGAACTAGTACTGAGATTGTACATCGAAACATGAGAGAATTCATAAAACAAATGAGTTTCATCGTCCCAAAGTGTGCGTATCAAAACCAGTTTGTAGTCATTATTCACAGGATCTAAACCAAATCCAATATTACAATAATATGCCCCTGGATCAAATGGTCGTGAAAGAATAGGGTTTCTACATTTTGGGAGAGCCACTGTTTCTCGAGTTGCAGGATTGCATAGAAATATCTGATTGTATCCGTATAAACAAAATAAACCATCATAAGGACCCATAATTTGTCGAAGTACAGGAATTTGAGGATCAATATCATGATGTGATAAATTTGACAATGTTTGATCAGGGTACAATGATAATTTTTGTCCACAGCTATCAGGGTCCATGTAAAAAACAACAAGACGTCAGACGTGTATTATCTTCGTTATAGTTTTTACGGTGTTTGGAAATGAAACTATTATCTTTTACTAAAACATACTAATGTTTACAAACACATTTCAGCCGAATCAAGGATTTCACAGGCAGCTTTGATAAAATTTCAACCAACATATACT
Source organism: Pistacia vera (assembly GCF_008641045.1). Lineage (NCBI taxonomy): Eukaryota > Viridiplantae > Streptophyta > Magnoliopsida > Sapindales > Anacardiaceae > Pistacia > Pistacia vera. The sequence goes on from NW_022196645.1 coordinate 2,883,800, forward strand.
CAGGCAAACCTCCGTTTCTTGTCACCATTAGTCTCTCGCAGTTTGGATTTTCAATAAACTTTATCTTTTACCAGCCATGAAACATATTTCAAAAATCACGGTTTCAATTACTTGCTTCCAAAATGAATATCAATTGTTTAAAAAAAAAAAAAAAAAAAAAAATTTGATTCTTATAATGACATGAAAATCTCTTCTTGTGGTTCATGCAAAGATGTATAACATTTACAAATTGAAATGATTTCATCAATTTACCTGAGTCTCTTCATCTTTAAGAAAGCCTTTCCTTCCCTGTCCGTGAGGAGGAGGATGAAGATTTACTGCTACTCCATTTTTGATCTTGAAATTAGATGATGTGATATGCGGAAAGGAAAAATCATGGACGGACGACGACCTCGCGAACACTTTTGACTGCATTAACATGAGGATTTTAATGATTGATTTTATTACACCCCATACTGGCCAACAATTATATTTTTTTAGTATAAATAAGGGATAAATCATATAGTGTTAAGACTTAGATTTTTACCTCTAAGGTATTACTCATATGAAAATATTTTTTTTTCTTCCATATACTAGTGAAACTTTGTTCTATAACAGTTTTAGGGTTCCATATTTAGGAGTGTACCCTTATAGAACTAAGGAGTCATTGTATCCTGTAGGTTAGACCGCCACTATTTTGAGCCTATATTGCACAAGGATATTATCCTAGAGAGGGCAGAATCTTATCCTTAGGGACATTGCGATTTAACATACCTTGACTTTATTTGATATGGTATTGACGATAATTAGATTAAAAAATCCAGGTAATTTTCAAATATTTCCAACAATTAATCCTAAGAGAACGTTTATACCACTCATATGATGTTGGAGTTGTCGACTACTTCCGCATTAATGGGTAACGGAGACGCACTCGGGGGTCTCGCTGTAGGATTTCTTTTAAGTTATTAATTCTTTTTTGGGTTGGGCTTAGGAATAAGAATCCTTGTAAAACTAGGTTTAATCTCTTAAACCTATTATATAAACATATTTTTCTCTTGTTATGAGTGTGAGAGCAATTCATTCATTGTAAACGAGAGAGGTGAGGCATATTGCAATAATATTGACTCAACTGGACGTAGCCTACATTGGGTGAACCAAGGTAAATCGCGCGTATTATTTTTTCTTTGTTTACTGTTTGATTTGTTTTACTATTATATTTTGTTCCTGTTGTTGTCTCTATTTCGTTCATATGAGAACTAGGTGAATTCAATTTGATGGTGGACTTTTTTTTTTTGGTAACCGAGGTGCACCTCAGTTAATCCTCAAGATAATCGACGTGTCTGGGCCAGCTTGCATGCACCTCAACTAATATTTGAGGTCTATTCAGCCATAATGTTATTTGTGGTAGATAGCTCCAAGATTTGAACTCAAGAACTTAAAGAAAATAGCAAACCTCCTTGACCGCTAGACCAACCTCTTGGGGTTAGATGGTGGACTCTAGAGTTTGTGGATAATTTCATACCATCCATCTATCAATGAAGTAACAGGCAAGAAAGAATAGTCGATTGTCTTGTTTTGGCTTAATTTTTTCAATCCCTGAAAAACTGGAATTTTGTAAATTGGTTATTTGCCATTGTAACATTAGCATCAGGTTCTTGGTTGATTTATAAAGTTTATTATTGTCTCTGACATTCATTTTCAATAGCCAATCCAACTTGGGTTTTATAATATTTTTTAAATTACAGAGTAAATTGGGGAGATATATGTGGCAACAAGGGATGTCCATCTCAGAAACTACAGTCATGAAAACTCTTGTCTGCTAGTTAACTATTTTCGAGAACTGCAGTGGCAAACCATTTCAGCAAGCATCGTACAATGAATATACTACATTGGTAGATTTATCATACACAAGATCTTGAACATCTAACACCCAATTTCCAACAAATTATAAATTGGTAGACAAATTATAGGTCCCTATCATGGTTTATTTTTGTTTATTCTCAAGATTTAATGATTGTGTAACTCTATGGAACCTTGCAACCAAAGAGGGGTGTCCGGACCAACACCTCACTAATCTTTGAAGTCTATTGAATACCTTACGAACTCAATAAATCAGATAAGTTACAAATGTGGTAGATGATTATTTTGTGTAACTCGAACATAAAACCTTTGAGTAACCTAGAGTCTTGTCATTCAGCCACAAGCTAAGTGGTTAATTACGAATGAGAGTTGCTTTAACATATGGGTGATGAAAGAAGGGTGTTGGAGTAAATATTTTAGTGTTGAGCCAATTTTAGGAGTCTACCACCTCTTGGGTTTCGGAAGCAGTGTCCTTTTTCTTTGAACCTAGTAATAGGAAACTGCTCAGCACTAATGATTTGAGGGATATTGGTCACTAAAAGCTTATCCGGTCATTAACTTTAAGGTCTGAGAATTAGTTAAGGTATGCCCATATTAGCCCGGACACGATCGATCATCAAAAAAAAAAAAAAAAAAAAACAGACCAACATAATTTAAGTTATATGAGTTAGTGAAACTCAAAGCCAAGCAACAGCCAGTTCTAGTTGGTTTTCACATCCACTCTTAGACAATGATTTAGGAACAACTCAGCTCAGGGCCATTGCACATTGTTTTCAGCATCCCAAACTATTAATATCCTCTTGTTTTTTTGCGTATTAAGAAGACTCTACATTAATTCATTTTCAGGTCTGTTTCTGTTAAGCTTCAAAGCTGCATCTTTTCTCAGATGAAGCCTCTGTAATGTCTTTTCCAGTGTATGCGACTCCATTTTCTAGTTGTACGTAACATTTACAGAAAAAATCTGTCTCCCTTTGCTTCAATTTCAGGGGCACAAGAAGAAAGAAACACATCTTTCAGGGTGAAATTCAGCTGGCACTTGGAATTAATCCATTTCAAACAGTCATATATGAATACGAATCCATAGATAATTGAACACAGTTAAGTTTACCATTGTTGTAAATTATTCAGTCGTACTAACCAGCTAGAGAAAGTTAATGTTCTTGCAGTAAAAACTCATCATGAAGCTCAAGGACTCCAAAACCTACCGACAAACTCCTCTGCACAAATACACAGGAAAATAAATCAATGATAAAGTTAGAGTAACTGTTTAATTTATACAATCATTGAACAGACCTGGGTCTGCTTGAATAAATTCTACTGATGACAAAGAAATACCACATGTTGCCTTCCATTTGTCACTTAAAAACATTAATACTGATCGGGTCCTCACCTGAAAATTTAACAACAATATTATTTTTCCTTGTATAGGGCCAACAGTTGCAGACAAATCTCAGAATTTAACCCTGCATGCATTAATTGAGGACTACTGCAAAAGCTCAATGATAACAGTCACCTTAATCCTGACTGTATTAGAAGGAAAAACAATAACAGTATCTCAGTGAAAAAAGCATATACAATCCAGAATCATGAAAGAAGATATAGATAAGAACATAGATGATGACTACAGAGTCAACTTCTTGTAATTTACACAACCGACATTGATGTAAACACTAAATATAAAAGAAAAATACAAGCTCCAATACAAGAAGTAAATAATTCGGTCACAACAAATTTGTCAACATCGTACAACTATAGTTGTCTCACTGAGAGATAGGCCAAATACGAATCAATAATAACAAATCAGATAAAACTTCTATAAATGAAAATTAAAACAAAACAGTGTTCTGAAATGAAAAGAAAAGAGTATGGTTAAGCTAATTAATGGACAAAAGTTTAGGCATTTTGTTTCCTTAAAAATGGAGATATAATTAAAAAGGCAGAAATCCAGAAACTCATAACTGTTAGCAGACAAATGAAGAGTTACTACTAAGCTATAGCATAATTAAAGTTGCAGTCTTTGTTCTGGCAGACATTTGTGATTTTCTTGAGCTCATTTGCCCAGTTGTGTGGCATGGAGAGATCCTGAAGTTACAAGCGAGAGAGTTGGAAGAACTGAAATAGAATTTAGACGGAAATCAGGTGAGGAGGCTTCCCTACAGTTTGATCGACCTGACCACTTCCTAACTGTAATTGTTATCTATCTGTTTCATAATTGAACAATTTTGTTGAGATAAGCAATAAGAAAGGGGCCAATATCAAACCAAGAACTGACTTGAATTCAATGATTGGTCAATTAATTAATGAAAATCATAAAAATCAATTAACCTATTTTATATCCTGGGCCAGGCTCCCTGACCTGACTCTCGTAGTCCATTTTCAATCTAGAGTTTTTTTTTTTTTTTTTAAATGACAGGGGTTATCCGTGTTTACGCACTCCTCAACTAATTCTTCGAGACCCTAGAACTATCGGCCGGGTAAGCTTTGGTAGCCACTATCGGTCGAGTAAGCTTTAGTGGCTACCCCAATTAGCAATCGAGGAAGGACTCGAACTCAGAATCTCTTAAGTAATATATCCAAGAGTCTCTCTCGAACCACTCAACCACCTAGAGGTAGTTAATCTAAGTGTTTTTTAACGTGGACTTGTAGAAGAATTAAAGATGAAGATGCAATTGCAGACTCGTTCCAAGTAATGGTTTACTAATCCTTAATTGATTGAAATATTAGCTGTATGTATCCCAATTGGACAATAAGAGAAAGGCGTTATAATCTGAGATTAGGTTATGAAATTATGCAGAGTGAAGAGAGCTAAAAATGATAAGGACAAGGAAGGAGAGATCTTTCCCAAAAAACCCTACCATGTGCATCAAATTCACAATACTGAATTAATGAAGGTTGATAATTTAAGTTTATGAATTAAAAGCATGCTTGTTAAAACATCAAGCCAATATCTTATCAATCAAACGTCAGCTTTATTTCGCATATCAAATATCAATATAATCTCCGTTGACACATAACTAGTTAACTGACCAAAATGTTAAGTATTTTTTAGTGGTCGAGTGATTTAATAGAGACTTTTGAATATATTATCTATGAGGTTTTGAATTTGAGTATTTCTTTGTTAATAAGATAATCACTTGAAGTCTTATCTGATCGATAGTTTTAGGACCGGTATTATAAATTGGCATTGATAAGAAGTGACAAGAAGGGAGGGGAGGGTAAATTGATTTGAGAATCAAAAGGGAGTTCTCGTATTGGTTGCTCTGTAGCTGGTGCACAGGCTATCAGAATTAATCTAAGGAAGAGAAACAAACACATCCCGAGCCATCGATTTACTAAGAGACTAGTAAAATTTCACTGGTGATTTTCCAGGACTTCTACCAGCCTACGGAAGAGCGTACATGGTACTTTATTAGGCATGCAATGAAGTTTGCCGTAGATGATAAAGTTAATAATGTTATGCTGCATCAGTTACAGTACTGTCTGTGTCAGTTACTATTTCACCACTTTTTTTCTTTCTCTTTTCATCTCTTTTTTGATAAAAAGTACTAATTAAATTGCTGTAAAATAACCGGTTTCTAACCAAGCAGGGAGTAGTTGAACATGAACTACATAGTACAAGCAAACTATAACATAAGATAGAACATCCAAAAACAAAGAAGATTACAATATGTTAATATACAAGTCATGGTTATAGCTAGATGATTTACGCCTTCAACTGGAAATTATTTTCCAAAGAAATCCTAGTAGTAACTTACTCCCAACTACCTGTACCTTAGCTACCATTAGCAAGATTATTCACCGGATGATGGCTACTAAGTTGAGGAAAAAAACCTCATCACAAGGTAGGGTAAGACCCATCTCATGCTTAAACCCGTATTCCTCTTCTGCATTTTTAAGTAAAACTTTAAACTCAGGGTGAGACAACATTGAGATTGGAATGATGTGTCTGCTCCTGTTTTCACCAACATACACAGCAAGGTGACCTTTTGGTACATCAACAGGTAGACCTTCTGGCTCATTACGGACGTTGTTTTTCTTCCCAAAGCTTGAGCATCTTTTGAGAATCTGTTTGAGAGCAGCTGCTTGAGGGAGCTTCTTGGATTTCTTGCCAAGCATTGTAAGTGTTGAAGTTGAAGTTTTCGTGAGGTAAGAGAAGAAAGAAGAGTGAAGGGGTGGGGGAAATGAAACAAGGGTTTGAGAGGGTATTTATTGACAGCAGAAGAAGAAGAACTGAAGAAAAGTGTTAGAGAAATAAAACAAAATCATGTGGGGTGTGGGGACAGTGAACAGACCAAAGGTGTTTTGGAAGTCACTGTGCATAAAGGCATGCAGGTTCTAACTCTATTGGGGGGAGGGATTGCCCTACATTTGTTGCTTTCTTCAAAGACCATACGGGTCCATTGGTCTTCGTCTTTTTCTCTCAAGTTTTTCTACCAGTTCTCTGTATAAAGGCAAACATATTCTAAGGTTTGGAAATTATATATATTCCAATTTCTATTACTGTCTTTCTCTTAGGGATATGGGGTCTGTCTTTCTTTTATTTAGTTTTCTTCCTTCCATTAAATCTCCAGTCGTAGACTCGTAGTAGACCATATTTTAAGCTTTGGAAAAAAGTTGGGTGCTGAGTATTTATATTCCAATTCCTATATTCAATTACTTTGTGTCTTCCCCTCTCTTTCGTTAGACATGTGCAGACCAGTGGACATGGTAAACATCCCATCCAGCTTATCGCTTTCAACTCCTCTGATTTACATGTATCCACCATTTTGCGTTGTCTAAATGTCCACTAAAGTTTAATGTTTTTATGAACGGGTGCAATATTTCTTTATAAAGTTGAACCTATATTGAACACATCATATCAATAAACCACGATAGATAAATGTTTTTTTTTTTTTTTTATGTGTACGTCAACTAATTCTTCAGGATCCTAAAATTATTGGATAAGTAAGAGCTCTAGTGGCTATCCTTATTAGGAGTCATAGGGACTCAAACTCACAAGACTATATTAGATTCTCCTTTACTCTTTTACTATCACGTCACCCAATAGTGATTACCGTAAGGGAATGTTTGCAAGTTTTTAGGCATATCAAATTACCAAGAATTTGGTAGCTTTTCACACAAATTTCAAGTTCTGAAGGGTAAGGAGAGGCGAGTACGAATAGTGGTTGGATAATTTAAACCCTCCCTAAGAGGACCACTTTGAGTACAAACATTTAATTCACATAAATGAGGAAATCAGAAGAAGGGGGTATTGGTTGTTTGAAAAACAGGGGATGTGGGGAAACTGTAGTTGTTTTTTGGTCTAGTTTGTTTGGGCTCCATCAAGGAACAGACTTCTGGCAATTCATGGACCACAAAATGAAGAAGACCAGCTTTTGTCTCACATTAAAGAATGGTGGCTTCAGCTATAAACATGGCTGGGCTTAATTTGCACTCTGATAATGAGATAATCAGCCCTCTCCATTGGTCAACCATCAACCAAAAAACAGGTCTTTGGCCTACCAAATCACAATGCTATTTAAATGGGAACATAACCTCCGTTTACTCTCGTTCCACACTACTTATTTTCTTCTTTGGTTCGTTTTACAATCATCCCAACTCAGTTTTTGTTGAATATTATGAGAGCAGAGTTTTCCAGATTTCACATTCTATTTGGGAATTCTCCTACTCTAGATGTAATTGTATAGTGGAGAAATATGAGATCTCTCATCCCATTTGATACTGTCAAAAGTAGGAGAGTAAAAGACATTAAATTGGAGACCACTAGCAGGTCTACCCTTGTTTGGAATATGGATTGACATGAGAAGGTACTTAATAATCACCATCTCCATGTGCTACTGCTAACGCTCTTTAAAGCTGATCTTCCCACTAACCCATTTTGCTAGCTGTCTTCTAGTTCTTCTAGGCACAACCTTTTGGTTTTTGTTTTCACATTTCACGATTCTGTCTCTGTACATCCTGCAATAACAACACCAAGCACAGTACTTGTAGCGTTAGGAGTAGACCCAACCATGGATGGCAAACATTCAATAAGATAGGGTTTAGGCTTAATTTTAGTTGTATTTGTATTTAAAGGTTTTTAATATAGAGTAAACGACTTTTTCCCACCCAAGGTTTGCCTTAATGACACTAATCTACCCAAAAAGTTTCAAAATACTAATTTACTACTCAAAGTTTATATTTTGCAAACTATCTAGAATACGCTTTCTAATTCGATGACGAACGGAGAGCAAACTCGGTCCAAGATGTTAGGGTTTTTGAAGAGGAGATACCAATTAGTTTTTTGATAGTGACAGGTTGGATTCTGGTAGTCAGAATCTAACTTGGGAGCGACAGCTGTACATTCCACAAATCGATCGATTGTCGATGATTGACGAGGTTGACGAGAGCAAGGTTTGAGGCTTCTGGTGAGTGTTGATCGAGGAAGAGAATGACAGTGGTGTGGGGTCGTAATGATGCCAGAATCGGCCGATGATTGGTAGAGAATATAAAATTTGAATAATAAATTGATATTTTGAAACTTTTTTGGTGAGAAAGTGTCACTAAGGCAAACCTTGGGTGGGAAAAATTGTTTACTCTGTTAATATATGTAATAATTGAGTCCTATCAACGTTAAGGCTTTATGGTCCTTACATAATCCTATAATAATAATTGATGACTTGATTAATTAAATGAATTGATTATTTGTAACTCACTTTGTGGATTTTCTTACATATTTACCATTATATGAATTATCTGTATGGTGTTAAACAAATTGTTTGACTTGATAGAACTTGGAGAAGACATAAAAATGACAAACTGGTTTGAGTCATAATCAACAGTCAGTCAACTTCTTTTGTTGTTTTCCTAAATGGGTTGAAATGTTCTGAATTTGAGTGGGTCTGTCTGCGTGAACTTGGTAACATAAACCTTGAATATTACTGATACCAAGCACCAAGACCAACGCCAACTCTATCAAAATTCCTAAGCCAAAATGGAAGCCACGTTTGGGCCATGGGCAATGGCGGCTTCCCATGTCCTGTGAATCAAATTGAGTCTGGAATATCAAGGATAAAACTAGAGGATATCACATCATTGTCACCGGAAGGCAACAACAACCACCCGAGTCCAATGATACTAAGCATGTGAAGCCCATGTTTCTTTTGTCATCAAAATACTAGTGTTTTAAAACTTAGCCCGGTCCAATTGATTGAACCAAGACTCAAGGCTTTCACTGAATGAGTTAGCAATTTTACTATTTATCTCAAACCCTAGAAATTAGGACAATGATCAACAAACGATTGGTGGCTGGAATGTTGTGATTTTTTAAGAGGAAGGGCCAATGAGTCGAAAGGTGGCGATAGAGCTCATTTCTGATGAGTGAAACGACCGAAAATCGTAAAAATAAATCAACGACAACAATTAGCGAGATAAACGGCAGTAAGGTGAGATAGGTTTTAGTCAAGAGGCTTAAGAGAGAGTTTTCGTGGTTATGGGGTGTGTTTTCAATGCTGAAAATAGGCCTTATTTGACATGGGTTGTCAACAGCGACGACGTAATTTTGGATGTTTTTGCAAGATTTTAAATCTGTATGAACATATGTGTTATTTTTAGAGGTGTTTTTGTTGAATTTCAAACTTTTTTACATGCTAGCATCACTGGTTTGACCCGCCAGTCAAACCGGTTCAACTGGCCAACATGGGACCCAACCACTTTGCCGGGTTTTAAAACCTTGCAAAATACAAAGAACATCACCACTGCTGCCTGCAACTTCCCATCTGACAATCTATAATCATCTACCTGCAACTTTATGTTTGTTCTTTCATGACCTTATCTTCCTCAAATCCATTCTGGCTATCATTTTGGTTATTTGAAAAACACGTGGGGAAAAGTTGTAGGTACAATGTATTTGTTGGCTATCAATCTGTACCAAGGATGGTGTTTAGTTTTTGACACGAAATACTTAAAATATGAAATTAACTGATAGGAATAATAAATCCATCACTAAGAGTGCATTCATTTCCAGCAGATTCAGTCCTCTTTCATTGTCGGCAATTAGTCTAAATAGTCAAACGACAAAGATTCTTCACCATTAGCCCTACAGGTGCGCTGAAGTTGTCAATGGAGATAGAGTTTAGGATAAAATGGGAAAGTTCGAACCTAGAGCATGTCAACTTCTCTCAATCACCAAAGGGATCATGATCCCTTTCTTTCAGGAACATGCTTCTTAACTCAAACCCTAGATCAAATATCTTGAATGTCGCCCCCTTTGTATGCATACTAGTCAACTATCCACGATTTCGTATTGCTAGAAGTGATATAACCAAGTCAGGTCAGGTACTTTCTCTCGGACGGAAGTAAATCACGAAAATTCTTTAAGTTCTCTCTGCGGTTGCACAAACAAACCAAGAAGAAAATACAAATATATCTTTTTTTTTTTCTAACCAAAATACTCCATAAACATCAATTATAATCACATCGCTGAACTTCGATAACTTAGATCTTACAGAAAAACACATTTATAATACAACAAGATGACACTAAAAAGGTTCTTAGAACTGAACTAATCTACTTGTTTACATCTTATAACCTGTCATCCAAGACTTGCACTTGATTAGATAAGTCGAGTGTATTCTAACATTATTATATACATTCATATCCAGATGACGGGTTTGATGATTCGGGCAGCCCACTCATCAAACTCAATTGTCTTCTCAGCTTAACAATATGAGCTTGCACCTAGAAAATTGCATGCATGAATCATCAGATGATATTTCCCTATATGGTTCAACAAGCATTATCTGTCCATCAAATTTTAAATCAAGTGTGCAAAATAAAGCAGAAATACCACAAAACATCAGTAAGGTGAATCAATGCTTATAGCCTCCAGAATAATCCAATTAATAACCACTATGATGAGGTAGGGAGGAACCATGAGACCAAGATGGTAAATGACAGTGACAATACTAAACAACAGAAGTTATCAATTTACAATAACTGCCAACAGTCATAGATGATAGGTAACTCATAGTTTTATAGATACCATTTTCTTATCAAAAGTAGATACTATTTCAAATCTCATTAAAAAGACAAACAGCACACATTGGCAATAACTAGTATGACTGCCATAATAAATATAATCAACAACTCTGAAGAGTTCAGTCAAGTAAATTAGCCAAACAAAAATCAAACAAAGCCATCTAACCTGCTGACGAGCTGCGGCAAGTTTCAAAAGCTCATCTGCCTCGGAGAAATTCAGGTACCACTGGCTAAGAGGATGATTCTTGGTTTCACCTTTCCCCTGCTCATTCATAATATAAAGTGGTGCTGCAGAAATTTAAACACCAAAGATAACCTCATAGATATCATAATGGGCAAAAATCTGAGGGAAAAAAAAAAAGTAAGGAACTTTACTGATAGTAGGCATGCGAAAACCAGCTGGCAGTCGAGGCACGATTACGGCAGGATGATCAAACACACGAGCAAAGAAACCCTCAGAAGGTTCAGGGAAAACAATCTCATTATAAGTTTCCACAACAACAGGTTTTTTGGTTGTCTGGGGACCGGATTCAGATTCAGGATACAACTTCAGATGGTGAAACCTGTGAAAATTGAACCCACCAGTGATTAGGCTGCCTTGTTGAGTAAACCAAGGCAGTAACAAACAAACAACTACTCACAGATCCAGCTGCTTATCACAAACATCACTGTGGAAGAAAAGGGTGATGCCAATTTCAAATTCACCCCAACCACATTCTGTTAATTCAAATGGAGGTGATTCAACCACTCTTGTAGGGTTATTGAAACTTGGATGCAACTGGAAAACTACTCGATTAATCACAACTCCAAGATCCTCATTTGTTGCCCCACGTACGTAAACAGTCCACTTATGAGACTGAGACCTAAATGATGGAGCATACATGTGTAACATTATTCAAACATATAGCAGGCATGTACAAATACCGTGAGACAAAAGTACTCACTCACTGGCTTTTCGACCAAGATAAAATGCCATCGTTCCATAAACAATTGGAACACTTAATTCGATATCTTTATGCCTCTTGATTGTACCCTAAATCAGCAACAAAAACCAAGTTAAAATAAGCACAATAATATGATCAATACCTCAAAAAACGAAACCACAAGCTCTCTGACTAAATGTACATATTACAACTTATAATATTTAAAACTTACCGATCCTCGCTTCAAAAATTCAAGAAAATCAAACGGAAAGAAACGACAACAGAACTTAAAACGTTTAATTGGATTTAAGACGTAAAAGTGCTTGAAGAATATGATAATTCAACGTCTAAACCCTAGCGTTTGACATATCAATATGCAAAACCCTCAAAATTAGGTACGAAATAGAAGTAAAGAAACAAATAAGAGAATACCTTGTTCTCGCTATCGTCAGTGATGTTAATGAAATTGAGGTGCTGAGGCTTAGCGGCAGAGACACTATCCTGAGGGTCCGGGTGGTTTTCCCCTTGCATTCTTGTGGAAATTGTTTAAGGTGATCTCAGTCCATTTGTGACTTGAAATTTGGGGGTTAGGGTTTTAGATTAGGATAATATTTAATGTTTTTAGGTTATACTGCTAAATACTAATATATGGTCAGAAGTGGGTCCGTAATTTAATTTTTATTGTTTTGAAGGTATATTTGTTTCAATAATTCCACTCACGCCTTTTTCCCACCAAGGTTTGTCTTAATGACTTTTTTATTTAAAAAGTTTTAAAATATTACTCCCCTTTTTTTTTTTTTTTTTTTTTAAGTCGCTTTAAGTGTATAATTTTTTTCCAAATTAAATGTCGTTGCTTGTCTTATCTGTCTTCCTTCTCCACTTTTCGTCTGTCTTCTTTCTTCATTTTTCCTTTGATTGGTGGAGACTAATTAAAAATATTGGGTGGGAGAGAGAAGAATTTTTTTTATTAAAAGTGGTTTACAACCTTAAAATGACTTTAAAAAAAAAAAAAAAAAACACAGGAAGTACTTTATTACTCCAATATTATATTTTATTAATAATTTCTGTTATATACAGTTATATTCATTATGAAGACCTAAATACCTTTCGGTCTTCTTCTTCTCTTCTCTTCTTAGCTTCTATCCCAGAACTACCACCAACTCCTCCTCTTGCTCCACCTCCATCACTAATACCACCTCAAGATCAACGAAATTATTAACAAAACATAACATTTAGATAATAAAATTGTATTTTAAAACCTTTTGGAAAAGAAAGTATCACTAAGACAAACCTTAAGTGAAAAAAAGTCGTTTACTCATAAAATTAATGTATAAAGATGAATTGAGCAATTTCACAACGTTAAAAGTGGTCCTTCAAGGACAATGTAATATGACCAAGAAAAAGAAAATTATTAAGTTATTTGTATTAGGAAAACTAGGGGTGGGCAAAAAATTAAGATAGAACCAGAACCAACGGGTACCTGAGGTTTTGGTTTCGATTCTTACCTATAATCGACCCTCACATGGTTGATTCCGATTCTAAAAAATTAGAACTGATATTGTGCGGTTTCAGTACCAATTCCACCACTACAAAAACCAGAATCGAAACTGGAATCAAGACCCGAGTAAAAACCGGGGCTAAACTGTAATTTTTGTAAACTTTTAAAGGTGTATTTGTCATTCTTTATAAACAATAGAGGATAATTGTGATTTTTCCCAGGTATCCGAAAATGGTGCCTATGTTACAAGTTCCAGTTCCAAGCTTTTAGAAACCGGACCCAACCGAATCCTGTTCCATGGGATTTGGGTAGATACCCGGACCTACCCCTAAGAAAAACTATTGTTAACACCTATATTATTATATCTACATTCCCGATAAAAAAAAAATATATTAAAATTTTAATTTGCAAATGAATTATTTGAAGATCATCTTTTCCTATAAATAATAGCAATTTCAGACTTTACATAAATGAAATAAAAAATTGTAAATTTAGATCCCAAGAGACCATCTGAAACGGGCGTGCAAAAAATGCTCAATTAATTAATGCCTATAAAGAATCAGACCAAGAAATCTACCAGGAAACCCATATTTCCCAACAAACTACACCAAATATGCATGAAACCCTACTAACTATTTAACTCAGACACCAATTATCATTCTAATGGCACACTTTAGATTCATATTTCCTGGATTCAGTTTTCCAACATTAACAACAAGAGCGGCAGCTCATAACAAGTCAACGACCTCTTTATAATTTTACGTTTTCAAGCATGGATGCAAGACAAATTTTGTGATCCAATCTTTCATACCATGCCAACAAGCATTAGTACAATACAAGCCAACCAGATTAAATGTTTGAGGAACTCAAGGCCATTACTTTGCATTGCTCATTCATGGCCAAAAGTTGAGCTTCCTTCTTGTCAAGAAGGACAGTTAACCTCAGATTATCTTCCATAAGTTTCTGAACTTCAGCCTCCTTTTGCATCTTCTCACCCTCCAATTGTGATGTCTTAGCAACTAGCCTGCTTCACAACAGAATTACATGGTAAACTCTATGAAAAATTCCCAACCAAAAAGACAGTATGTTGCTTATTAGAGTTGTACACAAACAAGAGTTGAACATGGAGACCACCATTATAAAAATGTCAAACGTTTTTTCCCATATAAAAGCTTTTCTTTTTTCTTTAGTTGGGGGTGGGGGGTAGAAAACTTCCGAAGGAACCAGTTTATACAACAATTTTACGCCACATAAACATGAATGATTTAACCATGCTTCACTCAAAAGGATAGTGGAAGGCAAATGCTTGACAACATCGAGCAAATACTCAACAACAAAGAAAAAGTAAAGTCAAGCATTTTAAAGCATACTGACCGTTCAAAAAGCCTCTCAATAGTTTGAAATTGCTTCTCTGATGAAAGAAGTGTTTCCCTCACGCTGATAAGCGTACCAACAAAAGATTTCAGAGACTCAAATTCCTGTTTCACACGACAAAGCTCCTGTTCATTTTCTGCAGCCCGTTGCCTCTGTCTAGATGTCTCTTCAACCAGATCCTCAACTCTCTGCCGCATGTCATTCAGAACACCATTTGTACCTAGAGCAAAATGCTCCATCTCCTCCAACTTTAAAGACATGTTCTCAATTTGGATAGCCTTCTTCCTAATTTCTTCCTGACCTAAAGTTACCTTCTCTTTTTCAAGGGCAGTTTCAGTTTCTGCCATTATAACTCTCTTAACAAGAGCTTCCATAACATCTGTGACCATCTGAACAGACTTGAGTAGTTCAACAGTATAAGCTCCATCATGTTCATCGATAGAACCTTGCTGCTTACCAATTCCAATCCATGTCTCTTCGTCAGGACCGTCAAATGAAGAAAGATCAACATTCCTAGACCAACCAGATAAAGGGGTACCATTTTTGTCAACAAGACCAACCCCTTCTAATTGTTTGATGCCACATGATGTATGGGCTAAATCAGGGATAGCCATGATTCTTGCTTTTGATTTCAAGAAAGCCAATAGCTTTGCAGTAGTTTTTACCCGTCGCCAAAGAACTTCTAATTCCTTCTCTGTATCTCCATCAGAACCCACTATACATTCCTTTAACTTCATAAGGTTCCTCTCAAATATCTCCTCTGTTGATGGCAATCGTTCTGTCTCCTGGTTCCGCATTTCATGAGTTCCTGTTAGCAGAGACCTCATATTTGAGAATTCCACATCTTCCTCAGATGCCATTCACTTTCCTATATTCCACATAATTAATATGACAAATCAAATTCTAACTTAATACAAAATTATTAGCAATCAAGACTAAAGCATCAAAAAGATACAAAAAGGATAAATCCTCTTCGCAAAAAAGTAACAAAACAATATACATAGTAGCTATCAGGTGAAACTACAAATATTAACAGACTGTAAACCACAGAGAAAGCTATAGGCACAAGATGTTTGCAACCCCAATGTGTAAAATGAGAAAATCAAAATATGGGCTTCTACCTAGATATGACTTTTAAAGATGAAATAACTCCCACATTTTAGTCTTTGTATGCTTTACAATGTACATCTTAAGTCCCTCAATATAAATTAAAAAAAAAAAAAAATGGAAGAACCTGAATGAACTTGCATTTTCTAGACTTTGAAGATTGTATTATCTGGTCCTGGTGTCACTGTGACGATATGGTAGGTTAAAGTGTCAGATTAGCCTATATCACTTGCAAATCTAGAACAAAACTATGTTCAAAATACATAAATTCCTCCAAGTTCAAATCAATATGGGGGAAGCCGACACTCAACTATAGGCATAATTAGTGCAGTCTTTGTCTGGCAGACATTTGTGATTTTCTGACTCATTTGCCCAGTTGGGTGGCATGGAGAGATCCTGAAGTTAAGCGAGAGAGTTGGAAGAACTGAAACAGAATTTAGACAGAAATCAGGTGAGAGGCTGCCCTACAGTTTGATCGACCTGACCACTTCCTAACTGTAATTGTTATCTATCTGTTTCATAATTGAACAATTTGTTGAGATAAGCAATGAAGGGGCCAATCAAACCAAGAACTGACTTAATTCAATGATTGATCAATTATTAATGAAATCATAAAATCAATTAACCTATTTTATATCCTGGGCCATGCTCCCTGACCTGACTCTCGTAGTCCATTTTCAATCTAGAGTTTTTTTTTTTTTTTTTTTAAATGACAGAGGGTGTCCGTGTTTACACGCACTTCAACTAATCCTTCAAGACCTTAAACTATCGGTCGGTAAGCTTTAGTGGCTACCCCAATTAGCAATCGAGGAGGGACTCAAACTCAGAATCTCTGATAATATCCTAAGAGTCTCTATCGAACCACTCGACCATTTAGAGGTAGTTAATCTAAGTTTTTTAACGTGGACTTTAAAGGATTAAAGATGAGATGCAATTGCAGACAATTTGTTGTGGGATATAGAGATTCGATATAGAATTACATATCCTGTCTAATTTTCTAACACGAACATGTGACTCGTTCCAAGTAATGGTTTATTACCTTAATTGATGAATACAAGCTGTATGTATCCCATTGAACATAAGAAAGGCGTTATAACTGAGATTAGGTTATGAAAATGCAGAGTGAAGAGAGCTAAAAATGATAGGGACAAGAGAGATCTTCCCCAAAAAACCCTACCAGCTGGACAGTCCCACTGCCATGCCATGTGCATCAATTCACAATACTGATTAATGAAGGTTGATAATTTAATTTTATGAATTAAAAGCATGCTTGTTAATACATCAAGCCAATATCTTATCAAAAGTCAACTTTATTTCGCATATCAAATATCAATAAAACTTCCGTTGCATAGAGCTAGTTAATTGACCAAAATTTTAATTATTTTTTAGTGGTCGAGTGATTTGATAAAGACTCTTAGATGTATTATCCAAAGGTTTTGAAGTTGATTATTCTTCAATTGTTAATAGATAATCACTTGAAGTCTTATCTGATCGATGTTTAGGACCGGTATTATAAATTGGCATTGATAAAAGTGACAAGAAGGGAGGGGAGGGTAAATTGATTTGAGAATCAAAAGGGAGTTCTCTCCTCTGGTATTGGTTGCTCTGTAGCTGGTGCACAGGCTATCAATTCACCTAAGTAGAACAAACACATCCCGAGCCATCGATTTACTAAGAGTAAGAGACTAGTAAAATTTCACTGGTGTTTCCAGGACTTCTACCAGCCTACGGAAAAGCTTACTTGGTACTTTATTAGGCATGCAATTATGTTTGCCGTAGATGATAAAGTTAACATATGTATGTTGCATCAGTTACGTACTGTCTGTGTCATTACTATTTCACCACTTTTTTTCTTTCTCTTTTCATCTCTTTTTGATAAAAAGGACTGTAATTAAATTGCAGGGAGTAGTTGAACAGGAACTACATAGTACAAGCAAACTATAACATAAGATAGAACATCTAAAAACGAAGAAGATTACAATATGTTAATATACAAGTCATGGTTATAGCTAGATGATTTACGCCTTCAACTGGAAATTATTCCAAAGAAATCCTAGTAGTAACTTACTCCCAACTACCTCTACCTTAGCTACCATTAGCAAAGATTATTCACCGATGATGGCAGCTAAGTTGAGGAAAAAACACTCATCACAAGGTAGGGTAAGACCCATCTCATGCTTAAACCCGTATTCCTCTTCTGCATTTTTAAGTAAAACTTTAAACTCAGGTGAGACACATTGAGATTGGATGATGTGTCTGCTCCTGTTTTCACCCCATACACAGCAAGGTGACCTTTTGGTACATCATCAGGTAGACCTTCTGGCTCATCTGGACGTTGTTTTTCTTCCCAAAGCTTGAGCATCTTTTGAGAATCTGTTTGAGAGCAGCTGCTTGAGGGAGCTTCTTGGATTTCTGTCAGGCATTGTTAGTGTTGAAGTTGAAGTTTTCGTGAGGTAAGAGAAGAAAGAAAGTGAAGGGGTGGGGAAATGAAACAAGGGTTTGAGCGGGTATTTATTGAGAGCAGAAGAAGAAAACTGAAGAAAAGTGTTAGAGAAATAAAACAAAATCATGTGGGTGTTGGACAGTTAACAGACCTAGGTGTTTTGGAAGTCACTGTGCATAAAGGCATGCAGGTTCTAACTCTATTGGGGAGGGATTGCCCTACATTTGTTGCTTTCTTCAAGACCATACGGGTCCATTGGTCTTCGTCTTTTTCTCTCAAGTTTTTCTACCAGTTCTCTGTATAAGCAACATATTCTAAGGTTTGGAAATATATATATTCCAATTTCTATTACTGTCTTTCTCTTAGGGATATGGGTCTGTCTTTCTTTTATTTATTTTTCTTTCTTCCATTAAATCTCCATCGTAGACTCGTATGACAATTTTTAAGCTTTGGAAAAAAGTTGGGTGCTGAATTTATATCCAATTCTATATTCAATTACTTTGTCTTCCCCTCTCTTTCGTTAGACATGGGCAGACCATGGACGTGGTAAACATCCTATCCAGCTGATCGCTTTCAACTCCTCTGATTTATATGTATCCTCCATTTGCGTTGTCTAAATGTCCACTAAAGTTTAATGTTTTCATGAACGGGTGCAATATTTTTTTATAAAGTTGAACCTATATTGACACATCAGATCAATAAACCACGTAGATAAATGTTTTTACTTTATTTTCTTGATGGGTGTTCGGTCAGCTTACGCATGCCTCAACCAATTTTTTAGAATCCTGAAACTATTGGTTGAATAAGAGCTCTAATGTTTATCCTTATTAGGGGTCTGAGACTTAACTCAGAAGACCATATTAGATCCTCCTTTGTCTTTTACTATCATGTCACCTATAACCGAATGTTTGCAAGTTTTTAGGCATATCAAATTACCAAGAATTTGGTAGCTTTTCACACAAAGTTCAAGTTCTGAAGAGTAAGGAGAGGCGAGTACGAATAGTGGTTGGATAATTTAAACCCTCCCTAAGAGGACCACTTTGAGTACAAACATTTAAGTCACATGAAAATAATCAGAAGAAGGGGGTATTGGTTTTTTGAAAAACAGGGGATGTGGGAGACACTGTAGTGTTTTTTGGTCTAGTTTGTTGGGCTCCATTAAGGAACAGACTTCTGGCAATTCATGGACCACAAAATGAGAAGACCAGCTTTGTCTTCACTTCCTTCTATATCATTAAAGAATGGGTGCTTCAGCTATAAACATGGCTGGGCTTAATTTGCACTCTGATAATGAATAATCAGCCCTCTCCATTGGTCAACCGTCAACCAAACAACAGGTTTTAGGCCTACCAAATCACAATGCTATTTAAATGGGAACATAACCTCCGTTTACTCTCCTTCCACACTACTTATTTCTTCTTTGGTTCGTTTTAACAATCATCCCAACTCAGTTTTTGTGAATATTATGAGAGCAGGTTTCTCAGATTTCACATTCTTTGGAGTTCTCCTACTCTAGATGTAATTGTATATTGGAGAAATATGAGATCTCTCATCCCATGTGATACTGTCAAAAGTAGGAGATTAAAAACATTAAATTGGAGACCACTAGCAGGTCTACCTTGTTTGGAAATGGATTGACATGAGAAGGTACTTAATAATCACCATCTCCATGTGCTATGCTAACGCTCTTTAAGCTATCTTCCCACTAACCCATTTGCTAGCTGTCTTCTAGTTCTTCTAGGCACACCTTTTGGTTTTTGTTTTCACATTTCAGGATTCTGTTTCTGTACATCCTGCAATAACAACACCAAACACAGTACTTGTAGCGTTAGGAGTAGCCCCAACCATGGATGGCAAACATTCAATAAGATAGGGTTTATGAGGTTAGGGTAATTTTGTTGTATTTGTATTTAAGGTTTTTAATATAGAGTAAACAACTTTTTCCCACCCAAGGTTTGCCTTAATGAACACTGTTCCACCCAAAAAGTTTCAAAACATACTTTACTACCCAAAGTTTATATTCTGCTAACTATCCAATACCTTTCTAATTCGTGACAACGGAAAGCAAACTCGGTCCAAGATGTTAGGGTTTTTTAAGAGGAAATACCAATGAGTCTTTTGATAATGACAGGTTGGATTCTGTGGTCATAATCTAACTTGGGAGGGCGGCTATACATCCCACAATCGTCGATTACGTTGATTGACGAGGCTGACGGGACAAAGTTTGAGGGTTTGGTGAGTGTTGATCGAGAAAGAGAATGATATGGTGTGGGGTCGTATGATGCCAGAATCGGCCGTGATTGGACAATTGGTCAGATATAACATTGGGTATAATTGATATTTTGAAACTTTTTTGGTGAGAAAGTGTCACAAGGCAAGCCTTGGGTGGGAAAAATGTTTACTTTTTAATATATTTAATTGAGTCCTATCCTATCAACGTTAAGGCTTTATGGTCCTTACATGATCCTATATAAAATAATTTATGACTTGATTATTAAATGATTGTTATTTTAACTCACTTTGTGATTTTCTTACATATTTACCATTATATGAATTATCTGCATGGGTTAAACAAATGTTTGACTTGATAAAACTTGAGAAGACAAAAATGACAAACGTTTGAGTCATAATCATCAGTCAGTCAACTTCTTCTGTTGTTTTCCTAAATGTTGAAATGTTTGAATTTGAGTGGGTCTGTCTGCGTGAACTTGGTAACATAAACCTTGAATATTACTTGATACCAAGTACCAACGCCAACTCTATCAAAATTCAAAGCCAAAATGGAAGCCACGTTTGGCCATGGGCAATGGCGGCTTCCCATGTCCTGTGATCAAATCGAGTCTGGATATCCAGGATAAAACTAGAGGATATCACGTCATTGTCACCGGAAGCAACAACAACCACCCGAGTCCAATGATACTAAGCATGTGAAGCCCATGTTTCTTTTGTCATCAAAATACTAGTGTTTTAAACTCAGCCCAATCTGATTGATGAACCAAGACTCGAGGCCTTACTCGGGGTGGGTTAGCAATTTTACTATTCATCTCAAACCCTAAAAATTAGGACATGATGGGCAAGCAATTAGTGGTTAGAATGTTAGGCTTTTAAAGAGGAAGGGCCGATGAGTCGAAAGTGGCGACGACACTCATTTCGATAAGTGAAACGACTCAAAATCGCAAAAAATAAATCGAACACAACAATTATTAAGACAAACGGGATGGGTGAGATGGATTTTGTCAGGACTTAAGGGAAAGTTTTCGTGGTTATGGGGTGTGTTTTCAATGCTGAAAATAGGCTCTATTTGGCATGGGTTGTCGACGTCAACAATTATTTTGAGTGTTTTTTGCAGGATTTTAAACCTGTGTGGACTTATGTGTAATTTTTGAAGTATTTTTGCTGAATTTCAAACTTTTTCACATGCTGACATAGCTAGTTTAACCCGCCAGTCAAACCGGTTCAACTGGCCAACATGAGACCCAACCACTTTGCCGGGTTTAAAACCTCGCAAATACAAACAACATCACCACTGCTGCCCTAACCTTCCCATCTGACAATCTATAATCTCTACCTGCAACTTTTGTTTGTCTTTCCTGACCTTTCTTCCTCAAATCCATTCTGGCTATCATTTTGGTTATTTGAAAAACACGTGGGGAAAAGTTGTAGGTACAATGTATTTGTTGGCTATCAATCTGTACATCATGTACCAAGGATGGTGATTAGTTTTTGACACGAAATACTTAAAATATGAAATTAACTGATAGAATAATAAATCCATCACTAGAGTGCATTCATCCAGCAGATTCAGTCCTCTTTCATTGTCAGCAATTGTCTAAATAGTCAAACGACAAAGATTCTTCACCATTAGCCCTGCAGGTGCGCTGAAGTTGTCATGGAGATAGAGTTTAGGATAAAATGGAAAGTTGAACCTAGAGCATTGTCAACTTCTCTCAATCACCAAAGGGATCATATCCCTTTCTTTCAGGAACATGCTTCTTACTCAAACCCTAGATCAATATCTTGAATGTCGCCCCCTTTGTATGCATACTAGTCAACTATCCACGATTTCGTATTGCTAGAAGTGATATAACCAAGTCAGGTCAGGTACTTTCCCTCGGACGGAAGTAAATCACGAAATTCTTTAAGTTCTCTCTGCGGTTGCACAAACAAACCAAGAAGAAAATACATATATATCTTTTTTTTTTCTAACCAAAATACTCCACAAACATCAATTATAATCACATCGCTGAACTTGATAACTTAGATCTTACAGAAAACCACATTTGTAATACAACAAGATACACTAAAAGGTTCTTAGAACTGAACTAATCTATTTTTACATCTTATAACCGCACTCCAGACTTGCACTTGATTAGATAAGTCAAGTGTATTCTACCATTATTATATACATTCATATCCAGATGACGGTTTGATGATTCGGCAGCCCCACTCATCAAACTCAATTGTCTTCTCAGCTTAACATATAGCTTGCACCAGAAAATTGCATGCATGAATCATCAGATGATATTCCCTATATGGTTCAAAAGCATTATCTGTCCATCAAATTTTAAATCAAGTGTGCAAATAAAGCAGAAATGCCACAAACATCAGCAAGGTGAATCATGTCTGATAGCCCCAGAATAAATCCAATAATAACCACTATGATGAGGGGGAGGACCATGAAACCAAACGGTATGACAGTGACAATACTAAACAACAGAAATTATCAATTTACAATAACTGCCACCAGTCATAATGATAGGCAACCTATAGTTTTTTAGATACCATTTTCTTATCAAAGTAGATACTATTCACAATCTCCTTAAAAAAAAACAACAGTACACATTGGCAATAACTAGTATGACTGCCATAATAATATATCAACAACTCTGAAGAGTTCAATCAAGTAAATTAGCCAAACAAAAATCAAACAAAGCCATCTAACCTGCTGACGAGCTGCAGCAAGTTTCAAAAGCTCATTGCCTCGGAGAAATTCAGTACCACTGGCTAAGAGGATGATTCTTGGTTTCACCTTTCCCCTGCTCATTCATAATATAAGTGGTGCTGCAGAAATTTAAACACTAAAGATAACCAATAGATATCATAATGGGCAAAATCTGAGGGAAAAAAGAGTAAGGAACTTTACTGATAGTAGCATGCGAAAACCAGCTCAGTCGAGGCACGATACAGCAGGATGATCAAACACACAGCAAAGAAACCCTCAGAAGGTTCAGGGAAAACAATCTCATTATAAGTTTCCACAACAACAGGTTTTTTGTTTTCTGGGGACCGGATTCAGATTCAGGATACAACTTCAGATGGTGAAACCTTGAAAATTGAACCCACAGTGATTAGGCTGCCTTGTTGTAAACCAAGGCAGTAACAAACAAAAACAACTACTCACAGATCCAGCTGCTATCACAAACATCACTGTGGAAGAAAAGGGTGATGCCAATTTCAATTCACCCAACCACATTCTGTTAATTCAAATGGAGGTGATTCAACCACTCTTGTAGGGTTATTGAACTTGGATGCAACTGGAAAACTACTCGATTAATCACAACTCCAAGATCCTCATTTGTGCCCCACGTACGTAAACAGTCCACTTAGAGACTGGACCTAAATGATGGAGCATACATGTGTAACATTATTCAAACATATGCAGGCATGTCAAATACTGTGAAACGAAAGTACTCACTCACTGGCTTTTCGACCAAGATAAAATGCCATCGTTCCATAAACGTGAACACTTAATTCGATTTCTTTATGCCTCTTGATTGTACCCTAAATCACCAACAAAAACCAAGTTAAATAAGCACAATAATGATCAATACCTCAAAAAAAACAACCAAAAGCTCTCTGACTAAATGTACATATTCCAACTAATAATATTTAAAACTTACGATCCTCGCTTCAAAATTCAAGAAAATCAAACGGAAAGAAACGACAACAGAACTTAAAACGTTTAATTGGATTTAAGACGTAAAGTGCTTGAAGAATATGATAATTCAACGTCTAAACCCTAGCGTTGACTATCAATATGCAAACCTCAAATTAGGTACATAGAAGTAAAGAAACAAATAATAGAATACCTTGTTCTCGCTATCGCACGTGATGTTAATGAAATTGAGGTGCTGATCTTAGCGGCAGAGCAACTCTCCTGAGGGTCCGGTGGTTTCCCCTTGCATTCTTGTGGAAATTGTTTAAGGTGATCTCAGTCCATTTGTACTTGGAATTTGGGGGTTGGGTTTTAGATTAGGATAATATTGGATTTTTTCTAGGTTATACGTCTAAATACTAATATATGGTCAGAAGTGGTCCGTAATTTAATTTTTATTTTTTTTGAAGGTATATTTGTTTCAATATTCCCTCACGTCATCATGATAACGCCTTTTTCCCACCAAGACTTGCTTAATTACATTTTTATCCAAAAAGTTTTAAATATTACTCCTATGTTTTTTATAATGTGTTACGAGGTTTTAATTTTTTTTCAAATTAAATGTCGTTGTCTTGTCTTAACATTCTTCCCTCTCATATCCTCTCTTTCTCTCTTTCAAACGCTATTTAATATACTTTCTCATCATTGCTTTTCCTTATTGTATTTCTCACCGCACTTTCAAGAAAGAGCGAATAAGAGATGCAATAGGAGTGAGAAATTTTTTTTACATTAAAATTAGTTTATTAAAAGTATGCAATTGCTTAAAACAACTTATTTCCACGGGAGAGTACTTTTTACTCCAATATTATATTTTATTAATAATTTCTATTATATACAATTATATCATTATCAGACATAATACCTTTCCGTCGCCTTCTTCTCTTCTCTTCTTAGCTTCCATCATGCCCAAACTACCACCACTCCTCTTGCTCCACCTCCATCATACCAAAACCCTAAAGCATTTAAATAATAAAAATTGTATTTTAAAACCTTTTGGAAAAGAAAATGTCATTAAACAAACCTTAGGTGAAAATAAGTCATTTAGCATAAAGATGAATTGAGCAATTTCACAGCGTTAAAAGTGGTCCTTCAAGGACATATAATATGACAAAGAAAAAGAAAATTATTGAGTTATTTGTATTAGGAAAACTAAGGGTGGGCAAAAATAGTGATAGAACTGAACCGACAGGTACCCAAGTTTTGGTTTAAGTTCCTACCCATAACCGACCCTCACATGGTAGGTTCCGATTCTAAAATATTAGAACCATACTGTGCGGTTTCGATACCAATTCCACCACTACATAAACTAGAACCGAACCGAAATAAAGACCCAAGTAGGAACCAAGGCTAAACTGTAATTTTTTGTAAACTTTTGAAGGTGTATTTGTCATTTTCATAAGTAATAGAGCTAATTGTGATTTTTTCCCACGTACCTAAAAATGGTACCTATGTTACAAGTTCCGATTCCAGCTTTTAGAGACCAGAACCGGTCGATTCCTTTCAACCTCTTTGGGTTAGATGGTGGACACTAGAGTTCGTCGATAATTTCATACCATCCAACTATCAATGAAGAAACAGGCAAGAAAGAATAGTCGATTGTCTTGTTTCCTTGATTTTTAATTTGGCTTAATTTTTCAACCCTGAAAAACTGGAATTTTGTAAATTGGTTATTTGCCATAATTGTAACATTTCCATCAGATTCTTGGTTGATTTATAAAGTTTATTACTGTCTCTGACATTCATTTTCAATATCCAATCCAACTTGGGTTTTATAATATTTTTTTAAATTACAGAGTAAATTGGGGAGATATATATGGCAACAAGGGATGTCCATTTGCCTGAAGATACCATAACTGAAATTATGTCGAGGCTACCTGTAAAATCTTTAATGCGATTTAGGTACATCTGCACATCTCGGCTTGCATTATGTACAAACCCTCTGTTTATATCCAACCATCTCAGAAACTACAGTGATGAAAACTCTTGTCTGCTAGTTAACTATTTTCGAGAACTGCAGTGGCAAACCATTTAAGCAAGCATTGTACCATGAATATACTACATTGGTAGATTTATCATACACAAGATCTTGAACATCTAACACCCAATTTCCAACAAATTATAAATTGGTAGACAAATTATAGGTCCCTATTATGGTTTATTTTGTTTTTTCTCAAGATTTAATGAGTGTGTAACTCTATGGAACCTTGCAACCAAAGAGGGGTGTCCGGACCAACACCTCACTAATCTCAGGGGTCCATTGAATATCCCACAAACTCAATAAATCAAGTAAGTTACAAATGTAGTAGATATCATTTTGTGTGACTCGAATACAAGACTTTTGGGTAACCTAAAATCTTGTCAACCGGCACAAGCCAAGTGGTTAATTACGACTGAGAGTTGCTTTTAACATATGGGTGATGAAAGAAGGGTGTTGGACTAAATATTTTAGTGTTGAGCCAATTTTTGGAGTCTACCGACCTCTTGGGTTTTGGAAGCAGTGTACTTTTCTTAGAACCTAGTAATAGGAAACAGCACTAATGATTTGAGGGATGTTGGTCATTTAAGGCTTATGTCATTACCTTCGAGGTCTCGGAAATTAGTTAAGGTGTGTACATATTGATCCGAATACGACCAGTCATCCAAAAAAAAAAATATACCAACTTAATTTAAGTTAAATGAGTTAGTGAAACTCAAAGCCACGCAACAGCCAGTTCCAGTTGGTTTTCACATCCACTCTTAGACAATGATTTAGGAACAACTTAGCTCAGGGCCATTGCATATTGTTTTCAGCATCCCAAACTATTAATTTCCTCGTCTTTTTGCCTATTAAGAAGACTCTACATTAATTCATTTTCAGCTCTGTTTCTGTTAAGCTTCAAAGCTGCATCTTTTCTCAAATGAAGCCTCTGTAATGTCTTTTCCAGTGTATGCTACTCCATTTTCTAGTTGTACGTAACATTTACAGAAAAAATCTGTCTCCCTTTGCTTCAATTTCAGGGGCACAAGAAGAAAGAAACACATCTTTCAGGGTGAAATTCAGCTGGCACTTGGAATTAATCCATTTCAAACAGTCATATATGAATACGAATCCATAGATAATTGAACACAGTTAAGTTTACCATTGTTGTAAATTATTCAGTCGTACTAACCAGCTAGAGAAAGTTAATGTTCTTGCAGTAAAAACTCATCATGAAGCTCAAGGACTCCAAAACCTACCGACAAACTCCTCTGCACAAATACACAGGAAAATAAATCAATGATAAAGTTAGAGTAACTGTTTAATTTATACAATCATTGAACAGACCTGGGTCTGCTTGAATAAATTCTACTGATGACAAAGAAATACCACATGTTGCCTTCCATTTGTCACTTAAAAACATTAATACTGATCGGGTCCTCACCTGAAAATTTAACAACAATATTATTTTTCCTTGTATAGGGCCAACAGTTGCAGACAAATCTCAGAATTTAACCCTGCATGCATTAATTGAGGACTACTGCAAAAGCTCAATGATAACAGTCACCTTAATCCTGACTGTATTAGAAGGAAAAACAATAACAGTATCTCAGTGAAAAAAGCATATACAATCCAGAATCATGAAAGAAGATATAGATAAGAACATAGATGATGACTACAGAGTCAACTTCTTGTAATTTACACAACCGACATTGATGTAAACACTAAATATAAAAGAAAAATACAAGCTCCAATACAAGAAGTAAATAATTCGGTCACAACAAATTTGTCAACATCGTACAACTATAGTTGTCTCACTGAGAGATAGGCCAAATACGAATCAATAATAACAAATCAGATAAAACTTCTATAAATGAAAATTAAAACAAAACAGTGTTCTGAAATGAAAAGAAAAGAGTATGGTTAAGCTAATTAATGGACAAAAGTTTAGGCATTTTGTTTCCTTAAAAATGGAGATATAATTAAAAAGGCAGAAATCCAGAAACTCATAACTGTTAGCAGACAAATGAAGAGTTACTACTAAGCTATAGCATAATTAAAGTTGCAGTCTTTGTTCTGGCAGACATTTGTGATTTTCTTGAGCTCATTTGCCCAGTTGGGTGGCATGGAGAGATCCTGAAGTTATAAGCGAGAGAGTTGGAAGAACTGAAACAGAATTTAGACAGAAATCAGGTGAGGAGGCTGCCCTACAGTTTGATCGACCTGACCACTTCCTAACTGTAATTGTTATCTATCTGTTTCATAATTGAACAATTTTGTTGAGATAAGCAATAAGAAAGGGGCCAATATCAAACCAAGAACTGACTTGAATTCAATGATTGATCAATTAATTAATGAAAATCATAAAAATCAATTAACCTATTTTATATCCTGGGCCATGCTCCCTGACCTGACTCTCGTAGTCCATTTTCAATCTAGAGTTTTTTTTTTTTTTTTTTAAATGACAGAGGGTGTCCGTGTTTACACGCACTTCAACTAATCCTTCAAGACCTTAGAACTATCGGTCGGGTAAGCTTTAGTGGCTACCCCAATTAGCAATCGAGGAGGGACTCAAACTCAGAATCTCTTGAATAATATACCTAAGAGTCTCTATCGAACCACTCGACCATTTAGAGGTAGTTAATCTAAAGTTTTTTAACGTGGACTTGTAGAAGGATTAAAGATGAAGATGCAATTGCAGACAATTTGTTGTGGGATACATAGAGTTCGATATAGTAATTACAATATCCTGTCTAATTTTCTAAACACGAACATGTGACTCGTTCCAAGTAATGGTTTATTAATCCTTAATTGATTGAAATACAAGCTGTATGTATCCCAATTGAACAATAAGAGAAAGGCGTTATAATCTGAGATTAGGTTATGAAATTATGCAGAGTGAAGAGAGCTAAAAATGATAGGGACAAGGAAGGAGAGATCTTCCCCAAAAAACCCTACCAGCTGGACAGTCCCACTGCCATGACCATGTGCATCAAATTCACAATACTGAATTAATGAAGGTTGATAATTTAAGTTTATGAATTAAAAGCATGCTTGTTAATACATCAAGCCAATATCTTATCAAAAGTCAACTTTATTTCGCATATCAAATATCAATATAACTTCCGTTGACATAGAGCTAGTTAATTGACCAAAATGTTAATTATTTTTTAGTGGTCGAGTGATTTGATAAAGACTCTTAGATGTATTATCCAAAAGGTTTTGAAGTTGAGTATTTCTTCAATTGTTAATAAGATAATCACTTGAAGTCTTATCTGATCGATAGTTTTAGGACCGGTATTATAAATTGGCATTGATAAGAAGTGACAAGAAGGGAGGGGAGGGTAAATTGATTTGAGAATCAAAAGGGAGTTCTCTCCTCTGGGTATTGGTTGCTCTGTAGCTGGTGCACAGGCTATCAGAATTCACCTAAGTAAGAGAAACAAACACATCCCGAGCCA
Organism: Pistacia vera; assembly: GCF_008641045.1. Taxonomy (NCBI): domain Eukaryota; kingdom Viridiplantae; phylum Streptophyta; class Magnoliopsida; order Sapindales; family Anacardiaceae; genus Pistacia; species Pistacia vera. Next base: position 2,913,355 of record NW_022196645.1, read on the forward strand.
TCGATTTACTAAGAGTAAGAGACTAGTAAAATTTCACTGGTGATTTTCCAGGACTTCTACCAGCCTACGGAAAAGCTTACTTGGTACTTTATTAGGCATGCAATTATGTTTGCCGTAGATGATAAAGTTAACAATGTTATGTTGCATCAGTTACAGTACTGTCTGTGTCAGTTACTATTTCACCACTTTTTTTCTTTCTCTTTTCATCTCTTTTTTGATAAAAAGGACTAATTAAATTGCTGTAAAATAACCGGTTTCTAACCAAGCAGGGAGTAGTTGAACATGAACTACATAGTACAAGCAAACTATAACATAAGATAGAACATCTAAAAACGAAGAAGATTACAATATGTTAATATACAAGTCATGGTTATAGCTAGATGATTTACGCCTTCAACTGGAAATTATTTTCCAAAGAAATCCTAGTAGTAACTTACTCCCAACTACCTGTACCTTAGCTACCATTAGCAAGATTATTCACCGGATGATGGCTACTAAGTTGAGGAAAAAAACCTCATCACAAGGTAGGGTAAGACCCATCTCATGCTTAAACCCGTATTCCTCTTCTGCATTTTTAAGTAAAACTTTAAACTCAGGGTGAGACAACATTGAGATTGGAATGATGTGTCTGCTCCTGTTTTCACCAACATACACAGCAAGGTGACCTTTTGGTACATCAACAGGTAGACCTTCTGGCTCATTACGGACGTTGTTTTTCTTCCCAAAGCTTGAGCATCTTTTGAGAATCTGTTTGAGAGCAGCTGCTTGAGGGAGCTTCTTGGATTTCTTGCCAAGCATTGTAAGTGTTGAAGTTGAAGTTTTCGTGAGGTAAGAGAAGAAAGAAGAGTGAAGGGGTGGGGGAAATGAAACAAGGGTTTGAGAGGGTATTTATTGACAGCAGAAGAAGAAGAACTGAAGAAAAGTGTTAGAGAAATAAAACAAAATCATGTGGGGTGTGGGGACAGTGAACAGACCAAAGGTGTTTTGGAAGTCACTGTGCATAAAGGCATGCAGGTTCTAACTCTATTGGGGGGAGGGATTGCCCTACATTTGTTGCTTTCTTCAAAGACCATACGGGTCCATTGGTCTTCGTCTTTTTCTCTCAAGTTTTTCTACCAGTTCTCTGTATAAAGGCAAACATATTCTAAGGTTTGGAAATTATATATATTCCAATTTCTATTACTGTCTTTCTCTTAGGGATATGGGGTCTGTCTTTCTTTTATTTAGTTTTCTTTCTTCCATTAAATCTCCAGTCGTAGACTCGTAGTAGACCATATTTTAAGCTTTGGAAAAAAGTTGGGTGCTGAGTATTTATATTCCAATTTCTATATTCAATTACTTTGTGTCTTCCCCTCTCTTTCGTTAGACATGTGCAGACCAGTGGACGTGGTAAACATCCTATCCAGCTGATCGCTTTCAACTCCTCTGATTTATATGTATCCTCCATTTTGCGTTGTCTAAATGTCCACTAAAGTTTAATGTTTTCATGAACGGGTGCAATATTTTTTTATAAAGTTGAACCTATATTGAACACATCAGATCAATAAACCACGATAGATAAATGTTTTTACTTTTATTTTCTATGATTGGAGTGTTCGGGTCAGCTTACGCATGCCTCAACCAATTTTTTAGAATCCTGAAACTATTGGTTGAATAAGAGCTCTAATGGTTATCCTTATTAGGGGTCATAGAGACTTAAACTCAGAAGACCATATTAGATCCTCCTTTGTTCTTTTACTATCATGTCACCTATAACCGAATGTTTGCAAGTTTTTAGGCATATCAAATTACCAAGAATTTGGTAGCTTTTCACACAAAGTTCAAGTTCTGAAGAGTAAGGAGAGGCGAGTACGAATAGTGGTTGGATAATTTAAACCCTCCCTAAGAGGACCACTTTGAGTACAAACATTTAAGTCACATGAAAGATAATCAGAAGAAGGGGGTATTGGTTGTTTGAAAAACAGGGGATGTGGAGACACTGTAGTTGTTTTTTGGTCTAGTTTGTTTGGGCTCCATTAAGGAACAGACTTCTGGCAATTCATGGACCACAAAATGAAGAAGACCAGCTTTTGTCTTACTTCCCTTCTATAATCATTAAAGAATGGTGGCTTCAGCTATAAACATGGCTGGGCTTAATTTGCACTCTGATAATGAGATAATCAGCCCTCTCCATTGGTCAACCGTCAACCAAACAACAGGTTTTAGGCCTACCAAATCACAATGCTATTTAAATGGGAACATAACCTCCGTTTACTCTCGTTCCACACTACTTATTTTCTTCTTTGGTTCGTTTTACAATCATCCCAACTCAGTTTTTGTTGAATATTATGAGAGCAGAGTTTTCCAGATTTCACATTCTATTTGGGAATTCTCCTACTCTAGATGTAATTGTATAGTGGAGAAATATGAGATCTCTCATCCCATGTGATACTGTCAAAAGTAGGAGAGTAAAAGACATTAAATTGGAGACCACTAGCAGGTCTACCCTTGTTTGGAATATGGATTGACATGAGAAGGTACTTAATAATCACCATCTCCATGTGCTACTGCTAACGCTCTTTAAAGCTTATCTTCCCACTAACCCATTTTGCTAGCTGTCTTCTAGTTCTTCTAGGCACAACCTTTTGGTTTTTGTTTTCACATTTCAGGATTCTGTTTCTGTACATCCTGCAATAACAACACCAAACACAGTACTTGTAGCGTTAGGAGTAGCCCCAACCATGGATGGCAAACATTCAATAAGATAGGGTTTATGAGGGTTTAGGGTTAATTTTAGTTGTATTTGTATTTAAGGTTTTTAATATAGAGTAAACAACTTTTTCCCACCCAAGGTTTGCCTTAATGACACTGTTCCACCCAAAAAGTTTCAAAACATTACTTTACTACCCAAAGTTTATATTCTGCTAACTATCCAGAATACACTTTCTAATTCGGTGACGAACGGAAAGCAAACTCGGTCCAAGATGTTAGGGTTTTTTAAGAGGAAATACCAATGAGTCTTTTGATAATGACAGGTTGGATTCTGGTGGTCATAATCTAACTTGGGAGGGGCGGCTATACATTCCACAAATCAGTCGATTACCGTTGATTGACGAGGCTGACGGGAGCAAAGTTTGAGGGTTTTGGTGAGTGTTGATCGAGAAAGAGAATGATAGTGGTGTGGGGTCGTAATGATGCCAGAATCGGCCGATGATTGGACAATTGGTCGAGAATATAACATTTGGGTAATAAATTGATATTTTGAAACTTTTTTGGTGAGAAAGTGTCACCAAGGCAAGCCTTGGGTGGGAAAAAGTGTTTACTTTTTTAATATATGTAATAATTGAGTCCTATCCCTATCAACGTTAAGGCTTTATGGTCCTTACATGATCCTATAATAATAATTTATGACTTGATTAATTAAATGAATTGATTATTTGTAACTCACTTTGTGGATTTTCTTACATATTTACCATTATATGAATTATCTGCATGGGGTTAAACAAAATGTTTGACTTGATAAAACTTGGAGAAGACATAAAAATGACAAACTGGTTTGAGTCATAATCATCAGTCAGTCAACTTCTTCTGTTGTTTTCCTAAATGGGTTGAAATGTTTTGAATTTGAGTGGGTCTGTCTGCGTGAACTTGGTAACATAAACCTTGAATATTACTTGATACCAAGTACCAACGCCAACTCTATCAAAATTCAAAAGCCAAAATGGAAGCCACGTTTGGGCCATGGGCAATGGCGGCTTCCCATGTCCTGTGAATCAAATCGAGTCTGGAATATCCAGGATAAAACTAGAGGATATCACGTCATTGTCACCGGAAGGCAACAACAACCACCCGAGTCCAATGATACTAAGCATGTGAAGCCCATGTTTCTTTTGTCATCAAAATACTAGTGTTTTAAAACTCAGCCCAATCTGATTGATTGAACCAAGACTCGAGGCCTTCATCGGGGTGGGTTAGCAATTTTACTATTCATCTCAAACCCTAAAAATTAGGACGATGATGGGCAAGCAATTAGTGGTTAGAATGTTATGGCTTTTAAAGAGGAAGGGCCGATGAGTCGAAAGGTGGCGACGAAACTCATTTTCGATAAGTGAAACGATCAAAAATCGCAAAAATAAATCGACAACAACAATTATTAAGACAAACGGGATTGGGGTGAGATGGATTTTGGTCAAGAGACTTAAGGGAAAGTTTTCGTGGTTATGGGGTGTGTTTTCAATGCTGAAAATAGGCTCTATTTGGCATGGGTTGTCGACGTCAACAATGTAATTTTGAGTGTTTTTGCAGGATTTTAAACCTGTGTGGACTTATGTGTAATTTTTAGAAGTATTTTTGCTGAATTTCAAACTTTTTCACATGCTGACATAGCTAGTTTAACCCGCCAGTCAAACCGGTTCAACTGGCCAACATGAGACCCAACCACTTTGCCGGGTTTTAAAACCTCGCAAAATACAAACAACATCACCACTGCTGCCTGCACCTTCCCATCTGACAATCTATAATCATCTACCTGCAACTTTATGTTTGTTCTTTCCTGACCTTATCTTCCTCAAATCCATTCTGGCTATCATTTTGGTTATTTGAAAAACACGTGGGGAAAAGTTGTAGGTACAATGTATTTGTTGGCTATCAATCTGTACATCATTGTACCAAGGATGGTGATTAGTTTTTGACACGAAATACTTAAAATATGAAATTAACTGATAGGAATAATAAATCCATCACTAAGAGTGCATTCATTTCCAGCAGATTCAGTCCTCTTTCATTGTCAGCAATTAGTCTAAATAGTCAAACGACAAAGATTCTTCACCATTAGCCCTGCAGGTGCGCTGAAGTTGTCAATGGAGATAGAGTTTAGGATAAAATGGGAAAGTTGGAACCTAGAGCATGTCAACTTCTCTCAATCACCAAAGGGATCATAATCCCTTTCTTTCAGGAACATGCTTCTTAACTCAAACCCTAGATCAAATATCTTGAATGTCGCCCCCTTTGTATGCATACTAGTCAACTATCCACGATTTCGTATTGCTAGAAGTGATATAACCAAGTCAGGTCAGGTACTTTCCCTCGGACGGAAGTAAATCACGAAAATTCTTTAAGTTCTCTCTGCGGTTGCACAAACAAACCAAGAAGAAAATACATATATATCTTTTTTTTTTTCTAACCAAAATACTCCACAAACATCAATTATAATCACATCGCTGAACTTAGATAACTTAGATCTTACAGAAAAACACATTTGTAATACAACAAGATGACACTAAAAAGGTTCTTAGAACTGAACTAATCTACTTGTTTACATCTTATAACCCGTCATCCAAGACTTGCACTTGATTAGATAAGTCAAGTGTATTCTACCATTATTATATACATTCATATCCAGATGACGGGTTTGATGATTCGGGCAGCCCACTCATCAAACTCAATTGTCTTCTCAGCTTAACAATATGAGCTTGCACCTAGAAAATTGCATGCATGAATCATCAGATGATATTTCCCTATATGGTTCAATAAGCATTATCTGTCCATCAAATTTTAAATCAAGTGTGCAAAATAAAGCAGAAATGCCACAAAACATCAGCAAGGTGAATCAATGCTGATAGCCTCCAGAATAAATCCAATTAATAACCACTATGATGAGGCAGGGAGGAACCATGAAACCAAGACGGTACATGACAGTGACAATACTAAACAACAGAAATTATCAATTTACAATAACTGCCAACAGTCATAGATGATAGGCAACCTATAGTTTTTTAGATACCATTTTCTTATCAAAAGTAGATACTATTTCAAATCTCCTTAAAAAAACAAACAGTACACATTGGCAATAACTAGTATGACTGCCATAATAAATATAATCAACAACTCTGAAGAGTTCAATCAAGTAAATTAGCCAAACAAAAATCAAACAAAGCCATCTAACCTGCTGACGAGCTGCAGCAAGTTTCAAAAGCTCATCTGCCTCGGAGAAATTCAAGTACCACTGGCTAAGAGGATGATTCTTGGTTTCACCTTTCCCCTGCTCATTCATAATATAAAGTGGTGCTGCAGAAATTTAAACACTAAAGATAACCACATAGATATCATAATGGGCAAAAATCTGAGGGAAAAAAAAAAAGTAAGGAACTTTACTGATAGTAGGCATGCGAAAACCAGCTGGCAGTCGAGGCACGATTACAGCAGGATGATCAAACACACGAGCAAAGAAACCCTCAGAAGGTTCAGGGAAAACAATCTCATTATAAGTTTCCACAACAACAGGTTTTTTGGTTGTCTGGGGACCGGATTCAGATTCAGGATACAACTTCAGATGGTGAAACCTGTGAAAATTGAACCCACCAGTGATTAGGCTGCCTTGTTGAGTAAACCAAGGCAGTAACAAACAAACAACTACTCACAGATCCAGCTGCTTATCACAAACATCACTGTGGAAGAAAAGGGTGATGCCAATTTCAAATTCACCCCAACCTCATTCTGTTAATTCAAATGGAGGTGATTCAACCACTCTTGTAGGGTTATTGAAACTTGGATGCAACTGGAAAACTACTCGATTAATCACAACTCCAAGATCCTCATTTGTTGCCCCACGTACGTAAACAGTCCACTTATGAGACTGAGACCTAAATGATGGAGCATACATGTGTAACATTATTCAAACATATAGCAGGCATGTACAAATACTGTGAGACGAAAGTACTCACTCACTGGCTTTTCGACCAAGATAAAATGCCATCGTTCCATAAACAATTGGAACACTTAATTCGATATCTTTATGCCTCTTGATTGTACCCTAAATCAGCAACAAAAACCAAGTTAAAATAAGCACAATAATATGATCAATACCTCAAAAAAACAAAACCAAAAGCTCTCTGACTAAATGTACATATTCCAACTAATAATATTTAAAACTTACCGATCCTCGCTTCAAAAATTCAAGAAAATCAAACGGAAAGAAACGACAACAGAACTTAAAACGTTTAATTGGATTTAAGACGTAAAAGTGCTTGAAGAATATGATAATTCAACGTCTAAACCCTAGCGTTTGACATATCAATATGCAAAACCCTCAAAATTAGGTACGAAATAGAAGTAAAGAAACAAATAATAGAATACCTTGTTCTCGCTATCGTCAGTGATGTTAATGAAATTGAGGTGCTGATGCTTAGCGGCAGAGACACTATCCTGAGGGTCCGGGTGGTTTTCCCCTTGCATTCTTGTGGAAATTGTTTAAGGTGATCTCAGTCCATTTGTTACTTGGAATTTGGGGGTTAGGGTTTTAGATTAGGATAATATTGGATGTTTTCTAGGTTATACTGCTAAATACTAATATATGGTCAGAAGTGGGTCCGTAATTTAATTTTTATTGTTTTGAAGGTATATTTGTTTCAATAATTCCACTCACGTCAATTCATGAGTAAACGCCTTTTTCCCACCAAGACTTGCCTTAATTACATTTTTATCCAAAAAGTTTTAAAATATTACTTCCTATGTTTTTTAATAAATGATGTTACGAGGGTTTAATTTTTTTTCAAATTAAATGTCGTTGTCTTGTCTATAACATCTCTTCTCCTCTCATATCCTCTCTTTCTCTCTTTCAAACGCTATTTAATATAACTTTCTCATCATTGCTTTTTCTTTATTGTATTTCTCACCGCACTTTCAAGAAAGAAGCGAATAAGAGATGCAATAGGAGTGAGAAATTTTTTTTACATTAAAAAATTAGTTTATTAAAAAGTATGCAATTGCTTAAAACAACTTTTATTTCCAACGGAGAGAGTACTTTATTACTCCAATATTATATTTTATTAATAATTTCTATTATATACAATTATATTCATTATGCAGACATAAATACCTTTCCGTCGCCTTCTTCTCTTCTCTTCTTAGCTTCCATCATGGCCAGAACTACCACCAACTCCTCTTGCTCCACCTCCATCACCAATACCACCTCAAGACATTTAGATAATAAAATTGTATTTTAAAACCTTTTGGAAAAGAAAATGTCATTAAGACAAACCTTAGGTGAAAATAAGTCATTTAGCATAAAGATGAATTGAGCAATTTCACAGCGTTAAAAGTGGTCCTTCAAGGACAATATAATATGACAAAGAAAAAGAAAATTATTGAGTTATTTGTATTAGGAAAACTAAGGGTGGGCAAAAAAATAGGATAGAACTGGAACCGACAGGTACCCGAAGTTTTGGTTTAAGTTCCTACCCATAACCGACCCTCACATGGTAGGTTCCGATTCTAAAATATTAGAACCAGTACTGTGCGGTTTCGATACCAATTCCACCACTACATAAACTAGAACCGAAACCGAAATAAAGACCCAAGTAGGAACCAAGGCTAAACTGTAATTTTTGTAAACTTTTGAAGGTGTATTTGTCATTTTCATAAGTAATAGAGCATAATTGTGATTTTTCCCACGTACCTAAAAATGGTACCTATGTTACAAGTTCCGATTCCAAGCTTTTAGAGACCAGAACCGGTCGATTCCTGTTCCATGGGATTTGGGTAGATACCCGGACCCGTCCACCCCTAAGAAAAACTATTCTTTACACCTATATTATTATATCTACATTCCCTATAAAAAAATATATTAAAATTTTAATTTGGACATGAATTATTTGAAGATCATCTTTTCCTATAAATAATGGCAATATCAGACTTTACATAAATGAAATAAAAAATTGTAAATCTAGATCCCAAGAGACCATCTGAAACTGGCGTGCAAACAATGCTCAATTAGTTAATGCCTATAAAGAATCAGACCAAGAAATCTACCAGGAAACCCATATTTCCCAACAAACTACACCAAATATGCATGAAACCCTACTAAACTATTTAACTCAATACACCAATTATCATTCTAATGGCACACTTTAGATTCATATTTCCTGGATTCAGTTTTCCAACATTAACAACAAGAGCGGCAGCTCATAACAAGTCAACGACCTCTTTATAATTTTACGTTTTCAAGCATGGATGCAAGACAAATTTTGTGATCCAATCTTTCATACCATGCCAACAAGCATTAGTACAATACAAGCCAACCAGATTAAATGTTTGAGGAACTCAAGGCCATTACTTTGCATTGCTCATTCATGGCCAAAAGTTGAGCTTCCTTCTTGTCAAGAAGGACAGTTAACCTCAGATTATCTTCCATAAGTTTCTGAACTTCAGCCTCCTTTTGCATCTTCTCACCCTCCAATTGTGATGTCTTAGCAACTAGCCTGCTTCACAACAGAATTACATGGTAAACTCTATGAAAAATTCCCAACCAAAAAGACAGTATGTTGCTTATTAGAGTTGTACACAAACAAGAGTTGAACATGGAGACCACCATTATAAAAATGTCAAACGTTTTTTCCCATATAAAAGCTTTTCTTTTTTCTTTAGTTGGGGGTGGGGGGTAGAAAACTTCCGAAGGAACCAGTTTATACAACAATTTTACGCCACATAAACATGAATGATTTAACCATGCTTCACTCAAAAGGATAGTGGAAGGCAAATGCTTGACAACATCGAGCAAATACTCAACAACAAAGAAAAAGTAAAGTCAAGCATTTTAAAGCATACTGACCGTTCAAAAAGCCTCTCAATAGTTTGAAATTGCTTCTCTGATGAAAGAAGTGTTTCCCTCACGCTGATAAGCGTACCAACAAAAGATTTCAGAGACTCAAATTCCTGTTTCACACGACAAAGCTCCTGTTCATTTTCTGCAGCCCGTTGCCTCTGTCTAGATGTCTCTTCAACCAGATCCTCAACTCTCTGCCGCATGTCATTCAGAACACCATTTGTACCTAGAGCAAAATGCTCCATCTCCTCCAACTTTAAAGACATGTTCTCAATTTGGATAGCCTTCTTCCTAATTTCTTCCTGACCTAAAGTTACCTTCTCTTTTTCAAGGGCAGTTTCAGTTTCTGCCATTATAACTCTCTTAACAAGAGCTTCCATAACATCTGTGACCATCTGAACAGACTTGAGTAGTTCAACAGTATAAGCTCCATCATGTTCATCGATAGAACCTTGCTGCTTACCAATTCCAATCCATGTCTCTTCGTCAGGACCGTCAAATGAAGAAAGATCAACATTCCTAGACCAACCAGATAAAGGGGTACCATTTTTGTCAACAAGACCAACCCCTTCTAATTGTTTGATGCCACATGATGTATGGGCTAAATCAGGGATAGCCATGATTCTTGCTTTTGATTTCAAGAAAGCCAATAGCTTTGCAGTAGTTTTTACCCGTCGCCAAAGAACTTCTAATTCCTTCTCTGTATCTCCATCAGAACCCACTATACATTCCTTTAACTTCATAAGGTTCCTCTCAAATATCTCCTCTGTTGATGGCAATCGTTCTGTCTCCTGGTTCCGCATTTCATGAGTTCCTGTTAGCAGAGACCTCATATTTGAGAATTCCACATCTTCCTCAGATGCCATTCACTTTCCTATATTCCACATAATTAATATGACAAATCAAATTCTAACTTAATACAAAATTATTAGCAATCAAGACTAAAGCATCAAAAAGATACAAAAAGGATAAATCCTCTTCGCAAAAAAGTAACAAAACAATATACATAGTAGCTATCAGGTGAAACTACAAATATTAACAGACTGTAAACCACAGAGAAAGCTATAGGCACAAGATGTTTGCAACCCCAATGTGTAAAATGAGAAAATCAAAATATGGGCTTCTACCTAGATATGACTTTTAAAGATGAAATAACTCCCACATTTTAGTCTTTGTATGCTTTACAATGTACATCTTAAGTCCCTCAATATAAATTAAAAAAAAAAAAAAATGGAAGAACCTGAATGAACTTGCATTTTCTAGACTTTGAAGATTGTATTATCTGGTCCTGGTGTCACTGTGACGATATGGTAGGTTAAAGAGTCAGATTAGCCTATATCACTTGCAAATCTAGAACAAAACTATGTTCAAAATACATAAATTCCTCCAAGTTCAAATCAATATGGGGGAAGCCGACACTCAAGCCAGCTCATAATAAGGAATTGGATAATATAAAACGAATCTTTCAGCTGCTACAGACCCAAAAAGCTTCCCACTACGGTGACTTCCTAAGAGGTAATGAAACACAAATTCCGCTACAATTGAAAATACAATAGCCAACTTCAACTATAGCACCAGTAAAGATCAAACAAAAAGCAGAGACAAATTCAAACTTCTGATTTTTTTTTTTTACAAAAAAAAAAAAAAAAAAAAAAAAAAATCCCAACAAAAGATAGCTCAATTAGAAGACTATAATACCCTAATAAAGAGCTGAAACTCGAATCAACAATCTGAACTAACAAAGCCCTAATTTTGATAAATCATTTACTAATCAAGTAGACATATAAACATTCTAAACTTTAAATAAACCCTACGATTAAACGGAGAGGACAAATTAAGGCTGAAAATTCGCAAATAATCAAGACAAAAGTAGACGTAAATGCGGAAGAATGATGATCGTTAGAAGGCACCTTGTGATTTGAGGAAAGCAGAGAATCGGATAGGCTTGACTACAGCTGATAAAAATGTGCGCGTCTGGAAAATGAAAAAGTGAAGAACAACCAACAAACGTTGGAGAACGTAGCTGACGTCTTCTTTTTCTACGATTCTTTCCTTCTTTTAATTAATAGAATGATTTGATTTTTACGTTTAGTCAATTTTTATTTCAATTTTTTTCTTAAAAAAAAAAAAAAAAATCATCTTATTTGATAAGAATTATGTATTATAATATTAAAATGCCTCCCTTAAATGATTGGTTGATACGGTACTTTAAATTCTGCATTTTAATTTATTTTAATAATATAAAATAAGGACAAACAATTCGTGTGTAACGCAGCTGATTCTTTAGATCTTGAAATTATCGATCAAATAAACAATTTAATGACTATTCTTATTAGCAATCAAAGAGAATCGAACTTAAGACCTCTTAAGTAATACATTCAAGAGTTTTTGTCACCTCATCCGACCACCCATAAGTTGTTTAAGCTATCTTATTATTGCAACACACCAAAAGATAGAAAATGATTCTTTGGGTCTTTGGGTCTTGAAATTAACGATCAAATAAACTATTCAGTGACTGCTCTTATTAGCAAATAAGGAGAATCGAACTCAAGATATCTTGAGTAATACATTAAAGAGTTTCTGTTATCTCATCCAACCACCTAGGAGTTGTTTAAGCTATCTTATTATTGCAACACACCAAAAGATGGAATTGGATCTTAATGACTTAATGTAGCTAACAACAGAGACTAATATATATAAGAGTAATGCTACAGCCACCAATGGTAGTGCACCGAATTTGTGTACCGAATGACGTGACAAAATCTTGACTGTTGATTAATACTATGTTAAAATTAATCAACGATCAGGATTTTATCACGTCATTCGGTGCATTACCTTCAGTGGCTGTATTATTTTCCTATATCTAATTATCTATCATGGATACTAAAACCTTTTAAAGGAAAGTGTTTCAATTTGAGCCAAATTATGTATGATAAACAACTAATATAGGTTATAGATGAAGATAGGTTCATAATCACTTCTTATAACTTTTTCTCACAAACGCGACGTGACAATTTACATTTGGTCAAGTGAGACTCATCATTGGACACACGAAACTCATTACGAGTTGACCAATTGTATATTTGTGAAAGAAATTTAATAAAAATGATTTATCAATGTAATATTACCCATAGAATGCCATCATAAATGTCAACTCCATTGATTTTTACTAAACTTAAGGCCCATGCAAATCTTGATGTGATAAACTTTTTAAGTGTTTTATTTCATGGAACTAAGTCAAAGCTTGTTCCCGTCCATGGTCAGTCACAGCTAAAAATGAGACTAGTGTTGTTATCATTGTAGTTTCTAAGGTGCTTGGAAATAAAATTAGAATCCTTAATTAAACCATACCATTGCTAACCAGTCTATGCATATACTTTCTTCTTTAAAACGGTGGTACCAAAACAACGAAAATGGCTTTAAATGGAGATAACATCTGTTTCTTCCAAATACATCTTTTAATTTAATTTATTTTATTTATAGTAGATTGTCCAAACTTAACAAGCCTAAATATAAAATAAAAAAAAAAAAATAGTGTCTTAAAATAACTGATAAAAGAAATTCTTGATTCTGTGATGGTGGTACCTTAATTCTATTTCTAGGAGAGAGCTAAAATAAGCACACAAAATTTTTTATATATAAAAATTTATATCAAATTTAATTAATTTAAATGATCAATACACAACAAATTAAGAAAAATGCTACATCCACAATCTCTTCTCACAAACTTTCTCTCACAATCCCGACATGACAGCTCACAATTGGTCAGTTCGTAATGGATCTTACCTGGGTCTCACCTAATAAATTATGGTTGACCAACGAGCTGCCATGTCGAAGTTGTGAGAGAAAGTTTGTAAGAAGAGGTTGTGAGTATAACATTCTTCGTAAATTAATCCTAATACAGTACATGCGGTGGCAATACACCAGCACAAGCAGGGTACTCAAGGAATAATACTAACCATGCACACCTATTTCTGCATCTGAAATGAACCTTCATAGCAACCGAAAGAAGCCAAACATCCACAACCAATATTCGCCCAAACAGGGCTAAACCAACACATGTTAATAAGAATGCATCAGCTGCCCAGGCTCAGCCTCACCCTCTGTTTATTTGCAGGCCGTCTTCGAGATCGACTAAAGTATTGAGGTTCTGAATGGACATGACTTCTCTCCGCATGTTCCCTTCCCCTCTCATTACCATCGCTTCCTAGCTGCCTTTTCATATGGGAGTCAGATGTAGGGGGATTTAAACTTTTAGTTTTCTCCATGTCATAAGACAATGGTTCAATTCCCTGCAAATCTGGTTCTGGAGCAAACCCAAGAGGTTGTTTTGATTCATCCATTTTTCTGAATGTAATTGATATCCTAAGGCAAGTACAAGATACACAAAGTTAGAGAGGCATTTAGCGTCATTCTTCAGAATTTTTTTTCAGTTAAAAAAAGAAGAAGAAAGAAATCATAGTAACCAGCTGTTTTTCATACAATTTTGTAGAATATACAGAAATCATTATCCTACTTTCGAATAGACCAAAGAAAGAAAAAACTTATTAAATTATTTCATTTTCAAAGAACATTTTCAACTTCTTGTTTACTCAATAGTTTACTCGTAGTTCAAATATAAGATTATTGGAAAGTCAACCACAAAAATGTAGGCCCCCAAGCTATGGACCTTCCTAATCACCCATTCAACAGTCTAAAGTATAACAGATTTTTGTGTTAGCCGAAGAATTGAATATAAAATAATTGTAATTTGTTGAAAAAGAAAACAAAAAGTTCAAAAGATACTACCACCAAAGGCATTTTTGCTATTCTCATCTCAGATATTGGTTTAAAAATTAATAGCAGAAGCATTATCAAATCTTAAAAATACCACATCCAATTTCCCATTCTAAGTTTCCAAATCAATTTTTTTTTAAAACCATGCAAAATAACACTTAGTGGGCCTAAAACTAAAAGAAGCCATGCCTACAAACAACCACATATAACATATTATTGTTACAAGGTTGCGCCTTCTACCTCTTTGTGGGAACTGCAGGCACACAATGCTTAGCCACATCAGCCGCATTTCCGTTTATGACAAGAACAGATCTGAAAGAAATTAATATTCACTGTATGAATTTAATTCAATTATTTAGAAGAGCCAAAACAAAGCAGCAATCGTGGAAGAAAGGACTTTGTACTTACCCCACAGGCAAGCGGATTGCAATTGAACCAGTAAACTCACCAGCACCTGCAACCTTTAAGTTTGATCCGAAAAGAATATTACACTCACTAAGAAATGATACTGTACAAAAAGGTCGAACAAAATCATGGTTATCAATGTGAGGTGGTATGCAATCCCCTTCTTCATAAATGTTGACAATACAGCTATCGGGCACACAGGTAGGAGGAAGTACATGCCACCGGACCAGCCTTCTAATGATCACCTTAAATAAATGAGGTAGAGGATCTACAACGTCATCTTGGAGAATGCCTGGTGGATTACCATTTTTATCCTGCAACAATGATGCACAAATCATAAACTTTTCAACCATTTACTACAAGAAGTTTTGATTATATTGGAACAAGACACCATTATTAACAAAACATAGTAAGATTACAACTGGTTTGCCCCCTTTTTTTCCCTTCAATAACGAGAAATTCTACAACCATCCTCACATGTTCACTGAGATCTAAACTGGCAGCTACTTCCAGACCTCTGACCTTGGTAACAAAGAAACTTGAAGTATATGATATACCAAGTAGGAAATTCAACCACTTAAACCTCTTAATTCAAATCAAAGGCTTTTACCACTAAACTCAACCCTTGGGGTCAATAAGATAGATTGATTGATACTGTTCATTCAACAATAAAAAGGAAACTTACTTTCGCATAATTATAACAGCAACCAAATTGAATAGTGACACGCCCTTTGCCTCTCATCCACTTTTGTGGTGCTGTGTATGTTCGCTCTGCATATATCCCAGAAATATATTCATTATTGTCCATCAGCAATGGACATTTGCCAATGACTAAATAAATATATGGTACATGGAAAAGTAATCTTTTCCAATAAACAAGAGGAAAGGACTACCTTCCAATTCAATCTATCAAATGATATAATGTTAATTGTGATTTTCCCCAAAAAATAAAATACAGTAAAATTTATTACATAATCTTATCCATAAAAAAGAAAAAGAAAAAAGCATATACACAAAATCAAAATCAACAAATATTAACCAAGTACAAAAGACATTAATAAGATTGTCAAGTCACAACAGAGGAACAAGACAAGTTAATTGTTACTGTTACAAGTGAAGAAATAATGGAAGGTGAATGGCATTGAAAAGGAAATTCTACAGTTCCTTAAAACGCTCTAGTAGTATGAAAGGGTCTAAAGACATGGGACTTACAAGGATTGGATTGGTAACCTATTCGTTAAAACATTGGTAATGGGCTGGAGTGGCCATTTGAAAGAAGGAGATTAGAAAGGCAATACTCAAATGTTCTAGAGGTAAATCACTTGGAGAGATTGATTCATAATGGCTATCTACCAAGATTAAAAGAAATGTTAAGTGGAAGAATTGAAGAAGTGTTTGGAGAACTCTTCCAAAGTAGAGATTTAAACTCAACAACAAATAACCTAAATTTATCTCATGCCAGGCAAAAAGGGATTCGTTCAAAATCAACGAATATAGACGAATTAGTTCAGTAACCAGCCTGTATAAGGTTATCACAAAGGCAGTCTCCATAAGACTATGAAAGAAATAGACTTAATTTAAGCTAAATATTCCAGCAAAAGTAGAGGAATGGAATCAGGGCTAAGTCATCACTAACAGCATGATACTGAAACAGAGACCAAGGGCAAGTCTCTATCTGAAATGGTGTACTACCTACAAATGAGACTGAGAGAACATCGGCCACCAGCTACGTTCCCCTGTTTCCAGGCAACAATGGAGTAATATATGTAGGGTCTCCAACATGCGTAAGTGCATACCCCTGTCTTTTGGTATGGTTATTGACAGGTTCTGTGCTTTTGAGGGAGTAAGAAAGAAGAAGTGTTATGGGATTGTGGGTTATGGCTATTTTGTGAGCCCTTAAGGTGGAGAGAAGTAAAATAACTTTTTGAAGATTTTATGGGAGGATGTCCCATCATAATGGAATAAAGTTAGATTTTGGACTTCTCTTAAGGCTAACAAACCACTAGAATTTTAGACATGCGTCTTTCTTATTCATCCTTACAATTGAAGGGAAACAATTGTTTAATTTAGAAATTCAATCTATCTTTGTTGTTTTGACATCTTTTTAGGATCCCCTTTAATGGCTCATACATGTTTTTCAATTCATTTAGTCAAGCTTTATTGGTTCCAGTGAATATTTTATCCTTTTTTTGGTGAACATCTTGTTCACCATTTGATATATCTCCTTTCATTCAATGCAAGTATACTTAGTTTTTTATCAAAGATTATAAAAGCATTACCAGCCCAAACCATGAATGAAATATCTTTTTAAAAAATTAAGCTCCTAATGCACCAATTCCCAGTCAAGCTTAAAGCCAAAGAATGTTCCCCAAATTTAGAACATAGAGTTGTAAGATTCTTTCAGTAATATAAATCTAAAATTAAAAAGGAAGATTGTTTCAATAGTATTAATAGTCTCACTCACACAAGCCAGAACAGAACACTCCTATTATGTCATGTCATGAGAGCTAGATAGAAATATAAGCACAATCATCAGTCATAAACTAATTCTTACAGCACAATCATCAGTCAATAAACTAAATCTAACACTGGAAAATAATTTGAAATTATTAATGAAATTGAAAGCAACCCTTAGTGGTGTATTTGAGGCAATAAGTTGAATCTGCCACTTTGCTGCACCAGGAGTAAATAAAGGTTGCAATATTTAGTGAATCTGTACTCTAAAGTTATTGCCAAACAAAAATTAGGTTCTCATACCAACCACGTGTACATACAAAAAAATAGTGCAATGTGACAATAGTGATGTAAAACATGGCACACCAGACAATTTAGCACAAAACTCAGCAATTTTCAACAGAAAGTCAGAAACCGTGTACACAAATAATTAAATAATTACATCAAATTGAAACTCAAGAACCAAAAAAAAGGATGATAGCATGTAGCTAGGAAGGCACATACAAATTACACTAGTAAACAGAACTAACCTTTCAGTTCTCTCTTTTTCCCCATCTCCTGAAGTTCATAAACATAGTCAACAATCCTCTTCTGTTCGGCAGAACTAAAGACACCCATATGGAGCTCAAGTCCCGCCAAAATATTACATATTTTCCCTTTAATCTTCTCCAAACAAATGAAATCCTTCTTCCTCTTTACATTCATAAACCGAATGTACTCTCTCTGTTCCCTAGACAACTGGGGCTTCTGAAGAACTTCTGAACTCCTCAATTCCCCAGACGAAATATTAATATCAACCATCGGTTCATCCAATTCACGTTGTTCTTCTCCTTCCTCAAGCTCGTCTTCTTGAGCCATGTCAGCCCAAGACATACGAGGAGTTGGTGAATCAGAGGTTAATCCACCAGTTGTTGAAGCTTTTGGATTATGTTCAGAACACCCGTTTGTCCCATCTTTCCAACTAGCCAGTGAACTAATTTCTGCAGTGTCTTTCCAACTTCCACGAGAATTTGTGTCGCACTTATCATTTATGTTTTGAGGCTCCATAATATCCAGACTTGAACAAGCTTCATTCTCGTCCAAATTTAAGCATTCCAATTTGCCATTGTCAATTTCTAATATACAAAATAACATCAAAAAATTGTAATAAAAATTCGAAAACCCTAAACAGAATATTTTAGAAAAAGTTCCTCATACACAGAAGTATGCTGCCAAGAAGGCAGCAATAGTGTCAAGTATACCACTAGAATTTTCTCAGAAAGTAAACCGGGAAGTCAAATACCTGCGTCGAGAGAACGGATACGATCGGAGATGATTTCAGTGCAGTGGTGACAAAGATCTCTGCATAGGTAAGGTTGCCATGTGGCGAGAAATTCGGAGGCAATTCTGAGTTCGGAGGGCTGGTACTGTAGAAGGAACGGATCGATCGTTCTGGCTCTGTTGCAATTATTCTCCATGGCTGGAGGTGAGTTTAGAATCGGCGAAATTGCTTGAAATCCAGGAAACAAATCTAACTATATAGATAAAATATCCAGAGAAAAATATCCCCCCCCAAGGTTTCAGCAATTTACCTATTTCGGACAGTTATAACGATTTTAATAAAAAAGTTCCCCACACTTCCTGAAATTTAAAAGAAGGCCCACCCAAAACTATGTTGGTATAAGTGCATCAGTACTGGTATGGTCGCACCCATCAAATATTGCACAATATATTTATTTAAGCACACTTTCTAGATCGTTAACGCTCTCACTCCCAGCACTGATTCTGTCTCTCATTCAACCGGTATGGCTCGAAGCTTCAGGAATGTCAACACCAATAAACAGAGTGATGAGACAGCTCGGAATTAGTCAACTACAATTTATCAGCTGAGATCTATTATGAACTGACCAATTATGAGCTGCTACGTTGAGATTGTGAGAAAAAACTTGTAAAAAGAGATTGTGAGTGCAACATTTTCCAAAAATTTATTGTTAAAGCCTAAAACTGAATAATAAGAAATTTTTGTTATTTAAAAAACTTTTACAAAAATATTGTTATTTAATAAAACTTTGGGGGTTTATTGTCATTATCTCAAAATATAAACAAGATAATAGGATAAGCGCATGCGCGTCCAACCATTCGCGAGTTGAAGCCATGAACACCAACATCCTCCACAATCTGTCTTCAAAATTACCATCATCATGCATCCCCATCCCGTTAAAACCTTCAACCACCACAGCACTAACTCAAAATCTCCTAACAAACAGTTTCTGTGGACGATCTATCAGAATCATCCCCATAAGCTGCACCACTGGCAGTACAAATAACACTGATGGCAGCGATGCAGCTCCACAGCCAGTTCCTCCTCCGCCTACAAAACCACCAGACACCGTGGAAATACGGTTTCGGAGACGCTCAAGAAGACAGAAACAGAAAAGGGAAGATGGTGTGAGGAATAAACAAACCGTAAAAATGCAAGCTTCAGCTAGTACGACTCCTCCCAAGAACTGGGATGATATGAGCCTCCAAGAGAAGGCAATTGAACTCTACGTCGGAGAGAAGGGTATGCTTTTCTGGCTCAACAAGTTTGCTTACGCTTCCATTTTTATCATGATCGGGGCTTGGATACTTTTCCGGTTTGTAGGACCTGCGCTTAATCTTTATCAGTTGGATTCTACTCCTCTCTCTCCTTCCTCCATATTCAAGGGGTCCTGATATTCAGCTCCCCACTGCTCAATTATTACCAGCTCCAAAATCAACTAAACAATATTCCTTTCATCCTTTTTTCTTCACTATATATTTTTCTTATATCATCGAGAATTAGCTGCGTAGTGTGCATCATCTTGAGAATAATAATATTTGATTATGAAAACCTTCTTCCCCTGGTTGAAAACAAATACAATGCTCAGGAATCGTTTGTAAGTTTAATTTCAAATATAGTACAACAAACTAAAATGAATCCATTTTATTGTGGTATCAAACTAAAAAGAATGCAAACAATACTGGAAGTTGAGCCTGCCCAGGCGCAGATAAGCACCAGAAAACTAAGCCACCGCGTCAGGACAGCCAATTTTGGCAACTCATGAATGATGAATGTAACCCACTATCACCACCGTGATAAAACAAAAACAAGCCCTGAACATAGACTGGTACTCGCACCACTAAAACCCATTTTCTACTATAAATGGAAGCTAACAACGCCACAAATTTGTATAATTCTAATATGTCCATGACATTCTTCAATATCTCTTCCAGCATGAGATACAGAAAGAGCTCCATTATCTTGCATCTACAATGCACTGGCTCAGTTTGAGTCTCACACCCGCATAACAAAAACTTAAAATATTCAGAGCAACTTAATGATGCACAATTGCACATGCCTCATCAAAAAATGGAATAATATGCTTAGTTAACATCAAAGACCCAAAGGGAAAAGAGAAAGGGTTCAGGTAGAAAGAATTCAATATTGCAGTTTGCATTGGAGAAGGGGAGCAGAAGGGGTCAATAGTCAGATTAAAGCTAATTTTTACAGCACAAGATCACAGATGAAGCTCGTAACTAAATAAAGATCTATACTAAGAACTTGTACATACTACTTTTTATTTCAATGCTAACCATGATAATATGTGCACTAGACCAAAGTCGTTCTCTACAATATATAGTCAAGCAATCATACACTCAAGAATGCAAAATCAATTTAAAAATAAAATGCTAAACATTGCATCCAACTAACCATAAATTGGAGCATACGAACCCCACAGAAACTGAGAGCATATGAATCCCACACAAACTCGGAACAAGTTCAGACCATACAATATTTGAAGAAGTAAAAACAAGTTCAAACAGGTCTAAGCTTCTAAAAATTTCCTAAAGAAGCATGTGCAGTAAATCTCTCAGTTGCCAAGAACTCATAAAAGCTAAAATAGGTGAACTTGTTTATTCATCTGTAAGAATTGATCGATTAAATGCAGAATCTTACATTACAGACTAGCATACTGCTAGACAATCAAATAAAACAAACATTATTATTGAGGGAATAATTTCCATCTGTAGGACAGCAGAAATATGTGATTTTTACTGAATTTATGTCAATAGAGGATCCAGTCAGACACTATAACCAATGACTCCATATTATCATACTATCATATAGCACTTCTTGTTTTCAATATATCAGCATATTATATAACTTGTAAAATTAAGATGCAAATAATTTTGCGGGCATGAGAAACATTTCATGAGTATCAATCTAATATGGCTTTGAATCATACTAATAAACTCAAACACTAACCTATTGCATTCTGATTGAGATGCATAATTATGATTATTACAATATGTGCACACCCAATCTCCATTACCCTATTGCTTCACTCTGCAAGGTCAAAATGTTTCCAAGCATTACAGAACAATAACAAGAAATTTGTCACCATAATAGAAAGCTTTTGTTTGATGATATAGTACACTAACCATATTTGATTAGGTGCAACGTAAAATCTAAAAGCCTATATTTAGTTCATCATAAACCATCAGACATTCAAGATCTAGGTGACAATTTCTTCAGAATACCTGGTTTAAATTATATATAGAGGTCAGAAAGGGCGAATGCAAATCATCAGCATCATAAAACTATCAACTAATTTATCACCAGCATCATAAAACTATCAAATAATTTACTTCTTGATCGAGAAATTCATTTATGGTATTGAATGCTTGAAGAGTTAGGTCGCTCAGATAATCTTAAAAGAAAGTTGATAAAGGAGAATCCCCATATCACGGTACAAAATAGTCAAAAGAGTATTTTTATGATCTTAGAAACAAAATGAATAACTTTTTCAAGATAATCAAGGTGCATGTAAAAGCATCAAACTTAATTCAAATTACCCTTTCCCAAGGATAGCAGGTGCTGTTGCTTGATATGTAAATAGCAATATAGCATATTTGCATGCCCAATTGTAGCTGCATTAAAGCTTACACCTGGGAATGGAGCATATGCTCCAGTCTTTGCATCAACAGTGAGATAAACTATTTCCTCAGATTTGATATGGTTTTAGCTGCACATTTGTCCGGATATTCATTTAGGAGAAAGAAAAAGGTGGGAGGAGGTTTTGTAATCATAATCACAACATTGCACAGATTTACAGTGCCAAAACTAAAACTGATTCCTTACATGTCCTGAATTCAATCTCTTCTTATCACAATCATGAACAAAGTCTTATGACACCAAACGCCTTTTTCCAAGTGCTATACACCCTAAAGTAGGAAAATAATGACAAAAGACAAATAAATTCAGACAGAACTCAAAGATGAATTGTATGAACCACATCATTTCAAAAGGTAACTCATGAAACTTTCGGGCAAAAAACAAAAAAGTTATGTTTACAAAGTTGAATCATAGAATTGAAAAGATAGAGCATTTAGAATTAGAAAGAAAGCACGTCTGATGGCTGTTATAAAGGGTATAGACAACTAATAACGGAGGAAAAGAAGAGCAGAGAAGAAAGAAATTGAAAATATTGACCAATTTTAGTATTAGAAGTTCATGTCATATTAAGTGCATAGACAATCCGTCACAAGCAAAAGTGGTTCTACAACAATTTGTGGGGAATGATACTGCAAACTAACCGTAGGGACAAATAACAATCAAGCTGGTTAATCAACATTTACCCTTCAATACAATGATGCCAAAGAACATATCACAGGCGAAAAAAATTTCTGCTTTCAATTAAAATACAAACATAAAGTAAGCTTAACAAGAACTTAAATCTTTTTGCAGTGTGCAAACCAAACCCCAATGCAACAATTCATCCCATAGGAGAGCTAGACAATCAGTCAAACAAAAATACATCTTGGAAGACAATAAAAAACATCAATCAGCTTATAATTGTTATTTTTCAACCCACAAACACGGATAATCTGCAGCCAAGACACAACTGGTACACAAGTCCTTTATATTTGCTGACCAGGAATGAGAAGAGTACCAGGGGTCGAGGAGCGTTGCATTCCTTGCACTACCAATAAAAGCCAAATAGTATCAAATACAAGATGAGATCTAAATTCTTAATTATCTAACAACAGTAGAAAATTATGAGTATATTGAGGCAGGTAACCACATGAGTAATGCTCCATTTACACCACCCATTACATCATTTTCATTACACCATCACCATTTTACTAATAATTATTTTATTATAATATTAAAAATTCAAAATAATTAAAAATGTGTGTGGATGTGGGATATGTCACATCATGGTGTAATGAAAATGGTGTAATGGGTGGTGTAAATGTAGCATTACTATTACCACATACCAGTGCACACGAGGAATAGTTATGGAAACCACAGTTGCATATCCAGTCACCATTACGCCATCCTTTCATAATGGAAGAAGGCCGAGTAGTGGCATTCTCATATGGATGTCCATAACTATGGTTTCCATATAAAGGCCAGAAAGAAGCAAAGAGGGTAGTAAAAATGATATTAGTTACCGGTGAAGATCCAATTGCCAATACGAGGGAGCCATTTGGAGTGAGAAGGGGCTATGGTATCGAATTAAAGGTGAGGCTGCTAAACCATCTAAAAGCGTAGTTTCTGTTCTTACACCCACAGCACTCCCAATCTCCTCTCCCTTCACCTTGTTTTTTAAAAAAAAAAAAAACTTCTCCTTTTTCTCTTTCTTCAAAGAATCTATGTAACATGATAGTACTACTTCAGAAAACAGAGAAGAGAGCTCCATTTGTTGTTATTTTCCGTCATTTGTCTCCGAGACTTCTTTACTACGTATCGAATTAGACGCAGAAAAGATCATTAGGTCGCCCCAAATCAATAAACCCCTGAGGTATCCCTTAAATAACAAATTAATATAAACAATCCATATTCTATTGATGAATGAAAAATAAAACATAAATTGATAAAATAAACAAAAACTTTAAAAACATATCTCCTTTGACACCGCAAAACGCAACAGATTTGGTGAAGACATTGGTGAATCCCCATGGTCATAGCCTTGGCTAAGGCTGTGCAACTCTGCCTCTTCGTGTGCCCACGCCCCTCGTACAGCAACCCACCACTCCAGTCCTGTATACTCGCACAACTCCCCACCACTTCACTATCAGCACAGTCATAAATGAACTCAGCACAGTCATAAATGAACTCAATGAGCTCTTCCAGTGCGAAACATACATCATCCCATAAAAAAAGAACGAAAATTTTGTTTTATCAAAAAAAAAAAAAAAGAAAAGAATGAAATTTTAGCCTTTCCACACCCCCACTCCTGCACAGTTTTCTCTTTGCCCCGTGTGAAACTAGTAACTACTCTAAGCCTCTTGCCGTCAGCCTCCTAAAGTTTTTTCGGTTAGTTTTAACGGAATCAAGAGTAAAAGAGTAAAATGTACCTAAATTTATTAAATTAAATAAATGAATTTTGGTAAAATTAAGTTATTTCCTTAATTAATAATTAAAATAAAAATCATAAATTATATGGAAGCTATTCTACAATTTTAATGTTTTATAAAAACAATAAGGTAGGAGAAATTAAAAAATATTTTTAAGTTGGTAAGTGAAGGGAAGGAATAAATAGACATTTTAATTATAAAATTGAATGGGCTCCTAACATATATCTCTATGGGCATATGGGTGGTTTTTAATACTTTCAAAATAAAATGGATGAGTTTGATATTAATTAATCTCATAAGATTAAATGAAATAAACCATATGAAAGAGATTTATTAATTAAGGCCAATGAAGAGTTATTGGATAATACTGTAACTGCAGAGGGAGGTTAAGGCTAATCTTTGATCTTTCATACCTTTGGGTTAAATAAACCTTGAATTAAATAATTATCCCAAAGTTTAGATTGGTTTTGGGATTAATAACAATAATCTCCCTTAGCTTTACTTAGATAACAAAAATCCCCAATAATTAAGTATTTTGTGTTGAAATACATGTGTTATATGGTAAAATCATAAGGTGTGACTAAGCACACTGAAGCATGTACTCTTGCCATGTGTCCTATGACTATACATCTGCCCAGGTTATGTATTACACATAGAAGGAGTTACTTCACTTGTAAGACTGTTAAAGGTTGTTTCAATAGGATTAAGCTGTCATCTAGGTTGCGTGACACCTTGTGAGATAACTACTTTACTAGTAAGTCTCCAATAAGGGTGGTTTGTCAAACCACGTGTCATGCGATAAGAGGTTGCTTCATGAGCCAACATTATAAATAGGGATCCCCTATCACAAATCAAGAAGCCAACAATTTCATTATCTGAATAGCTAAAGAGCAATTGTCTCTCTTGAGAGTGAATATCTTTTGTAAACATAGATAATAATTGACGTAAGATTTGCACCTTGCATCCGAACCACTTTAAAAACAGTTATTGTCAACTTTTTTTTATTTATTTACTTGCATTATTGTCATTATTGCTAGGGGTGTTCAGAAAAATTCGAAAACCGAACTAAACTGAAAAACCAGACTGGTTTCGGTTCGGTTTTCTGGTTATTCAGAGAAATCGATTCGGTTTTTGGGTTATCCAGTGGTTCGGAAACCAATTCAGTTTCTATTAAGAAAATGCTTGAACCAGTTTTCTAATTCGGTTACCGGTTCAGCAGAATTTTAAAACCGGTTAATGGGGACCGGTTTTATAAACCAGTTTTCAATTAAAAACCTAAATACTCAATCCTATTTCTCTGTTCTTCGTTCTTCAGTATGCCACACTTCACACACCGACCACTTCTCATTTTTTTTATAAGGATAGAAACTAAAACCTAACTTCGTTCACTTGAATCCGCCGATCCCACTCTGCCACGCCACTGCCTCATCTGAATCCTTCTTCAGCTTCATCAAAAGTCAATCTTCACTCACAGTCATAGTCATGTTAGTAATATTTGTTTAATTTTCTCTGTTGGCTTGGAGTTTGGTGAGAGTCTGAGTTGGTTTGTATAGAGAATTAATGAAAGAATCTGTTTATGTTCACTGGTATGCACAAAATGAAGTTTTAATGGTGTAAACGTATTGATTTGGTCAGGGAAGTTTAACAAAATGATAAACGTGTGAGTGAGACTTTATTGTAGGGGGTGGGGTTGAGAAAAGTGAAAATGATATGGTAGTGCGTGGCCTTAGTGGATAACCCCAACTTTTTCGTAGTTTTTAGCAAGCAAAAATGGTTGAAATTTGATGAAAAAGGAAAAGAAAAAGGATGAATTAAAGTGAAGAGAAAGAAAAGAGATTTTGGTTGTGGTTGACATGAAAAGGGCCAAAAGGCACGAAGCTTAAGGCATATGATATAATTATTAATTAATGAAGGTAGGTAGGTAAAAACAGGCTCCGTTTCGCACATTATTTCTACCCATATTCCTAAAATATTGTTTGTTTTGTTATTTGAGAAATATTGGTATATTTTTTTAATTACTTTTAGACCCCTTAAGTTTATTAATTTCATAAATACCCAAAAAAAAGTTTAAAAATTAACAAAAACACCTCCACCCACCCATACTTGCCAGATTCCGACAAACACCGTCGGTAGTAGCTAGAATCTGTCACAATGGCCTACAAACGACCGGAAATGGCTGGTAATTCACCGATAAATGGTCTTCGTTAACAAAAAATGACGGTCATATCTTTGCGATAGCCAGATCTGGACTTTTCCGACCGTCGACGGCTAGATCTGGCCGTAGATTTTGCCTTTTTCGGCTAGATCCGTGGTGGATCTAGCCGAAAAAGACCATATCGACGCCCTACCTGCCAGATCCGAACGGTTTGCATCGTAATGCCATTTTTCGACCAGATTTCGGCGATGGTGGCTGAAATCTGGCACTGTGGGTGGGTGGGGGTGTTTTTGTTATTTTACAAAATTTTTACATATTATGGTGTTTAGTTAAATTAGCAAACTTAGGGTTTTTTTTTTTTTTATAAATTTTATTTCGTAATACTTCCCTATTCAACTACCCAATATTATTCCCAAAATCCTATCCAAAATAATAAAACAAACGAACTCTAGATTTTTCAATTATTTTTTTGGGCAAAACTGGTTCAAAACCAATTGACCAATTTTGTTAACAGGTTTTTTGGTTTGGTTTTTAATCGATTTTGGGGATAAATTGGTTTGGTTATGGTTCATAAATTTTCCTGAATCAGAAATCTGGTTCGGTTTGAAAAAAGGGGGGTTTGGACTAGTTAACTAGTTTTGAACATCCCTAATTATTACACATTGGTTCAATATCATGTTTTGCGATTTCGCATAAACTCTCCCAAAAGGCTTGTGTACTTCTCGTTTGTACGAATCATAACAACAACATGATAGAGGGACAATTAGATAAATATTCAATAACCTATCATATTATAAACTCTAATAAGGTCCGCTTCGGAGTTTCATGGTAGCGGATCTAGCGGTTATGAGGGTAAACCACCGTAACGGTTTTGAGGGTAAACCACCGTAGTAGTTTTGAGGGTTTTTTATTAATGATTTTTAAAACACCCAACCTGTGCTTAAGGGTTTATTTTCCAACAATTCTAACAGTTTTTTAAAATGATAAATTTACATATATACCCATAAAAATATCTAACTTCAACCAGTACTTGAGAGTTTTGTTTTTTTCAATTACAAGGTAATGATTCTTTATTTGTTTCCTACTTATTAATATTTTATAACTTCAAATGTGATAAAGTCTCATTATCCTTCTTCACCATTCTTTGCAGCATTTGGAATGATTGAAAAATCGTAGCTCCACTTCTCCAAGAAAGCATCTAGAAATGAGAATTTAATAAATTTTTTTTTGTTATGATTGCTTAAATTAATTTTATATTTAATATGGTTGGAGACACACATAACATGATTAAATTTTGTTTGATATAATTGAGATAGTTTTGTAGTAGATAGGGTATTTGTGAAATAAAATTTTAAAACCAACCAAAATATCCCGATTTAGGGTGTTTTATAAACTCCTCAAAAATACACTATAATAGTTTTGAGAGATTTTTGAGCCAGTAAAAATCAGTGCATAAAAAATTTGGTAAGTAATAGTTTTAGAACATCTCAAAACCAGTTTAATTGAAAACCTCTCAAAATCAATGGATAGAAAAAAAACTTCCAAGCAAACCCTAGAAATTAGACGTTATTGAAAAACCCTTGGTTTTACAATGGTGGATTGGTGGTGGGTGAAGGATGCTTCCATGGTCAACTGCTGTATTTCAAAATTAGAAATTATCCAGGTTTATATAAAATAATATAATATAATATAGTATATAGTTGAAAAGTCAGGCATAATGTTGGAAATAGGGACACATGAACCAGTGTTGATTCAACACATAGACAATAAATATTTTGATTGAGTTTTGTCATCATAACAAGAGGGCAACCATAGTATTAAATTCAATATCTTGTAAACTTGGAGTCGGGTTGGATTGGAGATATAACTAAAATAATCATATATTAAGTATGGAAGTGAATGGGTGAGGTCATGAAATAGACCCATTTTTTGGTACTTTATTAACACTGTCGATAGTTAATCACCGTTGGAAGAGTCAAGATACGCGTAAACTGGTATATATATATATTTTGTTAAAAAAAAATTATAAATTTAGATAAATTTGTTTGATCATATGACATAATTAAAGAATCACTGATTATATTTATCTGAACCCCCTCCCCCTCTTTTTTTAATGATTAAAGATGTTCAGACCAATTTACACGTATCTTAACTAATTTATCGAGCCCTAAAACTATCGACTGTATAAGAGTTTTGTTTTATTGACTATCTTAATTAATAACCGATAAAAAACTTGAACTTAAGATCTCTTGAATAATACATTCAAGAATCTTTATCAAATCACTTTGGTAGTTTTAACTTACATAAATGGAAAAGTTGTCGATCAATGACAGTCAGATCGATGAATTATCGGTCAGTTCTGATTGTTTCTAAGTTGTTGTGATGGATTTCGGTAACAATCGACTGTGGTTATCAGAATCTAACAACTATAGGGTATAGGGGTATTTTTGTTAATTTTTAAACTATTTTTCTAGGAGTGTTTTATTAAATTATTAAATTTAAGGGGTCTAAAAGTAATTAAAAAAAAAATATTATTGTCCAAAGAGTTAGGTATTTTGAGAAAAGGATAAAGAATAAAGTACGAAAAAATAAAACAAACATACTCTGTAATATATTTACTATAAGAAAGGAAGGAGACAAAGCTTGTCATGAGTATAATTAGTCATAGACTGGATATTAATAACAGATATCATCAAACTATAACAGAACCCATATTAATTTTTTTGTTGTTATGATCAAAGATGTTCAATATCTCAACTAATTTCTCGAACCTTGAAATTATCGACTATATAAGAGTTGGGAAATAATACAGTCATTGAAAGTTATATATCGAATTTATGCACAGAATGACATGACGTAATCCTGACCATTAATTAATTATGAATTAATATTAATCGACGGTCAGGATTTCGTCACGTCATTTAGTGCATAAATTCGGTATACAACTTTCGGTGATTGTAGCATTACTCATAAAAGTTTTATTGACTATTCCAATTAATAACTGATAAAAAACTTGAACTTAAAATCTCTTGTATAATACATCCAAGAATCTTTATCAAATCACTTCGGTAGTTTTAACTTACATAAACGGAAAAGCTGTCGATCAACGATGGTCAAGATTTCGCCCTCGTTGACCATCAACGACAACTAGATTTGGCCTTTCTCAGATCAGTGAATTAACGACTAGTTTCGATCATTTTTACGTCGTTGTGATAGATTCTGGTAACCACCGATGGTGGTTATCAGAATCTAACAACTATGGGGTATAGGAGTATTTTTGTTAATTTTTAAATTTTCTTTTATGAGTGCTTAATTAAATTATTGAACTCAAAGGGTCTAAAAGTAATTAAAAAGATAGAATAGTATTTTTCAAAAAATTAGGGCTTCGCTTGGTTGGATTTTGGGAATACTACTTTTAGTATACCCAAAAAAATTAAACAGTAAAATACCCAAAAACTCATAATATTATTCAACTTTATTCAACTTTTTTTAAACCCCCTAAATTTGTTAATTTAATTAAATACCCCTAAATATTTTTAATGTTTTTGTTACAGTGACTCCGGCCACCCTCCGGCGGTGGTGGTCGGCTGTCCGTATTTGAGGGTGGGTTGGAGGTGTTTTTGTTAACTTTTAATGTTTTATTATAGGGGGTGTTTTGTAAAAAAATAAACATAGAGGGTATTTTATAATTTGTAAATCTTACATCGTAATCCCCGCTCAATTCAACTTTTTTTTAACTTTTTGCAAAAAAAATTTCTCAAAAACCTAAAATTTTGAACCAAACAAGTCTAGATATTTTGAGAATAGGATAGAGAATAAGGTATGAAAAATTAAAATAAAGGTACTCTGTAATATATTTACTATAAGAAAGGAAGGAGACGACGCTTGTCATGAGTATAATTAGTCATAGACTGGGTATTAATAACAGATATCATCAAACTATAACAAAACCCATATAAATTTTTCTTGTTCGTTTAAGATCAAAACTTGAAATTAAAAATTAAAAATAAAGAAAATGGGAAGGTGGTCTATTATTTGATTGATTTCCCTTTCAGTTTAAATGTCATTCAAAAGTCTCTTTTGACCACCACCAGGAGGCACTCTCTTCTCTCTTTCTTCCCTTCTTCCTCTCATCTGCTCCCTTCTTTCCTCTCTTCATTTTCAATTATTTCCATTCCTTCCTTCATAGATCATTTCTATTTATTGAATTTTTCTCATGGATTGCATCTCTCAGAATAACTTACAATCTCTCTGACTGCAAGGAATATAAAAGATGGGCCTCTGTCTTTCGGCAACCAAAGTGAGTGGCTCCAACAGCAACAACAACGTCAACCATCATCGGAAAGATAACACAAAAACAACAAATAATGAAGGAGGAATACGTCATGGAAAAGGAAGGAATGAAACAGCACAAAAACAACAACCACCACCGGTTAAGAATACTCAGCAGCTGAAGCATAAGAAAGACAAGGCCAATACCAAGAGACAAACTGGGGTGATCCCGTGTGGGAAGCGTACGGATTTCGGGTATGCTAAAGATTTTGATAAAAAGTACTCCATCGGAAAATTATTGGGACACGGACAGTTTGGATACACGTATGTTGCCACCGATAAGACCACTGGAGATCGTGTCGCCGTCAAGAAAATAGAGAAGAATAAGGTATGCTTGTCTTGTTTTATGAACTGGGTTTTACTTTGAGGGTGGGTCAATGTAATTAAATTTTGTTGCTTTTGTGGTCAAAAATAATCTTTGTTGATTGGATTTTCTCTCTGTATTCTATATTCTTTGTGTTAATGATGTTGATTCAATGGAAAATTGGAATTTTTTCTTTTCGGGTTTTGATTGGGTGCTGAAGGTTCTTATTAGGCATTGGATCTTTCGATAATGTTGATTCCATTTTGAGATCCTTAGCTTTCTTTTGCTTTTTATTGTAGATTCTCCACTTCATTAGTTTCTGTATTTTGTTAATATATCTTTTTAATTTTTATCGACATGTCTTTGCTTGAATATCAACCCATAAAATCGTGTTTGTTAGCACTACTATTGATTTCCTTTTGCGGATATAAATTATTGTTGTTAATTTTGTCAAAAATTAGATCATATTAAGAAACCTTCGGTCATGGGAAGATGCTTTACAGTTGTTACCCGTTGACCTCTGTAACTTGATTTGAACTTGATTTGATGGATTGTAAGTTTGTGCTCACTGCAGTTAAAGAGACTTGTTGGGTTGATTGTTGCTAGAATTAGTATGAAAATTTGTCTGCATGTATCAGTGAAGATATGCAATTATTATATTACAGAACTAACAGTTGTCAAGAATTTTCAAGTTTGGACATAATTTTGTGTTGATTTTGATGTTGTGCTGCAATATTTGACAAACTTAATTGTTAAGTTGCCCTTTTTCTGGCTGGAAGACATCAGTAAGAGAGGGAAGAAATTGCTATCTCACCTGTTAAGTGTCTCATTCGCTCAAATTTCTGCTTCCTTCTATCCAAAAGATATAATAAAAATTAAAATGTATTCATTATATTTTAGGTAGATAACTGTTGTGGAGAGAGCATACCCTGGCAACATGAGAGAAATATTTTCGATCTGTAATAAGTGTATATTAGACGGTATTATTATACTCAATGGCCCGCCTTAGTTTTTCTTCAACCTCTTTTCCCTATACCTATAAGGCCTGTTAGTTGAGAGTTGTTGATTTTTTTTCTGGTTTGGTGATATGTTTTTATTACATTTCAGAGTTGTGGATCATATATAGAAATAAACATCTAAGGTTTGAGTGGGTAGAGTTATAATTAAATATGATGGAATAAACATTATTTTGATTAGTGCTCATTTATTCATTTATTGCTATATAAATCTTTTTAAACGTTCTGCAAATTTTTACAAATCAAATCATTGGCTTTGGTGGCAGATGGTTCTTCCTATTTCTGTTGAGGATGTTAAGAGAGAGGTCAAGATTTTGCAGGCCCTCGCGGGCCATGAGAATGTAGTTCAGTTCCATAATGCATTTGAGGATGATTCTTATGTATATATTGTAATGGAGTAAGTTTTATATGTGAGCTTTTTTATTTCCCTGACTATTCCAGGGTTCATGTGTGCTATTTAAGCATTTGCATTATTCCTGAACTTCTTCCCTTTTCCAACTGTTTGACTGTTAATTTGTTGTGCTGTGCATTTCACTATGTTTCCTTTTTTATTTCTTGTCTGATCTTTATATTTTTCCGCAGCATTTCTTATTTAGTTTGCTATATACATCGCTTTTTCCCTTCTGATAAACAATTATCATGTTTCCATTTTGCTGTACTAAGTGAATTGCCTTTGATTAGGTTATGTGAGGGCGGTGAATTATTGGATAGGATATTGGCCAAGTAAGTATTCTTAGATCCTTGAAAAAAGTAAAAGTTTTGGCTGTCACTGCTACTAGGACTGCTTTTTACTGCAGTTGTTTACTTGGTTTTCTGCAATCAGGAAGGACAGCCGTTATTCAGAGAAAGATGCAGCAGTAATTGTCCGTCAGATGCTCAAAGTTGCAGCTGAGTGTCATTTACATGGTTTAGTACATCGCGACATGAAACCTGAGGTATATTCAAGTACTCTAGCATGGATAAAATATGAGGTTATATATCTGGGGTCATGTTCCTTGACATTAATTCCTTTATAATGTTTTGTTATTTGTAGAATTTTCTTTTTAAGTCTACCAAAGAGGACTCACCTTTGAAGGCTACAGATTTTGGTTTGTCAGACTTCATAAAACCAGGTGAGTGGAATTCAATCATTTCATACTTCCTCATGAGAGAATTGAATATTTTTTTATTCTACTGTGTGTTCCAAAAGTCAGTGGCAACTGATGCTTACTGGCTGTTGATGTTAATAACTGTTTTTATTGGGTCTGAATCGCATGTAATCCTGAAGGTTCCTATAAATTGCAGGGAAGAAGTTTCAAGATATAGTTGGCAGTGCCTACTATGTTGCTCCAGAAGTACTGAGACGGAAGTCAGGACCTGAATCAGATGTCTGGAGTATTGGTGTGATTACATACATTTTGCTCTGTGGGAGGCGACCTTTTTGGGACAAGACCGAGGATGGTATATTTAAGGAGGTGTAGCACAATTCTCAATTCTGTTTACTGATTCTGTTTTCTCTATCTTCCTTGACATTAGTCTGTGTAGTGTGTGGTGAATTTTGTGTTTACTTTTTGGTAGAGCAGTATCATTCACTATTACTCACATATGGATTTGCCTTGGATATTAACAGTTGATCTTATTGC
Source organism: Pistacia vera (assembly GCF_008641045.1). Classification (NCBI taxonomy): domain Eukaryota; kingdom Viridiplantae; phylum Streptophyta; class Magnoliopsida; order Sapindales; family Anacardiaceae; genus Pistacia; species Pistacia vera. Next base: position 2,947,364 of record NW_022196645.1, read on the forward strand.
AGAACCTCTTTGTGTCTTCTTTCAGGATATTCTGTTACTGTTTTTGCCACCTTAACAGAAAGAAACTGGACACCATTTTGGCCCTGCATTTCATTACATATATATGTGTGTGTTAAATTTTGTTAATATCTCCTTTTCCTGTGTGATGTAACTTGGCAAGAAATGTATTTTCGTATTTTTTTTTTAAAATAAAAATTTCACTTGATTTGATCACTATATATCTTAGATGTATCGACATTTTATTTCCGTTGTTATTTTGCAGTCTAGTGTACTGAATGTCTTATATCCACAGGTTTTAAGGAACAAGCCTGATTTTCGTCGCAAACCATGGCCAACTATAAGCAATAGTGCCAAAGATTTTGTAAAGAAGTTACTGGTGAAGGATCCTCGGGCAAGACTAACAGCTGCTCAGGCCCTATGTATGTGTATAACCGTTGCTTGGAAAGAAAAAAATGATATTATAATGCATTACAAGCTGCTTATGGAAAAAACAAAAAACAAAAAACAAAAACAAAAAAGATGGCGTATTACAAACTGAAACATTGAGTGTCAAAATTACTGTTATAGGGCATACAAGAAAATTTCCTGTGGCCTTCTATTTTGTTTTATCAAATTCTCAAGTAGTGTTTTATTTGATTGGCAGCACATCCGTGGGTTAGAGAAGGAGGTGATGCATCTGAGATTCCTATTGATATATCTGTTTTGAATAACATGCGGCAATTTGTGAAGTACAGTCGTTTGAAACAATTTGCTCTAAGAGTAAGTTATTTTATTTTTAAATTGGAGCATCCTTTACAGCCATAGGAAAGTAATGTTGTTGTTGATAATTTCTTTTTGATTAATTGATTGCCTTGCAGGCATTGGCAAGCACACTGGGTGAAGAGGAGCTATCTGATCTCCGGGATCAATTTGATGCAATTGATGTAGACAAAAATGGTTCTATTAGTCTTGAAGAGATGAGACAGGTCAACCCTTCCTGTCACTGTTACTGACAATCTCCTTAGTATATTCATTTCACAGAGAACATTTGTTCTCATGCATGCAGTCTTTTTCTTTTTCTTTTCCGCTGACAAGGATGGTTTCAGTGCAGGCCCTTGCGAAAGATCTTCCCTGGAAGTTGAAGGAATCACGTGTATTAGAGATTCTTCAAGCGGTGAGCACCTGTCCCACCTTTTCCTCTTGTGCAGTGGAGGGTTGATATTGAACTATCTGTTTCTCTGTTTCATTTTAGTGGAAGCGCTGTATTCTTTATTTTGTAGAATTTTTAAAATTTTTTTCAGTTCTCGCTATTAAAGTCTTCTTTGCTTACAAGCTCTCTTTTCTATTCAGCTCTGATAAAGTGCATTCTACAAATCAGTCTACTTCCATTAGGTGAATACTTTTTTCTTTCTATACTATATTTTGACAGGATTGCTGATGTTTTTGATGCAGATTGACTGCAACACAGATGGGCTTGTGGATTTCACTGAATTTGTTGCAGCTGCACTACATGTGCATCAGCTGGAGGAACACAACTCTGAGAAGTGGCATCAACGATCACAGGCTGCTTTTGAGAAATTTGACTTGGATAGAAATGGGTTTATAACACCCGAGGAACTTAGAATGGTGAGTTAAATTTATTGTCAATAAACGGTCACCCTCTTTACAATTGTCTTGTCCTGTCTGAAAATATCGTTAAGCTCATGACTTTTAAGTCTTTTTTTTTGTTTTTTTTGGTTGTTTCAGCATACGGGTTTAAAAGGTTCAATTGATCCACTTCTTGAGGAGGCAGATATCGACAAAGATGGGAGAATAAGCCTTTCAGAATTCCGTAGGCTTTTAAGAACTGCAAGCATTAGTTCACGTTATGTGGCTAGTAGCTCAACTGGTCTTCAGAATTCCACGGTGTTGTAAATGAAACTTGCAAGTTTTAGAATTGAGGGAAAGAAGAGGATATAGGGATGGAGCTCCTTTTTCAGATTTAATTTATTTCAAGATTGTAATCAAAATTAAAGAGGCCTGCTCCGTGATCTAATTTTCTTTTAGGCTATGCAAGGAACCCTATTTATTGAGACTCAAGTTTGAACGATGGGATTCAGTCTTTGGATGTATTCAGTATGTCTGCAACGAAGACTCGTCTGGATCAGATGGTGCTACCAGTGTGTGTACACATCTATTTGGAGTGTTGGGGTTTTATTGTTTGACCTACAAATGTACTGCGATTATAAAAGATGCATCAATGCAAATATGGTGCATTAGAATTCATTCATGTTTATGCATGTTTTTGAAAAAACATGTTTACTGTAGCAACATTTTGAAGTATGTTAGTGAGTTTAAACTTGTATCAAGAGCTTAGTATTGTAATGAGAAGATTACACTATGTGGTGGTTGAAGCCTGAAGGAAATTGCTTGTAACTTGAATCATGACTGTTGCATATATCCAAGGGAGGTTGCAGAATTGTGATTATTTTTTGTTGTTTTTGTTTTGGTAATCGAAACGTTCGGATCAGTTTGTGCGCACTTTAATACTCTACAAGCACAAAGGACTAAGTAAGTATAATATTATTGTGATAGATGGTTTCAAGTTTGAATCCAGGAACTTAAGAAAGGGAACAAACTTCTTTTATAGATCAACCCCTTGGGGTTAGAAGCTTAGAATTGTGATTATTTCAAAAGTTGGATGTCAAACAAGTCCGTCGTTTCAAATGTGGACCTTCCAACCTCTCATGCCACACTCTACATTTCCATCCTAGAGTTGGAATGTGTTTAGGTATCAGTCAAAAGTGTTCAGGCGTTCAAGCGGACCCCCTATGGCTTGCTTGACTATTAGTTGTGTCTAATAAATTCGGTAAACCGTCATCTATCAGACCCCTCACTTCCTTTCTGCAACTGAGATGGTACCTCTATGTGAACTCATAATTAAATATTACCCCCAACCTCTTAGGTCTCATACATTACTGCCAAAACTGGACTGCTATTCCTACCACAGTGGACAACATTTGTTTTATCATATATATATATATATATACCTTTCTTGATGTAATGGTTACCCCTTTTCCTTGCAATTTCCCATTATATTGTCTTAAATGATGACAATTCTGGTGGACTTAAATGTTAGGAAAGCAAGTTTTTGACAAGTGTGAGGAAACTCTTTTGATTTAGAATCTAGACTAATTTCATGTCGGCAAGACTTGATCATGCTGAGAATTTCCCTTTGTATCTATCTATATATACGAAATGATACGTTATTACGTGGCCTTGAAATATAAATAAGCGTAAACGACTTTTTCTCACCTAAATAAATAATAGTTCAATGACACTTTTTCGTTTGCATATTTTTAAAATACTATTATCCAAATTTATATTTCGTTTTTTATTTCAGTATCGTTACGATCTCACACTTCACCATTTTCTTTCTCGATCATCACTTATTAAAACCTATCAAACCCTACTCCCATTGACCTTGTTCGCCGTTGAAATATAAATTTAAGTAATAAAGTAGTATTTTAAAAGTCTGTTGATAGAAAAGTGTCATTATACTATTGTTTGAATGGGAAAAAGTTCGTTAACTCTATAAATAAACCCAAATGATGTGTTATTGCGTGGTCTTGGCATATAAATAAATTAACGATGTGTTAAATGATATAGTAGTATCACATATTGTGACACATAATTTAGGATCTGATTTTTCAGATGAGAAGTATTATTTTAAATTAAAACTAAAACACCATTAGTAATTATAACTAATCTCTGGACAGCTGCTATTATATGAACCTATTCCTAGTACCGAAGAAATGAGGGATCTCGGATTTATAGCTTAATCCAAAGATTTACCCCAATTTATCCAAAACTCAGTGCAAAAAACATGAAACTTATGTACGTTGTTATTAAGTACAATGGTTGCGGTTGTATCTAAATTATGTTAAATCATGTGTTGGAGTTGTCGACCACTTCAACAATGATGGCCCAAATTTTGTCGAGTCGGTCGTCACGGTCACAAAATTAAATCTAAGTGTTGTAGTTAGCAATAAACATGGTTGAATCCACAAGGAGCAAGACTAACAACCTAGTGTATATTTGAGTTAAGCAAAGGGAAATTGACAAATTGATTAATAAAAAACTAAGTAAATTAACTAATAATAAGTAATTAAAAAAGGCTAACTAAAATTTAATAATAAAGGCACTACCCTTGCGGATTCGGTTCAACCTAAGGCTAACTCTCACAATTCCTCACCTTGCTTTTAGACTTCCTAAACCCATAAGGCTAGGCAAATCTCATAAAATGATTTTCTGGCAATCTAGGTATAATCTATCTTGTCTCTTTATCGTCTTAGTTACAGATTGATTAGTTAAAGATTATTATCGATTAATCGAAAGCTCTGACAATTAAATACCACTAGTCGGTACAAAGCCAACAAGTACAACCTATCAACTTTGTATCATCCAATCAACGAATTACATAACGAATGCATTTCTAGTAGAAATGATATTAAACGCTAATACAATTTGATTGCAATCAGCCTTGAAGCAATTTAAAGCCATAATCAACATTCAATAATCTCAAACTGACATTCAATTGTGCAAAAAGTTGTATATCAACAAACATTCTCTATGGACATGATCAATTCAACACGTCATGCATCATAATTATAATAAAATATCATAAACAAATTGAAACGAAAACAAATATAATTTGAATAAGAGAAACTTAACCAATTGTCCAATTGTTCGGGCTCAATCCAACTAGTCAAAAGCTGCCGTGAAGAACCGTGGTCGTTGATCGAGGTCTAGCCATCACCGTAATGGGCAACCGGGAGCCAGCCGCCAACACCAAACCCCAACCCCATTTTGGCTGTCGGCTAGCGATGCTTCACCTTCCCCCAAGCTGGCCGAGCCCTCCTCACCTTCCCTCCCTACCGTGATGCCTTGTCTTCCATCGTCAGCGATGTTTCACCTTCCACCACTGCGACTCTTCATCTTTCAGCAAGATTTCTCCACTTTTCGGCGACCCTTTGACTTCCCAAGTGCTAGTCGTCCTTCCCTTGTGCTCCCTTGCCACTGGTCCATATCATTCCACTGAGATTTGTCGCGAAATTCTTCATATTCCACCAGTGACTGTTTGGTTTCCAGGTAGGTTTTTGCTCGTTTTCCAATGACTTTTGGTCTCTCCAGTTGCTGATGCATCTTCCCCATCACCTGATTTACCTCCTAGCAGGGTAGACGCATTCGATGGTCCCGCTAAAAGATTTCTTTAAGTTATTAATTCATTATTGGGTTTAGGCTTAGGAATATAAATCATTGTAATATTAAGTTTTAGTTTTTTAAACTTAGTAGATAAACATATACTTTTCTTATATGAGTGTGATAGCAAATCATAAGGCAAATTGCATTCATTATAAACGAGAGAGGTGAGGCAGTATTGCAATAATATTGACTTTGCTAAACGTAGCTTGTTAATTGAGTGAATCAGGATAAATCACGTGTATTTATTCGTTCTCTTTACTATTTATAGTTTATATGTGTTTATTGTTTTTGGTTTCGTATTACTCTCTATTTTTTTATCAAGACCATTAAAAATACTTTGTATAATTATGATTTATGAATATGAATCTTCATCCTTTGATTTGTCTTCCATAGAAGCCTTCTTTTAAGTGAGAATCATAGACATCATGACAATAAAATACCCTATCGTAAAACCAAAGTCACGTTTTTACACCATTATAAAGCTTACAAAGATTTGTTTTAGGACATTATTACATGCATCCTGTTTAAGTGCTATACAATATTAATATTAACTTTCAGTGCTATAGAATATTCTGGTGATCAAAGGTGAAGGAGCAAAAGGAGGTGATGATGAAGAGAGCGTTCGAAGGTTCACGAGCAGAACCGATTTGCCTGAGAAGATGTACAGGACCGATCAGACCAAGGCGGAGATGAAGAACGGTGTGTTGAAGGTGGTGGTGCGCCCGAAGGTTAAAGGAAGAGGAGAGGAGTGACTCTTTTTCAATACACACCTAAGATATGCCATCCTCCTTTATGCTAATTAAACTCTCTTTATAAGTATGAACTATAAACCAAGAGCTTTTCAGTCCAAGATATCTGAGTTCTTGGGCAATAGGATCATACAAGAGCAACTCTCTGGTGTTAGAATTAAGAAAAAACGCACCTTTCTTCCAAAATCCAAGCGGCATCTGCACTCCTAGAAGAGGTCCAACACTTTTCTTCCCTCATCATCATCCATATGCCAAAGCAATTGACGTTCTTGTCAAAAAGTATTAAACACAGAGAACAATTATACAACCCAAGAGTTCCATGTTCTGATTCATGAAAGCATGGTCCTGGTATTACTTCAACCACCTCCTCATCCATATGAAATGAACATATCACCTTATGTCCAAAATTGTTCCGGAAACTAAACAACCAACAACAGACTCCATCCAAGAAGGTGCAATCAGAGAAGTAATCCATGTAGTAATCAATCGTTTTGAAGTGCTGTGAATCTCTCCAAGAGTTAGTACTTAGATTGTACACCGCAACATGTGAAAATTCATATAAATAATTTGTCTTTTTATCCCACAAGGAGAGTATCATGACAAACTTGTAATCGTTATTCATAGTATCCAATCCAAATCCAAAATTCCAACTACATTTACTAGTATAATGTGGAATGTCTCTAAATTTTGGAAGAGCTCTCGTCTCTTTGGTTGCTCGGTTCCAAAGAGTTAAATGATTGTTCATCCCGCATATACAAAATATGCCATCATAAGGACCCCCAACAATTTCATATCGTGGATCCTGAAGATGGAAATTCTGAGATTATATGTCTGTCAATGTTTCATCGGGAAACAGACGATACAAATCAACTGGATAGCTAAATTCATCGGTGTAATCCGTAAACATATATCGTTTTTGAGGTGTTTTGAAATGAAACCAGGAGTTTTAAATAAATCATACTGTTGATGCGTGATTTTGACACCAACTAAACGCACGTGGGAAATGCTGAGCTGACTCAGAAGACACACGTGTACTGGAGAATTGAACTGAATAGAAGAAGAAGAAATGTGTTTAAAGTGGTTCAGATGCTTCAGAAGCGAATCCTACGTCCACTGGTATCGTATTTATATATTTGAGATTAGGTCACGTTCAACGAACTGACTAACAAGAGATTACAAGAGAGAGAGAGAGAGAGAAAGAGAGAGAGAGTATATATGTTATTCCAAAGAAAATTTAGCTAATCCCACAAACGGGAGAGAATCCCTCTATTTATAGTGGGATGAATTGAGGTGATGATTACTAAATCAAAGAGTGGGTCAGATTACCGTGCAAATCCTTCCTTGTGTCCCGTTGTTCACCTGCTCGAGTGATTTACGCGACTCTTATAGGGATTGGGCACGTGGATCGCCTCCAGCCTTTCACCAGCCTGACGCACACCTACTGCACTGGCAGGAGCAATCCGCTTGCATTAGCATGCAATGTGACTACGTCTAAATAGCTGCAGTACTTACCTAAGCTCTGATCGCTTACGCTGACAAGGCTTTGCATCAGCCATACTTTTCCAGGCATAACACATACCAAGATTTACAAATGCACCTTAATCTTATTAGAGATTCTATTGGCAGTCCTGATAGAACTTCAATTGTAATATCCCTTGGAAAATCTTCATTGGTTGTCACCATTATCTCATACACTCATATGTTTTGCTTAAATGTTCTATCTTCTATGTAGACATTTCCATTCACAGTTCATATTTCATTGTGAAATCTGCAAAATGAAGAGGTTAGGGACGACAGTCAAGAAGGGAAAACAAAAATTAATTTCATTGTGAAATCTGCTCGTGAATATGTTAAAGATGGATACAGATTCTGCTTTAACAGAAGCTCTATATATCTGTAAAGATTTATCTGTGAACAATCATAAGTAAACTGCAATGGAGATTTTGATCTTGGAACGCAGATACATGACATACTGCAAATTAAATAGTGGATGGGCAATAATATCGAAAAACTTTACTAAAAATTATCACATCTTTTACATAGACGAGAGCATCTCCTTGTTCTTTGATTATTATTTTTTTTTTTCTAAATATGAAATTTAATAACATATTTAGAAGTAGCCAGAAATTTATCTAAGAGAAGCAAAATGAAACAATAATGTATTATTAAATAACAATTATTAGAAATTTTCAACAATTTTAACATTCACTTATAATATTTAATTTAATATTTTATATATTTATAATTGTCTTTGATATATTTTCATATAATATTTTGATTATATCGTACATATGATATATAATAAGATTGCCTCAATACTGGATGCAATACCATAGAATAAACTCTAAAGCGTGGCTTGAGAATGCAGAGATGTAAAAACTCATCTACTATTATAACTCGTTTATTTATTTATTTATTTTTTTGTTATTAGAGTGTTCGGACCAATTTATGTACACATTAACTAATCCCCCGACATCGAGCAAGGCCTTCTGTTATGCCTGAGAAAGTAGGGCTGACGTCGAGCCTTGTCAGCAAGAGCGGTCAGAGCTTGAGAAGGTTTTACAATCGCTCAGATGCAGTCACGTCGCGTGATGACGCGAGCAATATGCTTCTGCCAGTGCAGTGGGTATGCGCCAGGTTGGTGAAAGGCTAGAATAAAGGCTAGAAAAGGTCCACATGTCCAATCCCTATACAAGTCGAGGAAATCACTCGGGCAGGTGAGTAATGGGACGCAGAGAAGGATTTACACGGCATCTGCCCCACTCACAGATTTAATAATCACTACCCTAATTCATCCCGCTATAAATAGAGGACCCCTTTCTCGTTTGTAGGATAGACTAATTTTTACTCTAAAATAGCATATTCTCTCTTTCTCTCTTGTATTCTCTAAGTTATAATTCTGCGACCTGACTTCATACATTAATACAATATCAGTGGACGTGAGATTTGCTCTTTAGGCATCCAAACTACTTTAAACATTGTTCTTCACCCCTTATTCAATCAAATACCCTCATATTCACGTATGATTTCTGAGTCTACTCAACATTTCTCACATACTTCTCTCTTTCTCTCTTGTATTCTCTAAGTTATAATTCTGCGACCTGACTTCATACATTAATACAATATCAGTGGACGTGAGATTTGCTCTTTAGACATCCAAACTACTTTAAACATTGTTATTCACCCCTTATTCAATCAAATACCCTCATATTCACGTATGATTTCTGAATCTACTCAACATTTCTCACATACGAATGATTGGTGTCAAAATCCAGTATCAACACTTTCAAAACAAGACAAACCCTATATAATCCGTAAGACATGAGACCACGGCCTTTACCACTCGGCCTATCCACTGTTGGGTATTATAACTCATTGTTGCTCCAGATACAACTATCCATGCACAACTCAATTCAGTACTACTACACATTCGAAACACAGGAGAAGATTGTGTATAAAGGAAAAACTCATCTACTACAGAAAGAGTACAGTCTTGAATTGATATAACTTTTCGTCTGCAATATTACCGTGGTCGATCTGTGCCCAAGATATGCCATGGAATGTCAAGAGAATCAAATACACAGCTAAATAAAATAAATTCAATGAACCCATTAACAGAAGAAACTAACAAACCTTGGATCGGTGTTTGAGTTCTGAAGACGAGAACTAAATCTGCAGACAAATCGCTAGTTTTTCATAGGATGACGCGGTGTTTTCGTGTGACGTGTCACTCTAAAGCGGAACTCAGTTTTGTTTATGCAGAATAAGAACGACGTCGTTTCCGGTTCTCAAACTATGAGTGGCAAGAACTCTAAAGAGAATCGTTGGCGTGAGCGTGAGTAACCTTTGGGCAGGTAGAGAGATGAAGATAGTAACATACAATGTTAATGGGTTAAGACAACGCATCTCTCAGTTCGGCTCTCTTCGCAAACTACTCGACTCTTTCGATGCCGATATCATCTGCTTCCAGGTCAGGTCCCTTCCTCTTAACACTCATTTATACATTTTATTATTGGGCTTGTTAAATTATATTAAATTTCGACGATTTGCCCCAATACAGGAGACAAAATTAAGAAGACAAGAACTAAAATCGGATTTAGTATTGGCTGACGGATATGAATCTTTTTTTTCTTGCACGCGTACTTCTGATAAAGGCCGAACTGGCTATTCCGGTAAGCTGTTTGTTTAATTGCCGCAGCCAAAACAACTTGTCACTTTTATTTTTAAATGCAACGTTTCTTTTTAATTTAATTATTAATTTTTTTTTTTTTTAAAGGCAATTGCGTTTTATTCCATTATAATTTCTCTAGGAGTAGCGACATTTTGCCGTGTGAAATCAGCTTTTTCGAGTGACGAAGTGGCACTGCCAGTGGCAGCAGAAGACGGCTTTACTGGTGTTTTAGATACTTCTGGAAGTAAAATTGCGGAAGGTCTTGAGGAATTTGCAAAAGATGAGCTCTGTAGGGTTGATGGTGAGGGACGTTGTATAATCACGGATCACGGTCATTTCAGTAAGTTAAAACCATGTTGATTGATAATGATACAGTAGAGAAGTTTTATTTGTTCTTACTAGTTAGCGATAGATTTGTCTTGCAATTGGTCAGTTATTGATGAAATTTATGTTACAATTGGTCAGTTCTGTTTAATATTTATGGGCCACGAGCTGCTAGTGATGATGTGGACAGGATTCAGTTTAAGCTTATGTTTTTCAAGATATTGCAGGTATTTTAATCCTTTTCTTTTGTTGTATTTGCCATCTTTGTCTCTCTAGTATAAATGCCTAATTTGTTTTCCTTTTTAAGGTTTTTGGTTTACTGTTAAAGATTGGTTGTGAAGCAATTATTTGGATTAATTAGCAAACATGAGTTTTATGCTGTGATGATATCGGTAATCTTTTATGTAGAAAAGATGGGAGTTTCTCTTGTGTCAAAAGAGGAGGATATTTGTGGTTGGTGATCTCAACATTGCTCCTGCTGCCATAGATCGCTGTGAGGCCGAACCGGATTTTGAAAAGAATGAGTAAGCTACTATCTGATTTCTTTGGTTTTTGTTTTCTAAGCTTCTAGCTGTTCTTGGAGCTGACTTATTTTTATCTATAACATTATTCAGCTTCACAAGCAATGATGTATTCATATGAATGAATTGCTTTGCAGGTTCAGAAGATGGTTTAGATCTATGCTGGTGGAATCCTGTGGCTCCTTTTTAGATGTTTTCAGAGCAAAACATCCTGAGAGGTTTAGAACTTGAACTGACTTTTGAATTTATTATGACTGATGATGATTGATGATGTATCCACTGAAGTTTGGATTTAATGTGGCTTTATATATTTGTAGGGCTATTCTACCTAGTACCTAGTAGTTAAGCTCTTAGGTTGGTTTTTTTATTTGATGACTTCTATTTTTGTACGATTTGAATGTAGAACTGAACATTAAGATTGAGTTTTTCTTCATCACCAATGAAGAATGCTTTGGTTTTTATTTTTTTCTAAATATAATTTAATTCTGCAAACTTTCGTAATTTCTAGAATACTTAAATACATCATGTGTATCATTTTCACTAAAATTAGTAAATGATCATATATTGTGTCTTTGCAAGGTTTTTGACATGACTATGACTAGTTAGCTTTTCTGTGGATCTGAGATTGTGCTTGTATTCGTTTAAGACTTATATATGATGCTTCAGTTTCCATATGAATTGTTACTAATATTTTCCTAAGTCTTTGATCATGATGACCTCCTTTTTTTCTCTCTAATTATTATCCAGAAGAGATGCATACACATGCTGGCCATCTAATACAGGTGCTGAGCAATTTAATTATGGGACCAGAATTGACCATATTCTCTGTGGTGGACCATGCTTTCATCAAAAGCATGACCTGGAAGGCCATAACTTTGTAACTTGTCATGTTAAGGAGTGTGACATACTAGTAGAGTATAAACGGTGGAAACCTGGAAATACACCGAGGTAAGTGTACTTGTGAATAGAGTAATATCGTGCTCCCAGTTCAGTTTTGTTATTTGATAATTGATGAACTTTTTCCAGAACCAGGTGGAAAGGAGGGATGAATATCAAATTAGAAGGTTCAGACCATGCTCCTGTTTATATGAGTTTTGGGGAAGTTCCTGTTATTCCCCAACATAGCACTCCATCTTTAGCTTCTAGATACCTTCCCATGATTTGTGGTCTCCAGCAAACTCTTGGTGAGATTAATATTCTTATCTTCCAATAGTAGACTCTTTTAAATTAGGCATCTATTTTATATAATGCACTAATTTCTGTGGTGACATCAATTAAATGCTTTAATATATGACTGAGGTATTGTTTGCTTTCTCGGTTTCATCATATGATATGGCATTTGTTAGGTTACGGAATGTTTTTTAAAGATCAAATTGATGAAGTTTTAATATGACTTAGTTGCGTTGGTTTGACTATGATAGTCTACTTGTATAGAATAATGGTGAATATAAAGCCACTGTGGTTACTCAAAAAAGTTAGTTGTAGTTTACCTGTATATGGGGAAAATTAATGACTCTTGTAGAAAATAAATGATTAATAATATTATTTCAAAAAGTTATGAATCATCACACCCTTCAGAAATGTTATTGATATACATTGATGTGTTGGTTAAGAGATCTGGAATGTGAGTTGGGATGGATAGTGGAACCTCATGTTGTATATATAGGATAGATGCAAAGGGCTATTTAGTCCTTGTTTTTTATATTTTAGGATTGAATTGTCTCAGTTAAATTAAACTTCCATTTCACTGTTTTGTTAGGATTAGAATTATATTTTGGTGAGGATTTGGTTTCTTAACTCTTTTATCATTATTGTTTTTTGTTAACATGATTGGTTTATGAATAAATATATTATGAGTTTTCTCCCTAATCTCTCCTTCTCTTATTTCTCTATACTTCATCTATTTTTCTTTCTGGTTCTCTGTTTGCTGATATAATGAGTTTTCTCGCTATAGCTTATTTCCTCCTCTCTAATTTCTTCTTGTGTTCCCCCCTTTCTTGTTGTTCTCCTTTATCCTTCTCTTATTCTTCCTATTTCTCCATACTTTATCCATTTCTCTTTCTGGTTCTTTATCACCTAACTTCTGAAATCCCTCATCTATGCACAAAAGAGATGAATTTTGAATTTATCCAGGATATACAAAACGGCTTTTGAGGCTTGAAACATATGAACTCAATATCAGTTTAGTCTGTATTTTTTTGAAATCCACTGAGAGAAATTTGAAGTAGAGAGATTCAATAATTTAAACCTTTTCATTTTAAGATCCTCAGGTCCGTGCTGGATATTAGCTGCAGTGTCTTCATCCAAAACTCTTCAATACTGAAACACTAATTAAAATGATAGGCTTTGAATTATTGAATCCCTCTAATTAAAATTCTGTGTTTGCAACATCATTTCTTTGCGGTTCTCGGCATTTAACTAAGAGGGCTTTATATTTCTATCATCCTGGCATTTGATGTGTATTTTGTTCTGTAGCTGCTGGTTTTTTATGCATTGCTGCAAAGTTATTTAGTTCTTGATTTTCTGCAGTGTCTGTGTTAATGAGAAGAGAAGTTGCTAAAGAAGCTAAATCTTACGAGGCCCTAAGCTCACTTACTACCCAAAGTATGAAAATGGAGAGTTTCAGTGAGTGTGCTGAAAGATCGTTCAACTGCCATGAACCTGGAATTTCCCCTGGTGACCATTGTTCTTTTGCAAACCAAGAACCTAAAGGAGAAATGTGGAAAATGCATGAGAATCATAGAGATCTACCTAATGAAGCTGTTTGCAACACCACAATTACAGCTGGGAGTTGTAAGCAGATTAATTTAATTCCTAGTGACAGAGCCAAGAAAAAAGCAAGAAAAATTCAATCTTCGCAACTCTCACTGAGGTCTTTTTTTCAGAAGAGTCCAAACCCTAGGCATGATGTGGACAATTTGGTTACTGATACCTCACTTCATCAGGCAGATGTCCCAGAGTCCCCTCATCGCAAAACTCCTGTGACTGATTATAATAACTGTCATGCTGAGCTGCATGATGTGAATTCGAGTGGATGCTCACAGGATCAAGATGAACAAGATGGCAATTGTTCTTTGGACAAAGAGAAAAATAATGTTGCTTTACTTGAATGGCAAAGAATACGACAACTCATGGAGAACAGTATACCTCTTTGTAAGGGCCACAAGGAACCTTGTGTTGCTCGAGTGGTGAAGAAACCAGGTCCTACATTTGGTCGCAGATTTTATGTTTGTGCTCGAGCTGAGGTATTTCACATACTTGATAACTAATTTATTATATTCATGTAAAGTCCCAATTTGTGGTCTGAATGCAGAACGAAAAAATCTTATAGAAATAAAATCTGATTCATTTTGGGATGAAAAGTAAAGATTTATAACAGTTCATTACCCAGTTGTGCACAGTGACAATTACTGGAAGATTAAAGAAGATTAGTAAAGCCTATAGAGCAGTCCCTATCAATGTTCGTTTTGAGACATTAGATTAAATAAATTTTATCGGTTCTTTAGGGGCCATTGCTTTGTGTACCAATTGAAGTCTTGAATAATAAGCACAAGCTCTTGGGTTCAAATTTCCAGAGCTGCTAATTCATGTAAAATACAATACTGCAGGACCATATCCAGAGCACTCATCTGGATACTGGTTCAGCAGGATCAGCACTCAGTCATCTTCTTATTAGTTATCTTGACATATTGTAGTTTTATTATCTAAGATCACTACATAGTGTTCCATTATGGTTCACAAACACAGAAGCTGCCATTTGATGTCTTCTTTATTCCTTTCAAATCCCTGATTTTTGCTTGTTACAATTAAAAATTTTACGTATACTGAGTTTCTATTATTTGCCTGCTTGTTTGATTATTTGTGGAATAGACAGATGTATTTAAATTCTTTGGCTTTTCTACGCAGTGAGCTCACTTTTGAACTAACAATTTTTTTTTTTTTTTTTTAAGGGACCTGCTTCTAATTCTGAAGCAAATTGTGGTTACTTTAAATGGGCTTCTTCAAAATCCAAGCACAAAAAATGATGGTGTATCTTGGTCTGAAAATGAAAGATTTAAGTCGTCCATCCCTACCTCTCCCAAGTCTTGCTTCCTTAGTCTTACTGAGGTTACATTTTTAAACCTAATTTTTACCTTTCCTGCGTTATCAGTTCTCTTAAAATTGGGTGTTATTTGCAGCCTCATACTGCACTGGGGGGGATGTTTAGCATCTTTTGACATTGTATGTTCACATGTATTTATCACTGTAATTACATTTTTGTAAGTGTAATCTAGTTAAATCGGGGGGAAAAAAAATGTAGTTAAAAAAGAAGGAAAATAGATGAAAAGAAGGTTTTCTTCATTTTCTTATTTATTTATTTATTTAGTTTGGTTGAGTTTTTTGAAGCTTCTTGTAGTATTATTCCCTTTTCTCTTTTCTTAGCATCATCTAGTTACATTGTCCCTCACTTCTAATCTTAGCAAATCTAGCGGCCATGTCCTTTAGAGATACATTGTTTTTGAACCTTTTTTCGGTTCGAGTATCTGTTCAATCAATTTTAGAAACCGGTTTTTAAACGAAGATGATGTCGTTATATACATATTTACCCATCAATACGTCATCGTTTCATTCTGTGGATGACTTGGAACCTTCTTGTTCTTCCCCCTCAAGATAAAGTAAACCAATACTATCTCTCTCCATCTATGTACAGTTGGCTTAGCTTCACTCAACTTGCCCTCTCATTTCATCACCCCTGACTGATAGAACAACTACCGATTGGTTCCACATCGAAGAAGTCAGTCACGTGATGCAAAAGATAGTTTCCAAAACTTAGGGTGAGAATTTGTCGTTTCAAAATAGTTAGGGTGGATACATGTAAATCAGCCTTTTCTTTATACCCAATATAATAAATTAATAATAGGGAAAAAATTTGATTACCCGCCCTAAAGATTCCAAAAGTCGCTTATGAACTTCTTAATCAACTTAACCCCAGAATTATAAACCCTAAATCCCTAACGTTGTCCAAGCTCAGTTAAAATAGAAACAGCAAGATGGTCTTTTTATTTTTTTTCCCCCTCGTTCTTTCTTTTTTTTCCTTTTCCCCCTCATTCTCCTCCACCATCCTCCTTCTTAGATCTACTCACCATGGGAAGTTGCTGGCGGCTTCTTCACTCACAATCCGACAACCAAGCATCATAAACAACCATTTTCCCCCAAAAAAAAAAAAAAAAAAATCCAACCGCCAAACACCAATCAACACCAAAACAAACAGATCAAATTCATACACAAAAACCAAATCAGAATGTTAAGGTTCTATACATTTATCCAAATCATAAGTTTATGTAAATTATAAAATGGCACTGCCCTTCATTAGATTTTCTTTCAAAACAAATTTTTAGACCATCCTTCTCATTCTTTCCGGTTGAACACACAAAGTAATATTCCCTCCACCATTCAATTTCCTATATACTGCCTTCTTTCCTATAGAGGAACTTCATAGAAAGCACTTTATGTGTAAAAACAACTATTAATCACTTTTCTTACTCCAAAAACATTTTCTAGAAACAGTCAACCAAATGCTTATCCAAAAACTTTTTTTATCTATTTCAACCAAACAAAGCACTCCTGATTACACCATACATCTCCAAATTAAAGTCTTCTAATTCAACAAACAATATATGCATTCATTCATTGCATCCATTAACAAATCAGTCTATTTTATAAATCGGGCAATTGTAGTTCCCAAAGTTCGAATTTCAAGTTCAATTCTTTTCTCGTCAAATAAGAGTCTTGCACTCCACCATTCGTTGCATCCATCAACAAATCAGATACCCTTTTCGCATTATTAATCGATTCTTTATTCGCTAATTCAGTTTTAAGAAAAAAGAACAACAGTAGCATCACCAAAAGAACAGCAAAAGATTGAAATGTTTCAAGTAAAAGAATAAAATGAACCGACCCGTTTGTTGGAGGAGTTTGATAGAGGAGTGGTGGTGATCGTGAAGAAGCTGGAAAAGAGCGGCTTCGAGACTGCTCAACTCTGCTTGAGCTTTGTATGTCTCGGCTGGAAATGGCACGCTCGTACGCACTAGAAGGACTTCAGTGAATACATTGATCTCAACAAAGTATGCTTCAATTATGCCTTTATTGTTTAATTTACCAAATATTTATTAATTTGAAATCAGTTTATTTGGTGAAGAAAAGAAGTGAAGAAAAAAAATTAATTCCAAAGTGGTGGTGGTAGAATTTTGTTTCAAAATGAAAAATGGAGGAAGAAGAAAAGGGAAGTCAAGGGAACGAGAGAGAGATAAAAGAAAATTCTTGTTTTTGTTTGAAGATGAACAAATCATGGTCGCGCTGGAAAGGAAAGGACAACGAGTGGAGAAAGAAATGAGGGAGAATGAGGATGAGGATGAGGAGGAACAGAGAAAAAAGTTGCGGTAAAAATAAAAAGGGCCAAAAACGAGGGGGAATGATTAAAAAAAAGGATGAAATGAAAAGACTAAAGACTATCTCGCCCTTGACATTTTAATAGGGCTTGGATGACGTTAAGGTTTTAGCCTTTTAGGGTGTGACTGTTAGTTTTTGAAAATTCTGGGGGTAATTTATTGAATGTTCATAGTTACCGGAAAACTTACTTTCCAAAAAACTATATAACGGGGTAATTAATTTTTTCTCATCACAATAAAAGGTTTTTTTCTTTCCAAAATCCTTAGACTGGATATCTCTATGGACTATAACTCAAGTGGAAGGTATTGATATAATCCAACTTGACACCTTGAAGCTCATCTCTGGTACTTCTAACAATGTACATTTTGATCACCTTGCATTTTCCATTTACTATTATGTCAATTAAAATTACAAATTTTATGTACACATATTAGAGATATTAAAATAATTTTGTTGCATTTTTTTTTTTTTTTTTTTTTAATCTAGACAGCATTATTGACAACAGATTATTGTACTGATAGAAAAATTAAAGTCAAATTTTTTGTAGCATAAATTTAAAACTTCTTTGTCTTTTAATGCTGTCACTAACCAGGATGGCGCAGGATGGGGCAAGAGCAGCGGTCGGTACCCCATTCCCCACCCCTAGGGGATTCCCCGTCCCCGTTGTGGGGGATGAGGTAACCCCCGTCACACCCCATATGCAGGATTTGTGGGGATTTTTCCCCGTCTCATTCGTCCTTGCAAGATTTTTATTTTATTTTATTTTTTTGGTGAAAAACCCTATTTTCCCCCCCATCATTCCCCGTTTGATTTTGCAAATTGCAATATCATATTCATCCCTTCTTAAACATTACTTCTATAGAGATGATATTGGGACTGCATATCCAATACTGTAGAAGCATCCCTCGATTCCAACGAATCGATTTTCCCACTTCTATATCTATCATCTCCTCAAATATACCCTACAAAACAAATTCCACACTTGACATTAAGCACTGAAAAATTGAACTTAATTTTTCATGAAATAGAAAATGGCATTAAAAATAAAAACAGATAGTCAAAAAAATTATATAGGCTACGAAGTGCATCTGAACTTTATTTAACCTGTGCAAGGGGAAGGGTCCCAACAAGACAAAAGTGTTTTCTAGAAGCACACTGACAAATCTTCATCTAGAACATTAAATTTACGATGCAATTGTTCCTCTCAGTTTACTGTTTTCTCTTAGTGAGATTTGATACAGTACGTAGAAAAATTGACAGTATAATAGTTAAATCATGCTCTATCATGCCAAAAACAGCAATAGATATGTACCACTACTGATTTCATGGGAAATCTCCCTACAAAAGAAAGCGAAATTACTTTTTTTCTTTTCATTTTTGGTCTCTGTCAGGTGTTGGAAGATAACGAAATAGAATGTTTTAAGCACCACAAATGTTCATTTCCCCAAAATTTCCTCAAATTTTCTCCATGCCTTAAAACAAATAAATATTTAATAAGATCAATCAGGTTAAACACTCCCTCCCCATTCACCAAGGCAACTCCACAATGCAGCAAATTCCTTGGGCCCTGTCACAGGAATTTAGCTTGATATCAGCTCATGGAAAGATTTCAACAAAGTGAATCTGAAACAAACACTATAAAGACAAAGAAAAAAGCAAAGCCTGTATTTGTTTTAACTGGTCAAAGTAATCAAAGAGAAAAGAAATTTGGTATAAAGTGAAAACCCTGACACATATAAAGAACCAATATGAACACATCCCAAAAAAGTAATCTCAGATTTGAAAGTCAAGTTTTATTTTGGCACTCAATTCGCAAAGGATAATTGCAAAAAAAAAAAAAAAAAAAAAAATATTAAGTTGCAGCCTATAAAAATATTGAGAAATAGACCTTTCACATAAGAAAGCCAAAACTGTGCAACAACAAGCTTCAGTATCATCATAATCCGTCTGCAGTTTCCTATTAAACAAACAAAGAATATAATTTAGTTGATATGTAACAATACACAAATTTTACCTATCACAAATGACTAAAAGAGGAAGAAGGAGAAACATTCAAATTTATAATACCTCATCATCCGCATCACGGTCCTCATAAATTATTGAACAAGATTTTTGGCCTAACAAGAATAAAAAGTATACATTAGGGACTATCGTATCTTAATAATTTTTATTTTTATTTTTTATTGTTAAAGAATAAAAATTTCTTTTTGATTACCTTTTGTGTCAGCCCTAACCAATTCTAAAACACATCAACCCTCTAATGTATTAAATGAAGTCTGTTGCAACGTGGACTCAGTACCTTGCCAGCAGTGCTAAATGCAGACTTAAAAGCAACTATGAACACAGGAATAGCAAGAATATCTCAAGCAATCCTTTGTAGGACAGGATTTTTAACCCCATGTATTTCCACCAAGTCAATACATCAAAATCAAGAGTTCTAGGCAGAATTGTCTCCTTAAGTAACATTCACACCCTGACTTCCCTTGGCAATACTAGATTCGTTTTCCATAAACTATCAAAACCAGCCATGTATCCCTCACCACTAGGAACATCGGAATGAGAAGAAGATGCAGTCAAAGAGTGTTGAGTTGACAACTTTGTTGGTTACTTGATACTCACAACAAATCATACATAATCCTCGAATCCTCAGTCTCATCTGGACCATCTCTCCATAGATCAAAGGAAAGAAATAATCCAACTTCAATCTATACTGACGGTCTAAACAATTAAAACCCCCAGGAAAATGAATCACATTCCAATACTTGGAAATCTTTTCATCCATCTATGTGCCATCTTCCTTATCAAATCATTTCCACTCTGGACAGCTAGACAACTGAGTCTAATTTCACAAATTTTGGGAAAATAAATATTGGCTGTGGGATATTTCATTCTAGGATAAAATGTGGTTTCGTAAAATATTTTTAACTTTTCACTAATCCTTTGCACCAACTCCCATTCTTCCTCAATTGGCAAACATCTAAATGTGGCTCCAGTGCTCTAACACACTAAATACCCCTTCATAAATGAAAGCAGTCTGAACATCAATATTTGAGTTCCAGCGGCTCTTACAATCAAGAGCCACTTCTTGGTACTTTGAATGTCCGCTTGACAGTGTCTTTTCATCGAATATTTGCTCTCTTTTAGGCAATGTCATCCATAAGCAATACTGTCACAGATTTTCTATTGCTTCCCCAATCACTGATAAGCCATCCGAACTATCAAATTGAGAATATGTGCACAATAACACATATGAAACAAATCGTTTTGGTTGAAGCTCTCCCAAATATCCAACAAGCACATCATTGGTGGGCAATTATCAACCGTCAATGTGGACAACTTTGAATTAAGATTCCACTAATAAAACAGTCCATCAATGTCGCAGCAAAAGCACATCTCTAGTATGTGGGCAAGACACATGCACAACCTACAACATAAATAATAAAAAATTAATTATTATAAAGCTAAAAAAATGTATTATAGAAATAGAATAACGAAACATAAAAACATAATACCTTACTAGTCGACTTTGTAACACCCATTGTTATCGTAAAGTGTGTTGCGACTGTCTATATCCTTTGTTCTAATTGCTGGCAGTGCACAAATCAGAAGTGATGGCAATTCTAACCTGATTCTTGTCTAACAATTCTACACCTCCAATTCCAGCCAACCCTAATACCATCGAACTTCACAAGCAAAATATATAGCACTCTCATATACCTGTCAATCACCACCTTAGTAGTTCGTATTCTCCAATGTTCCATAAGCAATTTTTGTAAGACCCAAGCAGCCTCAAGCTACCAAAAATTCAACATATCAATACACATTAAATGATATGTTATCCTGAAATCAACATATTAGTCCCTTTTGTGGTCAAAATTTTGTTGAGAACACTCATTTGCAATAAGCCAAAGTAAATCTTACCTGATCCTGCAAGGGCAGAAAGATTAATGCCGGGGCACTTCCAATTGCTGGATAACACCAAAGGTTGTACTTCAATCTTCATGTATAAACATGGGCTCCCAAAAAGGTATCAATTAAAGCACATATGACAACACATATTATATGGCCTTACAAGTCAATAGTTCTGAATGGTTTACAGAGAATTTCTGTCAAACGTTAAAATACCAGCAACACAATTAGTACTTGACAGCCTGCAGAATCATTAAGAAAAGAAAGCCATCAATACAACACCTCCAATTCCACCCAACTCCAAACCATCAAACTTTCACAAGCAAAATAATAGCACTCTCATATATACCTGTTTCACGGACATCACCGCTTGGAGAAGGAAGTAACTTCACTAATGGGAACATCACCATGGTCAATCACCACCTTAGTAGTTAGGTATTCTCCGATGTTCCAGAAGCAATGTTCGTAAGAGACCCAACAGCCTCAAACTACAAAAAATTCAACATATCATATACACATTAATTATTGTAACACCCTAGGTCAGAAAGAAATATTATAAGGCTAGAAAACCAAAAAACAGAAGCAGGTTACAAGTCTAAAAAGAAGAAATGGACCTTTTGAGAAACCCACTTCTAAGAAGAACCTAATAATCTTTGAAACTCCTTCTGTTTCTCTTCAAACAATTATAAGCTTAAACTTCGAAAGAATGCAAAAACGATTTCACCAGCTGCCGTCGCGTCGAGTTTCAAGACCGGAGACGATGCTTCACCAGTTAGCGCCGGATCGGGAAATGCAGTTAGGGATTAGCCGATTAGGGTTGTCTTGCGTGGGAAAAAGTGGGTTTATATCTGAAGGGCAATTATGTAATTATGAAAACATATCAAGGGCATTTAGGTAATTTAGTTTTATCCGGACATTTTGTAATTATATAAATATTGAAGGACAAAAGGTCGTTAATCACTAGTTATTTAAATACAGTTTTTTCTTTTTTCTTTTTCTATTACCATAATCTATTATTAATAAGTTGAATGACTTAGATTAATCAAATTCCTGTATGATTTGAATGACTTACCAATTAAATAGTTTTGTCTTAATTTAGTGTTTAATTAACGTAAGAATCAATGTTCTAACATTTTTATCTATCATAACATAACAATATATTAACAGTGCACCGGGCGGGGGCAAGCCTACCCTCGTCCCACGGGGCGGTCAAGTCCGATCCCTATTGACACTAACATTAAAGATAACGGCTTGGATTTTAAGAATTGAAGCATTTGCAAAAGAGAATGATTATTAATTTACCAAGAATTAAAGAGAAAAAAAAATAATTAAAGAACATAATTATAGTTTGATACATACAAATTATAAAAAGCCTATGTAGAGTAGGTTTCACAACTTTCATCTTCAAAGCGCCAAACGCTAGCAGCTTTATTGGGGATACCTCAAAGAATTACTCCCCCGTTCTTTATAAAAGCCGTTTTGAGGGTTTAATTTTTTCCAAAATAAATGACGTTCTCTTCTTTCAATGTTTTCTGACCCACATCTTCATTTTCCACCTTGCCCTCATCTCTCTCTCTCTCTTTATCTATCTCTTCTCCTCTTCCTCATCTCCTCCTTTCACAAATTTCTCTCTCTTTATTTTAATATTTCAACGTGTTGCAACAGGAAAAACAAATTTTTCCACCTGCAATACGAGGAAAAGTCAATTCTCTGCACAGTTTTTGATTTATTAAAACTGTGTAAAAATTTAAACGACAGTTATATTGAAACGATGGAGTACTATATATTAGGTTATATTTAGAGAGTTTTTGTATGTAGGTATACCTAAATGGTTTCCCAAATACAAAAAATAAAAGGGAGAGAGGTTTTCAGAGTACTACATCAAAACTTTACCATGTAACAAAGCAGCTTCCAAGTCATTCCTTTGAGATTCCATACGCCAAGTCAATAGTCTGAACAAACAAAAAATTCAATTGATTAATTAAGAAATGTCATATATGTAATTACCCCTAAAACACGAACAGGTAATGGCTAATTACAATTCCACCTTCCATTTAAAGTTTTGTTTTATTTTGGAAGCCTTTTTAAATGCTCTGGCTATTGCAAGTTACACACTTTTTACATTATCTAAATGAAAGGAATTAGAAAACGTTTTGAAATATAGCCAGAAAATATTTAGTTCACAGAATAAACATTCTTTGAATTTTTTCTTCATCTATGTAACAGAAGAATAACAAATATTACCCAGATAGTGTGTAATTCTTGCATCTGCATATTTCGAAGCGCAAAAGAATTGCAAATGGAATAATGATAGGAACCCATTCCAATAATTCAACAATTTGGGTTGGCCATGAGTCTTTCATGGGCTTGGGTAGAACTCTCCTTGGAAAATCGGCTTGCCAAGGGAGGGTGCCCAGCCTTTATAACCCACATACCCACCCTTTTCCTTTTTAATGTGGGATCCTAATATTCCCCCACGCTTCGAGACCCAACGCCCTCGTTGACTTCTTTCAAAGAGCATCCGCCTTCATCAGCCTTTACTGCCCTCCTTTTGGGTCTTACTTCGCCTAGAAGCTTGTCACAACTCTCCTTCTTGACCCCTCGGGGGCCCATTGGCCCCTGCTGTGTGATCTCCACGTCGACCTCTTTACCCATTGGGTGACTTCGCAGATCTCCTTTCCTTGGGTACGGCCGGAGCCCAGGTCAACCTGACACGCGTGCACAAGATTATGCTCTGATACACATTCCAATTGATAGGAACTCATTCCAATAATTCAACAATTTGGGCTTGGGTAGAACCTCATTGGAAAACTGGCTTGTCAAGGAGGTGCCCAAACCTTTATAACCCACATCCCCCTATTTTCCCTTTCAATGTGGGATCCTAACAAATAACAACTAAATGAAACGCCGGATTTGAAAGAAAAGAATTAATTAGTATATATAAAGGACAATTATTTACTCAAAACAGAAATAAGAATAAGTTAAAACACAATAAAAAAGGTCGATTGATAAATTTGAAAGAAGTATTTAACCTGTTTAAGAAGAACTCTCCTCTGAATTCAAACCCAATCAGTATGTAACTAAGACCCATACGACGAATACGTTCCCATCCCGACTCAGGTTCTTCATGGAAACTAATTTTCAAACGTTTGAGGGAGGTAGAAATTTTAATGCTTGATCCACTTAGTAATTTTTGGACATGACAAAATTTTCAAATCCACTAGAGAAGTCAGGTTTTGCATCCCACCCATTGGAGAGATTCTAGATCGAATTTTAATCATATGCTTGACTTTAAATGGGGAGAGGGGCAGAAAAGCAAGAGGAAGTTGATGGTTCCCCTTTATCATCAACGTAATCGTCATCGTCCGCTCCAGCGGTTTCGAGCTGGTCTTGAGCAATTTTAATTCTTCCAGAGATGGATATAGCGGCATGAACATCAACTGGGGCAATTTTGGATATCTATTTG
Source organism: Pistacia vera (assembly GCF_008641045.1). Classification (NCBI taxonomy): domain Eukaryota; kingdom Viridiplantae; phylum Streptophyta; class Magnoliopsida; order Sapindales; family Anacardiaceae; genus Pistacia; species Pistacia vera. Next base: position 2,972,156 of record NW_022196645.1, read on the forward strand.
TAAAGACAAGGAAATGAAGGCAACTCTGTATCATCATAATCATTTTTCTCCACCATCCCTTTAATCTAGGACGTCATAAAGGGTAATTTCCTCAAGGGAAGGGAAGAATGTTGTTGATGATGTGGAAGAACTATTACTTGCTTGATCTGAAGTGTACTCCAAATCATCTAGATGATTAAGATTCAAACTCTTCAAATGAATTTATCCAACGGTGGGATATATTGGCATCTTCACATTTTTTTATACTAATTGAAGTTAAATTTGTGAGGAGGAAAGCCAATCACAAAATTTAACACCCATAATGATCTTACACTAATTTTCTTAAGATTTTGGTGAGGCTTTAGACCTTCTAACCACACTTCATCAGTTCCGCAAACCTCTCCATCCTCACTTCTTCCCCAACCAACGTTAGAGTTTGAAGAAATCGTCTTCCCTTTTAAGTTGCCAACCTGCTACTTTCCTCGTATTTTAAATTCGTAATTTTGAGTTTTCCTCTCAAGTTGTTCACCGTTAATTCCTCTGTCCCACTATGTTTGTCTTTTCTGTTGGCCTGCTTATTCTCCGACTTACCCACAATGTGGTAAAGTCTGAAGATTAGTTAAATGCCCTAGTCCATATGGCATCCTATTAAGAAATCACAATTTTTATTTATAAGATGTCTGATTCACCATTGTTCTAATATCTCTTGGTAGTTCCTTAAGCTGCATACAATAAGAGAATCTAATGTTTCCAAATTTACTAGTCTCAACATGAATGAGTATTTAATATCCAAACACAAAAAATTGAGATACCGCAAATGCTTCAATTCACCATTAAACTTACAAGTTCACCATTTGGACTCGACAATTTCTGAAACCTAACTCTCCAAAATCCAAGGCTCGTAAATACATATAACTTGTTAAGATTTCATCACCACCACGCAAGTTGAAACCCCAATTTAATCGACAAAATAAAAGTAAAGTTCTTATATTTTTTGCCCTTATAATGCAACTGGAATGTCCATGATCGTTTTACTTCACCACAATCATGATAAATGACGACATCTTACATCTACAATTTCACCTTATCCAAGTTTGCATGGTGCATTCATTTTGCAATTGATTGTGCAAGACCATGCATAAGATCATGCATATTACATGCTTACATTGCCCCATCTATCATATTCTGGATCTTGGAAAAATGATCTTAGAAGTAAAGCCATAAAAACTTATTGCCAACATCTTCTGACATTCTTTATTTTGATGCCTGAATAAAACCTTGGCCATCCAAAGATAATCATTTTTTGCTTCTTAATCTTATAATCTTAGGAACAATGCACAATAGCAAAGCAGTGTTTCAAGTTTGGAGGCAAATGATCATAGCTGAGCTTGATGTAATGGTATAATCACTTTCTTGAAGTTCTTCTTAATCACTTTTGACATTTCGTTATCCTTAAAATTCAACCAATCATCTTCCTTTATTACCTAAAGTAATTGCCCTATTGTCCTTATGACAAGAGGAACTCCACCACACACTTTGCTACAATCCCCTTTCCAAACTCTATTATTTTGGATATTTTGGTTCTATTCCATGTTCAAACTTTTTGTGTAAACAAAACCAGACTTTTCTTCTCTAGTCCTGTCAAGGGATAGACACAAATTCAAGTTTACCAGTAACCTTAGCAACTGCTTTACTACGAGTAGTAACTAGTATCTTACTCTCCTTTTGAACCATTCATTAACAAATTCATCAACTCATTCCATTTATTATGACTCTCATTGTAAACATCGGCCAAAACTAGTAGAAATCTTTCCCATCATTTCTCTTCGAAGGAATTCCTGCAATTCTGTTCAAAAAAAATTTCCAAGTTCTTTTCTAGTGCAGATTTTATTATCTCTTGAACAATTATCTTCATATAAAATCTTAGAGACATGCACCCACATCCTTAACTCAAAGTAGTTTATGATATTCTCATCATTAAAGACAAGTTTAGAAAGTGTGGTTTTCCCTACTCCTCCAAGTCCACATGGTAACAACTGAAACTTCTCATCATCATTGAGTGTAATAGAAGTCTTTAACATTATTTTTTCATCATCTCTTCCGATAACTTTTCTACACATGCGAAGAGGCGTGTTTCCCTTTCTATTCGTGACTCCTTCTTCAGCATGACCCTCATAAAAGAAGGGCGGCCTATCACGTCTAATCTCATCTAGTTTTTTCCATAATAGTCTTAATCTTATGAGCCATTCTAAGACTACATGCAATTTGATTAGGATTTGGAGAAAGATCTTTACCTCTTTAGTCATTTTATTCGAGTCAATACCTCTCGCTGTCGAAGTTGAGTAGAGAAATCGTCTATCAAGTCATCTGCTCATATATGCATCTTTGAGCCTTCGGATCCAATGTTTTACTTCTCGATTCATTTGCTATGCTGCTCCTCTGCATCGAGAAGTACAAGTTTGAAATTTTCGACAGTGCTCTCAATTTTTGAAACTCATCTTTAACACCCCATGCCAATTTGCCTTCTTGGACAGCCAAGGACCCCAACACATCCAAGATTTTCCCTGCAATGCTAAGTAGAATGGCTTCTGCCATTTGTTCTCGGTTGTTGTATTACAATTGATTTTTTCAAAAGGTAGCTCTGAAATTTTTGTAATAACGTTACTGATGTTTATAGACAAAGGTAATAACATTAATTCTTGTCCGCACATGAACTTAAAATATGAAAAGATACTTGACTTAATGATGGAATCCAAAGCTAAAGGAAAGGTATAAATACTTGGCGTATATATAGAAAAGAAAAGCAACTATTACACAATGTTTTGCTTTGGTAATAATCAGCATCAATCCCATTAAGGTTTATAATTCTTTATTTGTAATCAAAACTTATTTACTACGAAAGATTTGACGTCAAGTGATACCCAATTACCTATACATATGTTTTCTTACATATCTTTGCACCCATTTCACAAAGGGGTAATCCTACACTTACACCTACCTTACAAACTTTCTCTCACAACTTCGACGTGACAGTTCAAATTGATCACTCGCAAATAGGTTTTGCTTGCTCGCTATGGGTCCCGTCTGTCATTATGAGTTGACCAAATACGAATTGTCATGTTAAAATTGTGAGAGAAAGTTTGTAAGATTAAATTATGAGTCAATCTTTATCATTTACGAAGTTGCATTTAAATGATATGAACAATGCTTTTGATTTTGTTCTTCATATAAACGAAGAAGAATCAAAAAGAAAAGGTAAGCTAAATCAAAAGATCATTTTTGGCATAAGTAGCAATAAAAAAACATAAGAGAGAACAGTACTTTTAATTTTTAAATGGATATGAATTTTGAATATTATGAATGTTTTGTTTTCTGTTCTACTGTGTTTTATAACCTTTTTTTAAAGTAAATTTAGAATTAATCATTATGAAAAGATATATATATATATATTTATTTTTTTTTTTTAATGTGTAGAAACGTGTTTTCATAGTATTTTATTTTTAGAATACTACTTTATAAATGATACCAATCTGTTCCAAAATTTTGAAAAATAAAAATTCATTTTTTGATTTATTTCCTCAAAACATCTGTAAGTACCATTAAAGATAGTTTTAATTTTCTAAACAGATTTTTAGAGAGATAATAGGAAGGAACACAATATTTTATTGACAATTTCATTCTAATTTTTACATGTGTATATTTACATTTTTATGAGATCAATTCATGAAATTCATTTTCTTCTCAATTGAAATAAATAGTAATACTTGCGGAAAATACAATTGAGATTATATATATCTACATATAACTTTTATGATATACTACAACATATATTGTTTTAATTTAAGACTTGGAAACAATGGTAAAAAAAAATCATAAAGACTATGTCTAGATTTACAATTACCTTAAGACCCTTTTCCTTTATAAGATATCACTGCAAGAATTTAAATGAAGGTTTTCCACACTTTCATTGATATGAACTGTAATATATATACAGAGCTGTTGATCTATTCTGGGAAAAGTATAGCTGTCAAGCTTAATCTATGCTACGTGTTACATGCATTAATACTATACAGCATTTACAAAATCTGAGGATATTACAATATACAAACCATGATTCTAGGTAAATGTTTCTGGGCATCTTGATCTTATTGTCGTTATCTTCCTTTAACGCCTCGCAAGTATTGAGCTTCCATTGGCAAGACCAATCTGTTTCGTAAAAATTATGTGCGTTGTTTTGACATGGCTTTGTTAGCAAATCTGCCAATTGGTCTTTGTTTGGACATATCGGACTTGTATGCTGCCTTGTTAAACTAAGTCCCAACAAAATGAAGATCGATTTGAATATGTTTCATGCGTGATGATTCACTGGATGAACGAGATGGTGGCACCAAGGTTGTCACTAGAAGTTGAGGTGACATGTTTGAGTGGAAATCCAGCTCTTTAAAGAGACCAAGTACCACATGGTTTCTGAAGCAGTGTTTGCAAGGGAGCGATACTCGGTTTCCGTTGTTGATCTTGCAACGCTGTTTTGTTTCTTTTGAGCTCCAAGAGATAGGATTAGGTCCTAAGAAGGTGATGTAGCTGATGTGGATGTGCGATCATCAACATTTCCAGCCCAGTCAGAGTCGGAATAATTTGTTAAAACAGGAGACCCAACCTTAGTGATTTGAATGCCATGGAGATCGTTGGTTTAGATACCTCAGAAGCCTTTTGTTGCTGTCTAGGGTGTTGTTATGGGCTTGTGCATGAATTGAGAGCTTGTTGACAGCAAATGAAATGTCTGGACTGTGAGTGAAAGGTACTGAAGGCTGCCTATCACTCTTCGAATTCTGAGCTATCTACAAGGCTTGTATCATCAAATAGTGAAGTGATTGACTCGTAAAAGCAGTGTAGAGACGTCTTTGGCACCAACTCAACTAGTGGTGGATAAAGGTCCGAACACTTGTGTTGTGACGAATAGCCCTTCCTGAGTTGTGGATAACTTCAATTCCCAAAAAAATGAAGAAGAACCATGTCTTTGAGAGAGATTTGGCACCAGTTGTTTAATAATAGAGGCGACAAAGTAGAGTCATTCCTGTATCAGTAATCATCCCCATACCACCAGAAAATACAATGATAGAGCCTTTGTGTATATAAATAGGAAAATCGGCCTTGAATTGTGAAAACCAAGCTGTAAAATGTAGTTTTCAAGTTGTATGGCTTTTCGTAATTGCACAACATGATTAGGTCGAACTGATCTTTAAACCCTAGGGTTTTGACCATAAAAATTGTTTTCGTCAATTTGCCATTTAGAAGCATTATTAACGTCCATTTGCCTTATCTGCCAGCCTTTCATTACAGCAATGGATAAAAAGCTCTAATAGTGGCAGTTTAACAACTGGGCTGAATGTTTCTTTGTAATCAAGCCCGGACGCTGATTGTATCCTTTGCAACAAGACGGGCTTGAATCTATCCATTGACGCATCAGGTTTCCTTTTTACCCTGAATACCCACTTACAGCCTACTAGTTTACAATTCAGTGGGTGGAACAAGATCCCAGGTTCCATGTTTCATGAGGGCATTGAGTTCATGGGACATGGCCTCACGCCTTCTAGTTTGAGATAGGGCTTGACTCACACCGTTGGTTCATAGTTTGGGAAAGAGGATGTTTGGACCAGTGTGGGATTGTTTGGGTTGAAGATTTTGTTCTGGATCGAGTTTCATCCTATGAACACGTTGAGACAGAACACTGGTTTCGGGTTGATTTTTCAATTGAGTTTTGGGTATGTTCAGTCTGACCTAGAGTTTGCTCGGTGGAGGACTATGCAAAATTGAAGGATTGACAAGTGAGCTAGCATCAAAATTATCATGAAATTAGAGACCAAAGTATTTGAATTTGAGAAACATACTCTAGATTTTCTGGTGGAAATTGAAATTGAGGGCTAGCGAGATTACCAGAGGAGGTTGCAACAGTAGCAGAACACCTTCCAGAGACGATGTATTGATAACGAGACAGAGCCGGTGGACTTCGCGATGGAAATGGCCAAGAGACATTGGTTATCAAGAGAGGAAGGGAGCTTGCGATATGAAAGGTTGAAGACTTTGTTGGGTAGTTTCTGAAGACTGTGCATTTTTTCGAGAATGTGTGTGTGTTGATTTTCATCAATACCACGTGCCGGAAATGTAGATTTTGGGTTTGAGGGTCTAACACTTATAAGCACTTGGGTTTGTGAGTAGCTGAGAAACAAACATGGTTTTGACTTGGGCTCCATTTTATGAGTGTTATGCCCCTGTGAGTGTAGCAAAGACACCCAAATTTTTTTAGCTTGAGATAATTGGTGCTTGCCAAAGTGCTTCATACGTGACTTGTTTTGAAGGATGGCGTGGGTTGTCTATTTATGAGATATGTGGCTGGTTTGGAAGGCATGTGGCCAGTAAGAAATCAGTGAGGCATCATGAAGGGCGTAAACACGTTTTCAAAAAGATGTCGATGACGACGCTTGGAGACCCCATTTTGTTGTGGAGTGTGTGGGCCTGTAGTGAAGTGAGTTATGCCATTAAGCAACAAAATGATTTTAAGGCACATACTCACCACCATTATCCGAGTAGAGTTTTTTGCTTTTTCTTTGGAAGCGATTTTCAACAATTTTTTTGAACTGTGGAAAAATGCTTGAAACACCGGATTTTGTGGCCATAGGATAAACCATATATATTTTGTGTATGATCCACAAAGATGAGATAATATCTTGAACCATCGTTCCGGTATAACGAATAGGGCCCCAAACATCATGAAAATAAGTTCAAGAGAGCATGACTTTGAAGACTAGAACCACGAAAAGGTGTTGAAGTACTTTATTGATAGCAATGAGTACATAGAGAAGACAATTTTTTCTTTTTGTGTACACGGGAAGAGAAAATTTCGAACAAGATTATGACTATTTGAAGAGATGGATGGCCCAGATGTTTGTGCCATCCATCTATGGAGGTCCTTTCATGCACATTAGCAACCATTTTGGATGTTGAAGACACCATCAATTCCGAAAAGTGTAGTGCCATTGTTACATGCTCCTTTGAGTAAATCACCCCCGTGCTATTATCCTTCACAAAAAACAAAAATGGTGAAATTCACACAAACATTATTTGTTTGGTGAGATGGTGAACAGAAATTAAATTTTTGCGGAGTTTTGGAACACAAGAGTATCACTAAGATAAAGGTTCTTGATGAGATTTTAAGCTAAGAACCAACGTGTGAGACAGCCAAACCTGTACCGTCACCAAGAATGACTTCATCAGTTCCACATCTATTCAGAGTGGACGAGAGATTTGCCAATCCCAGTGATGTTTGAAGAAGCAGCTGAATCAAGTAGCCAATTTTTCTCTTTTTGCGGTAGATGTGGAAGCACAATTGACAGTCATATTAAAAGTTGTAGTTGTGGACATTGCTTGGCCGTATGTAACCAATTGGTCACATATTTGACATTTAGGTTGATATCTGTGGAGAAATATTTTTCTTGTATTTCATAATGAGATGTACAATGAATTTTAGCAAAAAAACAAAACTAATCTAGGAAGTACTCTAGGAAGTAAATTGTTACATTCCTATTATATAATTCTATTTCTATTCCTATTATAAGTCTATTTCCTATATCAAGAGAATAATTCTATTTCCTATATTACAAAGAGAATAATTCTATTTCCTATATTACAAAGAATATTCTTATTTCCTATTTTAATTCAACACTCCCCCTCAAGCTGGAGCATATAGTCATATGCACCAAGCTATTACAAAAAGTCAACACGAGAACCTTTGAGAGACTTAGTGAGGATGTCTGCTAACTGGTCGTTGGAACTAACATAACTAGTTGCAATACACCCTGATAGAACTTTCTCTCGAACAAAGTGACATCATTTCTATGTGTTTAGTCCTCTCATGAAACACTGGATTTGAAGCAATTAAGGCAGCCTGATTATCACAGTAGTAACTTCATTTGTGAATACTTCGACAAATCTCAACTCTTGAATTAGTTGTTTTAACCAACCAGCTCACATGGCTAAGGCCATTGCACGATACTCTGCTTCAGCACTTGTCTTGCACAACCGCTTGTTTCTTACTTTCCATGAACTAGGTTTCCTCCAACAAGAACACAAAATCCTGAGGTAGAACGTCTATCAGATAGAGAACCCGCCAATCAGCATCTGATATCCGACAATATGCGAATGACCCTATTTTTCATTAGTAAGCCTCTACCTGGTGCTCCCCTTGACTATACCTTAAATCCGGACAACTGCATCCCAATGACTATCACACAGAGTTTGAAGGAACTGACCACAACGCTGACAGAAAAGGACAATATCCGGTCGTGTGATAGATAGAGTTAGTTTTCCAACAAGTCTTCGATACTTCCAGGATCGTAAGAGGCTCCCCCTGTCCAGATAAAGTTTTAATTAGGATCCATAAGAGAGTCTATTGGTCTGCAATCTGCATCCCTGTTTCCTCTAGAATATCCAGTACATACTCCTCTGAGAAATAACAATACAGATTTAGACTGAGCGACTTCTTGCCAGGAAAGTCTGATGTAGCCCAAGTCTTTCGTCTGAAGATGTTTGAACAAGTGTTGCTTCAACTGTCCAATGCCATTTTGATCACTTCCTGTATAACAAATCATCGACATAGACAACCAGTAGATGCACTGCGCCCTGATGATGTATGTCTATAGAAAACGAGTGATCAGACTCACATCGAATCATACCAAAACTCTGGGATAACTGTGCTAATCGTCCAACACCAAGCACGAGGAGACTGTTTTAGACCATATAGAGAACGGACGAAGTTTACATCACCAAACCATACTCCCCCTGAGCAAATAAACCAGGAGGTTGCTCCATATAAATATCTTCCTGAGTTCACCATGAAGAAAGCATTCTTAATATCCATTGATGCATAGACCAGTTTCAATGCCAGCCATAGCAGAAACAACCGACGGAAGACATCTAGCAACAGGAGAAAAAGTGTCAAATATATCTGTCCCATAGATCTGAGTGTATCCCTTGGCCACCAACGGGCTTTCAGCCGATCAACCTTCCCATCTGGACCAACCTTTATAGTGTAAACCATCGACAACCAACATCGAATGGCCCGAGGTATGAAACTAACTCCCAATGATTATGATGCAAGCAACATTTTCTTCAACCATTGCCTGATGCCACCCGGGGTGAGAAAGTGCCTCATGACATTGCAAGGAACAGAACAGAAGAAAGGTGGTAGGACAAAGGCATAATATGAAGGATATAAACGATGATACTCAAAAAATTGTAGATGGGATGAGGGTTGCGTGTAGACCCGCATACCTTACGAATAGCATGGAAACTGATCAGCGATGACAGACCGTGGCATTGGAGAATCGCACAGGACTGTAGTGACACGGATCTCAAGACGACAGCGGAACATCAGATCACCTGAAAAGGAACAGACTATTTTCGCAGAGGATGTCCTAGTGGAGACTGAGGTATCCAACAGACAAGTTGGAAAGCAACGTATGGAATCGTTAATAACATCTACACCGGGATCAAGACTCCACTGGAAGTGATGAGGAAAATGGAGAAGACTCAAAGAACGTAACATCACAGAGATGAAGTAGCGATGTGTGGCAAAGAGAATAACATTTGTAGCCCTTCTGAAGACGTGAATACCCTAAGAAAATACATTTCATAGACTTAGCTGACAGTTTATCCTGACCGAGGAAAATGTGAATAAAACAGGTGCCCAAAGACACGCGGGGAAGGAAAATATGACTATCAGGAATAAATATGGAGTGTGGACCTGGTCTGTAAGACAGACGAAGCATGCGTTTATTAAGTAACAGGCGTTAGAACCGCGTCGCCCACACCGTAAAGGGACGTGGCATATGTAAAGAAGAGTGCGAGCAGTTTTCAATGAGGTGTCTATTTTTATGCTCAGCATGCCATTCTGTTGAGGACTAATAACACAAGAACTGATGAAGAATTCCCTGAGATGTCATGATATTTAGTACAGAATCAGAGAATATTCACGAGCATTTCACTTCGTATTATAGAATGGTATTATTATGTTGAGTCCTAATTTCAGCACAAATGATGAAAATATGGAAAATAATCAGAACGAAGCGCATAAAGAATAACCAAGTGCAACGGGAATATCATCAATAAATTACAATATTTAATTCCCAAAGTAGAGTTAACACACAAGACCCCACACATCTGAATGCACTAACTCAAGGGGGACGCAGGCCCGTTTATTGACATGCTTTGGAAAAAGACTACGGTATGCTTTCCAAGCTGACACGACTCACAACTCAAGGACGATAAGTAGATAGACCTGATCATTTTTCGAAGTTGGAAAGACTATGATGGCCCAAACGATTATGAATGATATCTGGAGACTCGGAGACAATGCTGATGTAGATGGGGATATGGAGAGTATAGAGACCCTGTGACTCACGTCCTGTGCCAATCATCCTTCTTGTTCGCGATCCTTATAATCAACAGAGTCATTATCAAATGAATAGAGCAATTTAAGGAGCGGGTAAGTTTACTAACAGACACGAGAATTAAATGGACATTTGGGAATATAACAAGCACGATCTAATGCTAAGAGGGAGGGGTTTTGCCCATCCAATAGCTTGAACATCGGCTTTAGCCCCATGTGGCTAAAGTGACAGGAGGAAGATACAGTACGTAGTATTGGAAGTAAGTAATAGGGTTACCAGAAATTGATCCGAGACACCTGAATCTAGGACCCAGGTCCTAAAGCGGAGAGACTGAGAAAGGCAGCAACTGAATACCCATTTGAGCGACGGAGGCATGGTGAAGAAGACTGCTTACTGCCTGATAACTGTAAGTATTCATCATAATCAGTACCTTTGAGAGTTAAGAGGCTATCTAGCACGTGTAGAGGTACGTAATGAGATCAGAGTGATCAGCCTGAGCAATATTCCAGCTCGGGTATTCGACCATGTAATTAAAACATTTCCTCTCTAGTAGCCCCCCACCGATACATAACTACATCTTGGGGGCCGATTTCCTCTGCCACTTCGATCCCCTGTTCTCGAAGTTTGAACTGAGAAACAAGGACTGAAGAGTCACCTGGGGAAGGTATGAGTATGGGAGGAGAACCCGAAGTAATCTGGCAAACACCCATACGTCAAGGGAAGGCAACGGTGGATCCAAGAACGAATTTATCTCGAACAGTGTAAGATCTAGACCGAGAGCTGCAAGTTTCAGGACCTAAAGAACTTGTCCCGTTGAGCCAAATCTCTGCCGCAATTTACCACTGGTAACGACAGATTGATTATGTCTAAGCAAGCCATCTTACCAAGGAAATCCACATATTCATATCCTATTGTTTGAGATGACCTAGGTTGGACCCCACGAATATAAACGTTGAATGTCATTTGTATAGGAAGTTTAGCCTGACTCCAAATATCAACACAAGAGCGGTAAGATTTATAATGGGTGTAAAGGGGGGGATCAATAGTTTGCCATAACATACTACACAGCATGCATCAATTTTAGTCCAGGAGACTTACTGCCGAATTATCGACAGCTTTGGTGTCAAGTGATCTCCAAACCTTGACCCATACACCATAATTCGACAGAGCAAGAAGCCCTCCATGATGAATCCAATTCGCCGTCCCATTAATCGTCTCATGGTGATGTGGAGGGAGAGATACAAAAGAAAACCATCTGGATTTCGAATAGAGGCTGTTTTTGGAAAGAATCCATGAAGTCTTGAAACTACGAAAACACAGAACTACGCTTGCCTGCGAAAACTGTGAACAGAGGAAGGCTACTGGAAAACTATCGGACTCTTGAATGCGCGTGCAGCGCGACCGAACGACTGAAAGCACTCGGTGTTATGACGACGAGGAGAAGACGATCATTCCATTGTGATGGACTCAAATTCTGATCGTTGCCGAAGAACAGCGCCGAAAAAAATCCGAGAAGAGAGCAATTTTTTGAAATTTCAGATACCAAGCTCGATACCATGTGGAGAATATTTTTCTTGTATTTCATAATGAGATGTACATGATTTGTAAGCCAAAACAACAAACTATCTAGAGTAATTGTGTTACATTCCTATTATATCTAGTTTCCTATTCCTATTATAGTTCTATTTCCTATATTACAATGAATACAGTTCTATTTCCTATACTTCAAAGAGAATAATTTCATTTCGTTCTTTACATTGTTCAACATTCTTTTTGTGATTGCCTGCCGAGTGGATTGTGTAACGTTGACCATTAACTGGCCCGATTGTTGCTTGAACCCTGAAGGTTGACTGTATTGGATCCGTGTGTGCGTTTGGATCCATTTGATTTGTATGTCACGTGCTTCCTTGTGAACCGTTCCTCTTTCGTGTAATTTGCAATAGACTTGCTTGCTTGCTTGTGTAGCCTTCCAGTGCCGAAGATAGGACTCATGCCCTACCAGAGATGGTTGCACACTCTCAAACGTAAGATTTCTCCCGTTCTGAATGGGCGCCGGGGCTTCTACGATCGACAAGTCTGGACCTATCCTTAAGACATGAGAGAGTTAGGTCATCATCCAAAATTGGATGATCATGATGGCTATTTCATCAGCCAAGTGCTTTAACAACATGAAGATAGTCTGGAACCGAGCGAATTCGCCCTCTACATCAAGGTAATTCCTCCTTTAATTGCATTGCTCATAGTTTCTAAGCGGCTAGCATACATGTATTTAACTTCGTCAACGTGTATGGGAAGTCGTTGGCCGTAGTCAATTAAGGGTAAGTATTGTCTCTAATACATATACGATAATTCACTGCAAGACATTTGAATGAAGTATTTTCCACAAAACTTCGTTATATGAAACTGTAATATACATCAGCTGTTGTCTCATTTGTCGTGGGAAAAGTATATCTGCAAAGCTTATCTATGCTACGGGTTACAATGCATTATACTATATCAACATTTACAAAATCTGAGGATATTACAGACTATACACCATATTCTAAGGCTAAATATTTGCTTGGGCATCTTGACTTATTGTCATTATCTCCGTATAGATCCTTAACACATTGGTTTATTACCCCTAAATACCCTCACTAGAACCCCTTATTGCTAGTCAAATGGTGAAGGATGTTTAGGTCATTTCATGTTCAAAAATTTTATAAAATTACAATAACTGAAGGTTAGTACATGAATTCGGTTGTCGACTACATTCTGTACATTGTGAGAATGTCCAACGGTCACCGTTCACTATTAGGTTGTCAAACAATATTCAGGGTATTTGGTCATTTCCACATATTCCAGAATGTGGTTGTTGGCAACAATAAATGCAAACGTATGGACTCTAGCTCATGAGCTTGCCCCCCACCTGGAACAAATTTTGATACAAGTTTTGTCTCACCACATTAACCGAAATGGTTCCATATCTCGTTATTTTAATTCCTAGAATTTAACGTTGAGAACTTTATTATTTAATCAACCTTGGACAAGATAGATCACTAACTCATTCGAAGACATTTATTAACATTATTATTTTTAATATGAATTTATTTTTTGAGTCAAAATATTTTAAAATTATACACAATCACATCGAGTCATCTATGACACCATTTTTTTTATCTAATTTAGAAGCTAGTTTTGAAACTTGTTTTCCTTTTCTTTTGTGGTTTCATATACAATATGTCGCCCCACTTGTTATATTCCTAACTTAATGATTTGATTAACTTTTTTTTTTTTTTTTTTTTTTCAATAAAGCCCTGAACAGTAAATTTCGATAAGTCTATGGGTATGTTGTAGTATGGTGTACGTGGTACCAACAAGACCAAGCTGTACGTTCTAGTCCATTCATTTTTCCCCCAAAGGTTCGAACAATGTTATGGATAAAACATCGTCTTAGACTTAACCGGCCGCATAACAACTAAAACACTGTCACAGTCCAATTTTTAGCTCAATTCCGGTTGGCCTAACGCTTAAGTCACCTTGTAACTGCCCAGCCAATCTATGAGTTTGTGCTATCCACAAGTTCAAGTTGTAACTGGGTTGTCTGGCCACATTAGCCTCACCATCCATAAATAGAAGACAAATCATATTTTAGATTATTCCCTCTTCGTTGAGATGTCTGGAATGCTTACACTCAACTCTTAAGATTCATCTAATAAATCAAGAATCATATTTCTTATTTCTTTCCATAATACGATTACTCCCAATAGGACCTCAGTGTCTTAACTAGGACCTCCACCCCTTGGGTTCACTATACAAACAGAGCTCGATCCCTCGCATTATTCGATCTCTCAATATTCAATCTCGACTACTCAAATAACCTCCTTATTCCTAAAATTCTGTGCTCCCAGAATTCTAACACCTTTGTGCCGAGTTCCTGGCCTCCGATAGGCTCCTGGAAATTTTCTTTCCCGAATTCTATTAAATATCTCTTTTAACCTTGCTGACTTGAGCGTCGGAGTGCTTACGCAAACACCACCCTAGGGTTTTCTATAACTTCACGCTTGTCCTTTCATGTGTGTAGGTCTAACGTTGTCAGTAGCCTCACTCTCACGAGATCCAACCCTGATTTCTATAATAGTAGATTTTTTGTATCTACAGTTTGGTGGCCTACCATGGGACTCCTGACAATCATCTGCTAGTCCTGATGCTTGCATATGAGAGGTTGAATTAACTTACAACATCCCACAAACCTTGAAGTCGATCCCCCTCAATCTCACAGCTGCATCAAATTCACGTCAGCAACAACAACAACATTCTGCTACCCCCGCTCTAGACAGCAAGCTCTTGTACAATCAAGTGAAATTTTATCAAACGTGAATCAGCAGCAAATCCAACAAAACTGCCCGTCTCCGAAACACTAAACCATTTCTTCTAAAACTCTCCATATCTAACACACACAACCCAACCCTGTTATATCCAAACACACCAGAAAAACAAAGAACTCAAACCCCGTATCTTGCTTCTTATATATTGCAAATCCGCCCATATTTCCCAATATAGTTTTCACCTCGTGATTTTCCTTTGAAATACACAATCCCCAAGCATGAACCCAAAGCCAAAGCCAAGCCTTCAATACTAAAGGTCCTACAAAAAAAAAAACACTCATCCCCATATTCTTAAACCCAGTATCCGCCAAAAACTATCAAAAGCAGGCAAAATTTCCTTTGCAAACTCAAAACCCGTATTCAACGAAAAACCCATATTTGTGTCTTTCGCAAGAACAAAATCGCCTTAGATTCTCTAGAGATAGCCTATAAAGGTTTCTGAAATGCAAAAAGAATAGAGAAAAACAAAATAAAAAATCAAGAAGTTACATGGAGTCTCGGGAGACCTCACCCCACCTCTCCCTCGGCTGGAAAGAACTAAAAATTAAGGAGAAAGAAGGAAAAGTCTCCAAGGTTTGGAATAGATAGGCCAAAGCTTTGTTGGGGATTTATATTAAAAGACCATTGAAGTATTAAAATTTATTCAACTTATAGTTTGTAAATGTTACTAAATAGCCTTGTTTTTTATTACGCTTTTAAACCGATAGGGGTTAATGTAGATAATGACTAATCCAAGTTGTGAATAGATGCCAAGCATTTGGGGGATTTTACTTACAAAGCCATTTCGAAGTTAAAATTCAACTAAAAGGCTAATTAGTTTGTAAATGTTAACTAAATAGCCTGTTTTTTTTATTAAGCCTAATTAAAATGAATTAGGGTTGTGCAATTGTGATTAATGCAATATTTGTATCTTTTAAAAATAAATATGTCCCCAAGAGATTCGAAGTTCTTGCAAACAACCCAAACCACCGCACCATCCCTATTGTAATTGACTTGTGCGAGTGTCGAAAGGGTCTCCTTCACTATATTATGTCTATTTTTTTTTTCATATCCAATATATGTAGCATGTTCTGAAAACCATGATCGGCCAGTCGCACAGTTCGACTGGGACCCATGCGTGATCTCCGGTTTGGTTTCCCCTGAAACCTGGTAATCTCATCAAACTGGATTGATGTCACGCTTGGACCATTGCGGAATAGTGGGAGTCAATCCTCTGGATTTTGGCACTAGTTTTAAGGGAGATTAAACCACCATTACAGACTTGTGCAACATCTCCACGAAACCCATCCATTTCAGTGGCTGCTGCTAGGCCTTTCGTCGCTCACCTGTCCACCTTTTTGTTTCACAGCAGAGCATGTTGCCTTCTTCGTTTCCGACAAATCCGATGTGTGAGAACTCCCGACACCCAACATAGTTTATTGGCACCTTTACATCAAAAGCGCCATTTTCAAACTTTGAATTGGTCTCGATCGCCGTCTCACCAATTGTTCATGGGCAGTCTCGACCTCCTTCTTGAATTCTGGCAATTTTCGATGCCGTTTACCACATAATATTTGCCGTCACCTTTACATCAAAGCCCTCTCTCCGCAACTTTGATTGGTCATCGTATCGCGGTCACCTATTGTTCACCCGTCGGACCGTCGGCCTTCCTCTTAAGTCCAGCAAATTCCAATGCTGTTATAACTCCCTGACACCACCATAATATCACCTACCTATTCCATCAAAAGCCCCATCATTCCCAACTTCGATTGGCCATCGATCATCTGTTGCTCACCACGTCACGCAATCGTTTCTTTCACATGGATAAAGACGGTGTTCCAAGAGAATACAAGCACTATCACCTACATTGTCCTTATGCAGGAACCTTCAACTCTTCAAGTATCATGTTATTCTTCTATTTTATTATTTTTGATAAGGTGAAAGTTGTGTTAAAAAACATTTGGTGATGCATGATATGTTTTGAGCCCTCTTAAGATTTTCTTGCTGACTGGGACTACGGAAAATTGTGAATTTTTTTTTTCAGAATCTAGCGGCTCTACACAACTAATCTTGTGTGACACTATTACTGAGAACTAAACTCTTGGACTTAAAAACTCATGGATATCAATTCAATGAATGTCTATCAAACTATGAAAGTTTGTTGTTTAACCCCCCTAGGTATCGTTAAGGTGATAGAGACTTTTAGGTGTCATTATTAAAAAGTCTAGTCTAATTCCCTCAGTTGCTAATATAGGGGACCCATGAAGTTTTTCCATGCTCTTAAGCTTTAAGGGCCCCGGGGATTAATCGAGTGACTGTGTGCACACACTTCCACAACACCCCCTGTTCCAAAAAAAAAAATAATAAAAAAATTACATGTTTTGCTAATTATTGGTAGTATCAGGTCCCAACAAGTTGTGAGTTTAGGTTGGGCTAGCCAATGAGTTTGTCATTGTTAATACTTGTATTTTGGTTGAATCTCATTAGTCATTCAGTTTTTGGAGTTGAACTATTTGGCTATAGAATCTTTAATTGTGATAGCTTGAACCCACAAATTATCAACCAAGTGAAAATCATAGTGTTAATTGAATTGTGTTATTGTTTTATATTTATGATATTATATATAAATGTGGAATATTTATAATAATCCGTTTTTGTTTTTGTACCGTATAATAATACTCTATTCGACATCTTTTGGTTCTCATTTACTTTGAGTAACATGTAGAATTGAAGTTGCTAACTCGTTCTGCTTAAAAAATATTTAGACTTGTTACTTAGAATCATTGACATCTGGTTCACTTAAAAAGAAAATAATAGTAAAAATAAATACATAACTAAAAATTGTGGCTTATTAAACTAAATATGAAAAGTCGTATTAAATATGACTGGCTTCCTACCAAAATATTATATTTTAATTTATATTCATTGAATTATTAAGTGGACGTTGTCATGTGGCTCTTGCTCCTCCTAAGCTGCGAAGTTGAAAAGATGGAAATTAATTTTCTGCTTGTAGTGGTAGTAGTATAATATATTTTCCAATATAATAAAAGCAGGTATTTCTTGAAGACAATTGCATTCACTATCTCTTTGTGGGGTTAACATTATTATATTTTTTAATAAAACTAGTAATATAATTAATGAAGATATTTTGATATAATGTGATCATTCTAGAGATGACCGTTACACTTCATTTGATAATTTGTTTGATGAAAAGTGTGTTGTAGTTTGTAATGAGTTAAAGGTTAATTGCCTTTAATAGAGACCTAATCTAATATTAAAATTAGTTAGACTCCTTTTCTAACGAGAACTTAACCCATTCGTAATTTTTATACATTACATGTTATGAAAAAGACATGTTCTATCGTTTTTATATAATTTTCAATGATATAACAAATTTGTCTATAATTTAATATTAATTCAATTTTATAACTTGTACGAGAATTTAGGATTCTGATTGATTGATTGATTATTGTTGATTGGATGTAATTTCATTTCGAAATTTATCTTACATCTTCAACTTGCAACTGGAGATCGTCAGCACTATATTACGTCAATTATGTAATCACATTATCACACTTGTACTGTCCGCCATTTATGTACAGTGATATCTATCTTTCTTCCAACTGTTACTTAATCAATCATTTCCCAGATCTGGATTCACCAATTCTTAATTGGGTTGTGCTCATCCTATTCATATTGACACACATGTTTTGCGCATTCCCTTTTGCTCATCTCAAATTTTTATAGGCTAATTAAGCTATTGAACCGCCCACTTCTAATAGTCCAGAGATGAAGGGATTTTCTCATGTTATGTTAATGGGTATCCTATGAAACCCTTTCCTTTGTTCTTATCCTTCATTTTGGCCAGCTGACTTGTAATGACAGACACTTGCACCCAGCTAAATTGGAGAAAGTGATATTCCAACTTGAATTCCCAATATTAATTTTCTTAGAATGACATGCAAAGTTAACCAGCTTGGGTGTTTGATAAAGACTTTTAGGGTATATTCAAGAAATTTTGATTTGTTTTTCTAATAAAGTAGTCACTAAGATTATCTTTTTTTAATTTAGTCCTGAGAACTATTAAGACATCAAGTTATCGTTTATAAAAAAAAAAAAAAAAAAAAAAAAACAAAAAAATAGAACATTCAACAATACACTCAACAATCTGGATAAACTAAAATCTGATACTACTCCATCATCCTACCCAACCCTTACATGGATTGGATAAGCCTTCCATTTTTTTTTTTTTTTTTTTATTATAATAAAATCAATAAATACTACCTTTCCAACCAATATTCCCACCTGTACTAACATATTAATATATGTATTTGCCTTATACGTTAGCAAATCCTTCTTTTTAACTCTTTAAGAGCTTAACTCTAGTTAAAACCGTTAACTCCTCTCAGTTTATATATATCAACACCAGAACCTCTCTTCTCTCCTAATCACATAACCATGCTCTCTTCTTCTTCTTCTTCATTTCTGTCCTCCCCAACCCCGATCCTCTGCGTCAAACCCAAAACAACCGTTCCAACATCGCCTCGTTTTAGATTTCATTCAACCGTCGCGGCCGCCACAACAACAACAACTGCTTATTCATACACTTCAACGGAAAATACAAGGTCCAAGACGACCACATATCGGAGTCCTCCTCACCCCATGGCATCATGCGCTGCCTCATTTTACGAGATTCTCGGAATACCCTTGGGAGCATCTAATCACGAGATTAAAACCGCATATCGACGACTGGCCAGGACTTCCATCCCGATGTTGCAAGAATTGATTGTAAGGATTCATCGGCGGACTCCTTCATCAGATTCATGCGCGCTTACTGCACTCTATCGGATCCTGAAAAACGCGCGGTCTATGATCAGAACTTTTCCGAGAACAGACCGTGTGACTACTGTTTCCGGATTTTCAGGATACCTGGTCGGAACTGGGAGACTGACCAGTGTTGGTAGAGAGTTGATCACCTAGTTAAGTTACTACTGATCAATATTATTGCAGATTTAGTAGTTTGTATATATGGGAATGTCTCCCTTTGTATATTTTAAGAAGAAGCAAGAGTTTTTATTATAGTTACCAACATATCGCATCCGAGTTAGAGTTTATGCATGACAATCTTCTAAAAATACGTGAACATATTTAGGTTAAGGAAAGGCTGAAGAACAGAGGAAACAGAACAAGAACAACTGGCAACAGCACCATCAAGTTTCCGGAAACCCAATTAAATGCGTGCATAGCAATTTGCAGGTCACCTCTGGAAGAAATATTTTCATTACTCAAACATATCTATCACTTTCTGGAAACTTACAAATTTAAACAACCAATCCTGTTTTTCTTCTATGTATAATCAATTAATTAATTAATTAATCACATAGTAGAAAATGAGCAATCGATACAAGATGCTGACAAATTCTGGGGCGGGTTCAACTTTCTAGGATGGTTTCTGCGGAGAAGCATTCTAGGAACTTCGTTTTCCATTTCCACCCTGAAAATTAACTATAGTTTTCCATTTATTGTATATTAATTTGTTGTTTGATTTTCTGGCATAATTTATTGAGATTCACAGAAAGGGTAAAAGTATGAGCTTCAGATGTAAGACTCAATTGATGGTCCTTCTTCCTCTATTTGAACAGCATCCAAACCATCCATAGATTACTTCTTACAATATCTTATTCAACATTAAGATAAGAAAATAAAGAAATAACAGAGAATAATATATGATATGTCTACATCCATAGACAGAAAAACTGTGGTTGTGGCAAGTAGACCCGGAACCAGAAACCTTTTTAGCTGAAAGAAGAAGATAATATTTAAGTTTTTGCTCGCTTTCCACCACGAAAATCACAATAGTGGCGGAAGTAATATTTTGTGTGTCCTAGCTAGCCCAAAACACGAGTTTTTTTAGTCAGACTTCTATGTTAATCTTTATTGTTGATGATGGACAACAGTATTATCAATTTGATTACAGCTCGCTGATTAAGTTAAACGTTGATTTTGATTACTTATATAAACCGCAATCACGAAATTTTTCTCCCACACAAGTCTCTTCTGTTGAACCTTTTTTTTTTTTTTTTTTTTAAGTGTGTCTAATATTTTGCGTATCTAATTAATCTTCGTCTAGAACTTTACCAACTAGATAAGAGCCTACCCATCCTGCTAATATGGGGGATGAATCAAGTGCCATAAATATTTTTTTCTTTTTTACATCACTCTATGTTATTTTTATGTTTGAATTTAATGTTTTAGTAGCTTTTACTGTATCATTCCTTAATTTTCAATTGGGAATAAGCTTAATCTTTTAAATTTGCCATATATATCAACTTGATATAAAAAATATTTGACTGGTGTATAAATTTTAATTTGGGTTATTATTACATATCCTGTGATTGTGAAACGTATTTATGATTATAATAATACCTATGTGTAAATTTTAAATTAACATGGTGATTGTGATATTCACAAATTCAGGGGTACTAGAGCGCACCGTGAGTCCCGTTACCCGTTAGCGGCGGGTGCCCCCGCTCTCCCATGGTCGACGTGGGGTCGCGGAGTGTCACGCCCCCGATGCTCGTTGCGATTTTGGGCTGCCATGTATCACCGCTGTAGTATTTCTTTTAGTTACAGATTCCTTTTTGGGTTGGGCTTAAGAATAAGAATCCATGTAAACTGGTTTACATCCTATAACCTAGTAAGGTAACATCCTTTTTCTTGTTATGAGGTGAGAGAAGTTCATTCATTGTAAACGAGAGGAGGTGAGCATATTTCAATAATATTGACTCAGCTGTACGTAGCTCCATTGGGTGAACCAGGGTAAATCGCGCATATAATTTTCTTGTTTACTTTTGTTTTGTTTTACTTTATTATTTTGTTCCTGTGGTTCTCTATTTCGTTCATTTAACAATGTCACAATGTATAAATTATCAATTTTTCAGGAAAGCTTTGTGAATGATTATCTAAAGATGCTTGTGACACGACAGAACCTAAGTTTCTGCATATGCAAAGTCTTGTCATATTTCATTTCAAGTAGCATATGATCATTGCAATTCAAATATGATCATTTTGATACCAATATTAAATCTTAAACTTTGAAGAAAAGGGCAAACGACTTCCACCTCCCCAAGGTTTGCCGTACTGACAAATTGGTTCCCACAATGGTTTGAACAAAACTGGTACTTTCCGTCATGTGCCTGTTAATGATTTCCGTTTGGCTAATGTAAAAAGAGTAGAATGCCCTTGAAAGTTGTTGTATTTTAGTTTTTTAAAAAGTTTAAAAACCCCCTAGGTTTGCTAATTATAACTAAACACCCCAATATATAAATTTTTGTAAAAACAAACACCCCCCACCCGGAAGTGCCGATTCCAGCTGAAAATTGCGTGAACAACACATACCGTCGGACATATGCTTGGTATGGCATCGCTTGGCAGGCCATCCTGGCGACACGGCCAGCAAACTCCATCGTTTGTGCCGTTTAGCCAAATGATTTGGTTGTCGTTGTCTGTCCTATGGCCAAGTTTTGGCCGTCATTGACCGGTTACAACGACGGCCAGATCTGGCCGGATCAAAGGCCAGGGGGAGTTGGTGAATTACCTCGCCATTCCATTATGGGATGTAGATTGTT
This sequence comes from Pistacia vera, assembly GCF_008641045.1. Lineage (NCBI taxonomy): Eukaryota > Viridiplantae > Streptophyta > Magnoliopsida > Sapindales > Anacardiaceae > Pistacia > Pistacia vera. The sequence goes on from NW_022196645.1 coordinate 2,994,554, forward strand.
GTGACAGATTCCGGCTACACCGGCGAGGCTGGTTGCCGCAAATTTGGGAAGATGGGGTGTGTAAGGGTGGTTTTGTTATTTTTAAAAAACTTTTTTCTGGGGGTAGTTGATGAAATTACTAAACTTAAGAGGATCTAAAAGTAATTAAAAAAGACTAATATTTCTCAAATAAGTTTGGTGATGCACATTAAATTACTGGTTTATCCTTTTTTGCAAACGAAATCCAAACAGCACTGACGGAAATACCAGTTGTCATTTCCAAACCTTTTGGATACCAATTTGTCATTACGAAAACCTTGTATAGGTTGTAATCGTTCGGCCTAGAAAAAAATTCTGATCGTGTGAATAGGCAATCGACGACCTGTTAACCATTTTCTAAATTAGATTTTTATATTTTTAATTACAATACCTAATTTAGATCTTAATGAAATTAATAATCATATAATTTTAAGGGTATAATACAGTATACAAGTTAATTGTAATTAATATGAGGATATATTAATAATATTTAAATTTAGAAAGTTTTATATAGATATCATTAATTTAAAAAAAAATAAAAATAAAAAAAAAATAAAAAAATAAACTAACTAACAAAGAATGCATCTTTTAAAATTTTTAAGTATTAGGTGAAACAATATTCCATTAAGTATTGTTAAAATGAAAAAAAAAAAAAAAGAAACACAACCTTACTCTTCTTACTAATTAAGAATATTTAAGTGTTGATGGTGGTTATTCTTATAAAATGCTGGCTTTAAATGAGTTTGTAATGTTTCGACATGACACAGAGTCGCCCCCTAGAGGTAATTGGTGTCCCTTAGGCTATCGGGTTGTGTCCGACTAGAGGTAATTGGTGTCCCTTAGGCTATCGGGTTGTGTCCGAAAACTTTGACAATTGTCTGACAGGCGTTTGCAAGAATGACATACGCGAGAGCGTGCATACAAATGAGTATGGGTGAGTGTCACGACCTTATTCCGCAATGTTATGATAAGAGTAGCAAGTGTGGAGAGTGTACGAGGTTGAAAGGTTTCGCGAAGCATTAACATAAGATATGACAGTTGAGATGTCAGGTGTGTTTTCTCCTGACACATTGACAATGTTTCATAAAACTCTTTAGAAGAGAGGTGCTTCACGAAAGGGGAGTGCATGAGCCGTTAGGAGTTATTCATTTATAGTTGACAATGAAGAAGTGATTCGACTATCTTTGCACGAACTAGTTAGGAGTGGAAGCCGCTTCCTCGATGAATTCATGGCAAGACAAAACTAATAGACCTTAAATCGATAAATAGCGGACGTGTAGCCTTACCACTTCTCATGTATGATGTTGGGAAACGTTCCGCCGCATTGAAAGTCTAGGCCCGTGACACCACCTTATAAAGAGTTGTTCTATTCGGTCTTATCATTGGAAAATATCAAATTTATATATATATATGTATGAAGCTAAATTCAATAATTGAATTTGTATTAAACTTGTTCTCGACCAGCTTGCCACCTTGTCAATCGCTTTAATTTAATATTAAACAAATTTCTAAAATATTGTGGGGTCCTCTCTCGGGCCTCTGGTCTTGCCAACCGGGCCCCACTCATCTGGATATCCCTATCCTTGCAAGTGGGTTTCTTTCGCCTTCCCCACCTTTCGAACATAAGACCTGCAGGCTAAATACTTGTGACAAGAGAGATGAGTACCATCATGCTAGCTTTTATTGTGGGGCCTCTCTCGGGCCTCTGGTTTTGCCAATTGAGTCCAACTCATCTGGATATCTCCACCCCTGCAAGTGGGTTTCTTTAGCCTTCCTCTAGCTTGATGGTACTCATCTCTCTTGTCACAAGTACTTAACCTGCAGATCTTGTGTTCGAGAGATGAGAAAGGCGAAAGAAACTCACTTGTAGAGGTGAGGATATCCAGATGAGTGGAGCCTGGTTGGTGGGACCTGAGGCCCGAGAGGAGACCCCACAAATATAGTCTTAATTAATTTTGACTAATTCAGCCAAATCCTTATAAGAAGAAAAGTTAATTTAGTTACAAAAACAAAAGTTCAGTTTTCCAAGATATTGGTGTGAATGTGATGGTTATCTTTTTGGAATTTCGTGATACAAATCTTGGTTGAAGTCTTTTGTTTTTGTTCCATGTTGAATTTTCAGAAAACACATGCTGAAGAAAAACGAAACAGAAGAAAATGAAGTTCAAATTATTCTTCCGAGACAGAAGAAAATTTGTTATTTGTCTAAACGAGGTTTTCTCTTCATTTTCTGCCACGTATATTAGTTCAAATTATTCTTCCGAAGAAATAGTTTTACTGACCATAGAAGATCTAGAACAATGAAGAAGAAACTCTTTGGTGCCTAAAAAATATTTGATATATTCTTTTTCATACATGAGTCATGAATTCAATTAATTTAGTTGTCCTCCTTACATTTAATGATAGAAACAATGCCACATTAAATGATTATTACTGTGACATCTCACATCTCACCCCTTGGGAAGGAAAAGGTTGAGCCAGTTAAATACCCCTATGATTTCTCAACCTGTCACACGCATTTTGGGCTTAGCCAAAAGTAAAGCCGTGAGAAACAAGAACGATAGGGCTCGAGAGGGTCCAAAGCCAACAATACCTGATAGTTAGACTAATGTATTTCAATTACGGATTGTAAACATATACAAAAAATATATAGCTTGGAAAATATTATTTGGAAGAGTGATGTTACACCTATAACCTTTTTTTATAAATTTTTTTTATAATTCCGATGTGGTAATTGAGTTGACACTGTTACATCAGTTCTATTGTAAAATGATTTTAACTAGACCAAAGAAATTGTCATTCTCTCATAGAAAATGATCATTCCTTATGCAAGAATAGACGTTTCTCACAGAAAGAATGACAGTTCTTTATGAAAGAACAATCATTCCTTATGAAAGGAGTGGCTCTTCCTCAACCTTAACCTCAAGGAACAAGATTGTTTCTCACAAAGAACAATCATTTCTTATGAATGAATGGTTGTTCCTTCATATGGAATGATTATTCATTTTTCATAATGTCTTGGATGTTTTGAGTGTGATAAAAGCTCACGTGATAGTTTCAACCTATTAACATATTAGAGTTATAAAAAAAAAGTTATAAGATTGAGTTATAAACATATACTTTTTTTATCTAGAAATGATATCAAAAAGTAGGAATAGTATTTTCTTCTACTTCCTTCTATATACTTTTTTATCTAGAAATGATATCAAGAAGTAGGAATACTATTTTCTTCTACTTCCTTCTATAAAACTCGTATCTACGTGTCCACCAAGTTACTTTTCCAAGTAAATTCTATGACAATATTCATATAATATAAGCTTTGATATTGGTGATGAAGAGAGATAGTGACAGATGAGAGAGAATGAGTAAACTTCTTTAGTGAAATTGATTATGGTGATGAAAAGAGAGAGAGGGTATTCTAATTAATTACTATGCTTCTGGAACATTGCTAAAAGTACTGCATTCGGTATTATATTCCTTAATAATCAAGATCAACCAATAGAATGTTAGGGTGTTACCAACTCTTAGTTATATCACACCTGAGACCAGACCAAGTCCAAGCTCCACAAACAGGGACAAACTTGTGAATCAAAACCTCCATGGAGAATATTATAACTTTTTGGGTTAATTTGATGAAGACAGATTACTATTATTATTATAAGGAAACTTGAACTGAAGGCAATGGCTTCATTTACAATTATGAATTCTGTTGTTGAACCCTTCAGTATTACTTCATTGAAGCATATTCTTATTTTTCAATTTTCTCCTTCTCTCGACATTCTTTGGTTCACCAAACCCACCCATAGGTAGCCTAGTGATAAGAGCAAACCAGTGGAATTATGTATAGCTTTAATGTACAGTTCCAAGTTCGATTCTCCGTTGAACGCAAAAGTAGTACTTTTGTCCATGATTGACCTGGGGGGCCGCGGTGGCAAATTGTTGTTGGATGACTTCCCCTAAGGATTAGTCAAGATGCTACATATAAGCTAGCTCAGACACCTCAATTAAAAAATAATAATAATAATAAGGTAGGTTCACCACGTATGCTAGTTAGTAACTAATATATTAAGGAGTGCTGATGCCACCCCACAAGCTGACCACCCAGACTGGGGCCTCAGGACGGGGACTCTATGTTGTGTCATAACATCGTGCAAAACTTCAATTCATTTGTGGAAATTGATAGTGGGTTGGGATATGAATATTTAGGTTGGAATCTAGTCCTTAGTTGCATCCCATAATTCATCAACTTCGGAAGTTTCCGTAATTCGCAGACGAAGATCTTTTGTCTCCCATCAGATACACAGGAGAGAGTCATGCAGGTCTTGGACAATATGATGTTATCTTCCAACCGAAATAAAATATTCACATCATATATTACCTTATGAAAATAACAAGCTGGCAATATTATTTATCTATGTTAAAATGTGAAGCTCAAAAACGGTGCCGTGTAAGTGCAAGTTATACGTTGCCATTTTGATTCAAGTCTCTTACAATCTGGATCGTTGATTCAAGACTCAACCAACGGCTGTAACTCCACTTGATGCTCAATGGTATAAATGTGTCTGAGTCTCCTATTCAAGCACGATCAACTCTTAAATCTCATGATTGCTAGGGTTCTTCAGTTCAGTATACTCAATTTATGTAATTTTTGTACAATCTTATAGGTTGTAAAGTGAAGGTTGTGTTTCTTTCACCGGTAGAGAAGCTGGGTTAGTCTTTCTCTTAGTTTCGAAGGTTACTGTAAGGGTTGAGTCATTTGGTAGCTAATGAGTTGAGTAGTGTTTGGTGAGCTATTATTGTACTCTGTAAACATTCTTGATAACTATAGTGCAACGGGCCTCAGTATTCTAGAGCTCAACATGGATATAGTTTGTTCAAATCTTGAACAAGTAAACCACGGTAAAACTCTATGTGTTCGTCCTTCTTGGTTTCTTGTGGGTGATTAAATTGTCAGAATTAGAATATATATTAGTCTCCAATCATAACAATCTAGCATAATAAATTACATGAATTTTGCTTCTTTTTCTTCATCTTCTCCTTCTTTTGTTCTCCCTGTATTTGGTTGAATACTCCTTTATGAAATTAGAACTTTTTATTTTTTTATTTTGATGATGGGATGTCTAGGCTTGCGTGCACCTCAACTAATCCCTCGGACTTTAGAACTATCTGTTGAATAAGAGCTTTAGTGACCATCTGAATCGAACTCATGACCTTTTAAGTAGTGTACCGAAGAATCCTAATCGATCATTCGGCCACCCAATGCTGGTTATGAAATTCGAGTCTAGTTCTCAATTACTACAATTCTAGAAACAATAAACCATGTTATGGTTGTGTTGGATGCACCTTTTATACCATGCTTCCATAGCTAAATGCCTTGTTTTCTATTAAACTTGTTTAAAAATATGTCTTGGAAGATACATGATCATGAATACTTCTTCATAATATATCAAAGAGATACTTTGGATTCTGTTGTGAAATTCAAATGTTTCCCAGAAAATTATTAGAAATTTCATTTCAGCTCCACATTTTACAGGTTCGTCCTTAAGAATGGGTTTTTCTGTTGTACATTTGAGTCCATAATAGGTCTGGTGAGTGTTTACTAAAGGCCCAAAGTTTTTTGGCATCCATCCACATCTCGAAGAAGGAAAGGCCTCCACAGGGAATGTTGGACATGTCGGCTCAATATATGAGAGCTGACCCAGGACAGCCACCACTTTAAAATAATTATCTTTTAAGTCCAAGAAATTGTCATTTATGAAAGAATTATTTTTATTTTCTTTCTATAACTTTTCCAGATATGAGAATATCTGAATATGCAAACAACATGTGTATGAAATGCTTAAATTATTTTCAACATGGAATTGCAATCTATCCAAGTTTGAATTTCACGAAGGCCTGCTCAGGTTTGAGTTAAGAACTCCTTTGCAATTTTAACTTTAATGAGCTTGAAAAGGCATTGATACCAAACTTGCTCATTTATATCAGTAAATTAGCTGAATTTCAATTTAACAATTTAATCTGCAGCTGTTTAGGAGGATCAAAATCTACCATATATATATATTGAAGTTCATTTCATTGTGTTATATATATTATTTCACTGTTCGATTTAAGTGATTGTAGTTTTATCCCAAATGTGCGTTTGGTTCAGGAAATGTTGGATTACTGAAATCTTATATTACCTTGAAGATTATTGAGAATCTTTAGAAAAATGTGTTTGGCTAGTTGGTGGGTATGTTATATTAATATGTTTGGTTAGGGGGAATAAATTGGTGGGTACATTATTTAAATTACTAAATTGCCCTCTTTTTAAATATTAATATAATATTATATTTATTATTAATATTTAAATAATTTCTTTTAACCCCCGATATCTCAGATTTAGCTAAAACAACCCCGCTTATATAAAACTTTTATTTATGAAAAAATCACCCCCACCTCCTGCCGCCACCGCAAACCATCGCTGGAAGTCTTCAAAAGTCGCCGTGAGTAGCTCACTATGGCCATGAGGATTCGATATGGCCAGAAACACTATGGCCATGAGGATTCGATATGGCCGTTTCTGGCCATATTGATGGCCGAAAACGGCCATATCCAAGCCTCCCAGCGAATCTCTGTCATTTTTAGGGACTCTGACAACTTTCCAATGGCGGTCTGTGGTGGTTGGCCCGCTGTTGGCGGTGGTGGCTGGGTGGTAGTGGTGGTTTGTAATTTGTTTTAAATATAAGGACATTATTATAAAAAAAACTTAATTAAACAAGGGTAAAATTAAAATGGTATATTAATGTAAATTTATTTTAAAATAGGGGTAATATTGTCCAAATTTTTTATTAATAAGGGATAGAATTGTAACAAAAATAAGATTACCAAGGTAATCTTTAAATACCTAAGAAAATAGAGGTAATCAGATTACCTCTAATATAATCAACAGTAACAACTATTAGTAATGCAAGATTACCGAAATCTTATATTACTTGACAACTAAACATGATAATTAAGTAATATAAGATGACATAACCTCAATAATCTTTCATTACCTCCAACCAAACACCCCCTAAGATTAATCATGTATGGCCAAATATTGAACCATAGAATCAATCAGCTCTATAAAGTGATTGATATTAATAACAAGAAGAAAGGGTATTTCAATCCCTTTCCTATGTCACTTTCATGCTAACTGTTAGTATATATTGATTGAAAAAGATTGAACTGAAAAATCCAAAATGAATTATAGAGGTGTCCGTGAGTGGGCTCTCTGCTGTTAAGCAATACTCTTGAAAAGGTATCTCCAGAATATTGGTACTAAAAACCAAGGGAGATCAAATAAGACACGTTCATGCCTTTCATTTCGTGCCTTATTTTATTCACAGGCTGTTTGTCTTTGAAAAAATGTAGATTCCGCCGCCACCAACGGGTAAATATGGAGAAAAAGATAGAACTACTGCTTAAACACAAAATATGTCTGTCTGACCTTCTTGTTTTGACTCTTATGCCTTTTGCTCCTTCATTTGTTGCATAACCATCGGTTAATACTTAGTCAACTGGACTGCAATGTTTCCTCCTATCCACGATTTACCTTTGCTCATTTCTTTCAATTTCAGTTACTTCCATGATCAAAATTGGTGTTATAAATTTGACTTTCATATTTTCTCAGGGAGACGAAGTTAATTAGAATCTGGATCCATCAATCAGTGATTATGATTTTATTGTTTCACACCATCGTAACAACAGTTTAAATGAAGGTCATTTCTTTTTTCTTAAGTCCATCAGATTATCATTTGATTGAAATACGCTCAACACAGACGATATCAATAGTGTTGACGCTTGATTTTGGACGACAACGACTTGCACGTGCAAAGTGCTAAGAGAGTCTTAAAAATTATACCTGATGGATTCATGAGATTTGAATATGGAGCTGAGATTATGTATGTTACAGAAAACATAAATAATATGCTAACAAGAGAGGTTTTTATAGTGGTTCGGATGCTCAAACAAGCGACTCCTACATCCACTGTTATTTTATTGATATCTGACTATTTCTATGATATTGCCCGTAAGACATACAAAGATGTAGAAATGCAGTGTTTACAGAGAGAAAGAATTGAACTCAAATCTATGCCTAGCTCTCATATGCCCAGCCTCTCCTTTTCGGGAAGAGAAGTGTCAATTTATACACATTTGAACTTAATGTAATGAGTGTTTTGCAAGTTGTCTTGACACATGGAAGACTCTCGTCCATTCATCTCTTGAAATGAGATAGGGTTGGTATGAATGTCTTTGAAAAGGTATGGCTTGGTAGCTAGTACAAAAAGACATTTATTGAACTGATGTAAGCGTGACTTTTTAGGCATAACAAATAGAAATATATCGAAGGAAAGAATACAATTCTGTATTGTGACAAGTCATTGAAGGAATAACTTAGTTAATGTATGCATATAATGTTGTTTTATAATTATGTTATAAACTTTTTTCCCTTTATTTAAAGTATGTTATATTGTCATCGTGATCATCAGAGGGTAATTTAAACTTGATATTGGTTTTAGTTGCAAGATGAAATTGCAATTTTAGTACATTTTTAAATTGTTACAGTGGGTTATGTAGCAACACCCGTCTTTATGTTAATTTTATGGTTGTGAACCAGTTTTTATAGGTTTTTTTCTTGATGAAACTCGGGTAGACCTATCAATACATGAACGAAATAGAGACAACAACAGGAACAAAATATAATAGTAAAACAAATCAAACAGTAAACAAAGAAAATAATACGTGCGATTTACCCTAGTTCACCCAATGTAAGGTACGTCCAGCTGAGTCAATATTATTGCAATATGCCTTACCTCTCTCGTTTACAATGAATGAATTGCTCTCACACACATAATTAAGAGAAAAGTATGTTTATATACTAGGTTTAAGAGATTAAACCTAGTTTTACAAGGATTCCTATTCCTAAGCCCAACCCAAAAAAGAATTAGTAACTTGAAAGAAATCCTACAGCGGTTATGCATGGAAAAGCCCAAAACCGCCTACGGGCTTGGGGGCACTGCCTCCGGGACCCCCGTCCGCTGGCCAGTCAGCGGGACCCCCGAGTGCATCTCCGTTACCCATTAATGCTGAAGTAGTCGACAACTCCAACAATACAAAGAGGTAGATTTTCCCCCATCCACGAGAGTATGAAAACATTTAACAGTAATTAACTAACTTTATGGAATCTATCAACCAAAGAGACGAGTTCTTACAAAACGGTAGAGCTGTCCTCCCACACTAATATAAAATTTATTCTACTTATTTTGGATTTGGATTAGAAACAGAGAAATTTGTCTTATGAACTTTCACATGTTGCAGTGTATAACTTACGCACTAACTCTTATAAAGATTTTGAATGCTTATTTGGATTTTTTTGGTGTGTCTGATAGCACATATTTGGATGGAGTTTGTTAATGGCTATGCAATTTGCGAGATGATAGTATTGGAAAAAAGTAGTTTTTAAACATATATGATACAACAGGATTGTATACTCCACTTGGATTTTGGAAGAAAGGTGCTTTTTTTTTTTTTTTTTTTTTTTTTTTTTTTTTAACATTCTGGCATTGAACAATACTAGGTAAACGTGTTTTAGAGACTTTGTAATTCCTCCTGCGAATAAACTTCTTCGTAAACTTTTGGTTCGTTGCCAGAAACTGGTTAAAGAGATGGGAACTTTTCAAGTCTATGGGAATATCAATGTCCATATGTATATAGTTGCGAAGAAAAGAAAGGAACAAACGAAAATGAGAACAGGGAAAGAGTACAAATTTGAAGCCTTAGGAAACTTTTTCATGCCACTTAAAATTCACTAGTGATATACACCTCACAGTTTGCGAAACTACAAGAAATATAAGAAGACAAAAAAAAGTCATATTTGAATTGTTGCGTTCAAGCAAAGCTTGTTTAACTCCATGACGTCGAATTAAGAATCACGTTCGGATACAGTCCAGGTTCATCTCTCTTTTTTACTTTTAGCTAGGTAATTAAATAGAACCTTCCATCGGTTATAAACTTCTCGAATCTGATTTTATTTCAACAAAACATGTCTATTGAAGTTCATTTTATTAGCCTATTTATATATTAAACTCTCACCTATTAGTTTAAACTTTTAAGTGGGATGATAATTTAATATGATATCAAAGTCGAAAATCACAAGTTAGAACCCTTACATCTAAATCGTACAAATAAAAAAAAATCTCAAATCAAATTTCCACATACAAAATAGATAAAAAAATTCTCAAGTTTAATGTACCAATTAGACTAATATATGTTGAACGCTCACTTAAGCTTTTATGGAACCGAACCATGGAATCAATAGGCTCTATAAAGTGATTGATATTAATAACAAGAAAGAGAATTCCTATCCCTTTCCTATGTCACTTCCAATAAATTTGCTAGTTGTTATTATATATGGATTGAAAAGATGCAACTGAAAAATCCAAAATGAATTATAGTGGTGTACGTGAGTGGGCTCTTACCTGCAGTCCTGTCTCTTGAATAGTTATCTCTCACAAGCGCAGCAGAAAGTCAGGAATATGTTCATTTCTGTACGTATCTCCAGTATCCCAATAATTTTTCATGCAACTGGAACTAAAAACTGAAGGCAAACATGTTTTAGAGACTTTGTGATTCCTCCTGAGATCATAGATTCGTTGCCAGAAAAACTTAAAAAGCTAGTAACTTTTCAAGTCTATACAAATATCAGTGTCCTGCCTCAGCTTTTTCACGAGACCATTTGTCTTTAAACAAATATATATTTGACCGGCAGTAACTAGCCGATTAAAATGGAGAAAAGATTGTAGTACTTACTACTTAGACACAAGTTTTAAGATATGTTTGTCTGATCCTTGTATTTTGACTGATATGGTCGTTGCTTCTTTGTTGTTTAACCATCCATAACCATTCATACTTACACTCACAGATAGTAATTCTGAACAGTACCTCTGTGACTGGCTTTCTCTCAAAGCCATGTCTTAGATGTCTAATGTCTTGTAGAACATGGTGGTTTGTTTAAATGTGACACCGGATTCACGGCTTCAAAGCCCGGCGACAAGTTAAGTTAGCTATAATAGGGTGGACTAACATAAGGGACTAAAAGACTACTCTATTTCAATTAAATACAGTTACACGATGATAATGGATACACTTCCAAACTTAAATATATTTTGATTAATCTTTATTGAAAGTTTCTGTTTGTTATTATAAACTAAGAATTCATGATCGTCTCCTCCTTTTTTTTTTTTTTTTTTCCTTTTTAATAATTTGTTGGAATGCAGAAATTTGAGTATATGTATATATAGGTCTATTTTGATAGTGTCTTCAACCTTAAATCCTTGACTTCGAAATTTGAACTGAGTTTAATCTAACATTTTAGTCTCCGATCTAACAGGTTTTCTTTCTCTTCAGTTTAAATCTGATTAAAAAAAAAAGAAGTAAACAAAGATTTCATTTTTTGTTTGCTACTAATAATCTAGAGTCTACTAGTAAAGGAAAGACTGTTCATCAATTAACTGGAAAAAGTTATAGTTTATTCTCTTTTGGTTTGAAACCACAAACTCCGAATACCGTTGCACAGCGGCCGGGAATGAAAAGGATGAACGTTTGCTAGAATGCTCCTTCGAATTTTGGACGTTTTAGATGGAGACAGAGGGAGAGAAGGGGCAAGTGGTCGTCTAATTAGTCTGCGTGAGAGACTGCATGCATGATATCTACCATCAGATATGTTTAATATAGAACCGGGTCCATTTTATTTAAAGGTCTTGTAAGCTTGTAAATTAATACTGACGACGATGGATCATTGTTGTGGACTGTGGAGCGGACGCAGCTTCATGGAATCAGGCACCGCCAGCGATATATTACGGGGTATTTGTCTAAACTTATGAAAATTAGCTTATAAGCAACAATTGTTTATAAGCTAAAATTATAACTTAGAAACATTTGAAATTTTAAGCAATTACGTGTTTGGTTAAAGTACTTATAAGTGACTGATAAGTAATTGACGTGTATGGTAAAATGTGGCTTATAAGTATATTTTATTATAAAATTACTAAAAAATATACTATATTAAATAAAAGTATACTATGAAATTTTAAAATTAAATAAGAATAATGTGGTAATATATTTGGTCAAACTAGCTTATAAGCAAAGCTAAAAAATAAAAGTACCTCTCTCCCAACTTATTTTTTTAGCTTATAAACTCAACTTATAAGCTCAAAAAAATTATAAATAAACAGGTCAACTTAATTTTAGAGCTTATAAGTAAGTTTGACCAGTTGAACTACTTAATTTTAAAGCTTATAAGTAAGTTTGACCAGTTTATAAGCTCAGATATGTTAAATATAGAACCGGGTCCATTTTATTTAAAGGCCTTGTAAGCTTGTAAATTAATATTGACGACGATGGATCATTGTTGTGGACTCTGGAGTGGACGTAGCTTCATGGAATCAGGCACCGCCAGCGATATATTATGTTGGACAGTAAAATGTAAGGGTAGTTTATCCTTGCGCAACCTGCAATGGCTTACTGCCTACAAGACTGCAACAATTATTATACTTTTTTTTTTTGGATCAAGGACTCAAGATTGAGACGTTTCGGATAAGAATTAAAGTCGAAGTGTAGGGTGCTTCGAGGAAAGACGTACGCTTTAGACGCAGACAAACTGGTTCGTGAACGCAACACCACAAGGCTAAAGTAACCGGACCCATTGTTAACTCGTACTCCGCCAATATGCACAGGTGGTGATCATCCACGTGTTCCCCACTTCCCCTACTGTACATGTCTAAATCTTTTCAATTATGAAAGATAGAACACAAACAGTAATTAATGACCTTCCATTCCAACATGCGAACACAATAAGCTCCTCCTGCTTCTATGTTTTCATTAATACGCCCTACTGATTCTTCCGGTGACCGACGACTACAATTTTTGTCTTACTATATATCTAGATTATATTACCACTGCACCTATCTTTTACTACTTTCCTTCTCTCAGCCAATATGACCCTCAACACAACCATGTAATTGTGAGGTTGAAAGTATTTTGCACCATCACTTTAAATTTGCTTTATTCATGTATAAAGCCAGACAAAATGTCTCAGTTCGAACGCTTTCCACCTTCCGAAAGGGCAACTATTTCCTTCGTTGAATTACCTCCTAAAGGAATCTCAAGAGTAAGAATTTTTTGCAGTGGATAATGTTACGTTTATAATATAATCTCATAAACTTTCTCTCACAATTGGTTAACTTGCAATGAGTATTGTCTGTCTAATTGCAGGTTGATCAATTGTAAACTGTTATGTCAGAGTTATGAAAAAAATTGGTAAAATTAGATTGTGAGTCAATCTTTATTGATTGATTGAATAATTAACTCTTTATTACTTTCAATAAGGCCCTTAATAAATAGAGGTGAGTACAATGTTTGTGTTGTGTGGAGCAGGAGCACGATGTAATGTATAAATAGTTACATCAATGCTGAAATGTTTCTTTAATTATTGAATGAATTAAGTTCATATGTGTTTTGTGGATGAGGAGGACGATGTGGATTGCCATTTTCGTGAATGGTTTCCATTCCATCAATTCGTTTCAGCAATTATTGAGCTGAAGTTCATGTTCTCTCTATGGTCTCTTTCAGGTTTTAAGTTTTAACTACAGTACCATTTGATGGGCTTCATTAGTCTGTTTAATAATTTAGAGCTCCATACCTACCTTACCCATCCCAACTTTTGGCCCTTTCATGTACCCTCCCCGCTGCCCCGCCAATCAAACTAAACCCCAACCCCCCTTCTCTCTCTCTCTCTCTTGTCTGGCTAGAAAATACTAGATCGGTACATAATCGGTTAAATCCAACCTGTCATACGCCATTTTCTGACCACTGTTTGGTAGTGGTGGCCAACTGCCGGCAATAGTTGAATAGGTGTGAGTGTTTTTGTTAATTCATAAACTATAATTGTAAGGGATGTTTAGTTAAATTAACAAATGTTAGGGGTTAAAAAATAATCTAAACATTTTCTAAAAATATACCAAATACATTATTAGAATCATATCTTATTTGATTAAATGCTATTGATAATAAAATACTATTATAAAAACATAAACAAATGGAGCTGAGCGCTATCCAAGATTCCCTACACTTTGTATCTTAATTACTATTTAAAGAAGAAAAAACATGGCCAAAGTCATTCTCAACATTATGCATGCAAACCCTAGGTCAAGAAGGTTTGCTCCTTTCATTGACTTCCTGAGTTCAAACCACTTTAGGGTTACCTATCACATTTGTAGCTCACTTGAAATATTGAGTTAAATATTCAATAGATCTTGAGGATTAGTTGAGGTGTGCGCAAACTAGTCGGACATTACTATTATCACAAAAAAGCACCCAACTAATAAATTATTAGAAGAAAGATATACAAAAAAAACTTAATTACTTTTCAAATCTTTGGAACAGGGTGGATCTGGGTCATAATTGTGTATATTTAATTCTAGGGTTTTATTTAAAACCAAAACGAAAATTTATTTCATAGTTTAAATTTGGAAAAAATAAAACTCACTTTATATTGGCATACACCTTCATATTGAAGTTTCGTGAGGATACTTCAATATGAAGTTAAGACATTTGAGAAAGTCGCTTTATCTTTTACCCTAAAATAAAGAGCACCACTAAGAAACTTCATATGTTACATGAGGATTACCGATTCAAAGAATATGAAAATTGGCATTTTAATATCAAGTTATATATATATATTTTCAAATCTTTGGAACATGGTGGATCTGGGTCATAATTGTGTATATTTAATTCCAGGGTTTTATTTAAAACCAAAATGAAAATTTANTGGATTGCCATTTTCGTGAATGGTTTCCATTCCATCAATTCGTTTCAGCAATTATTGAGCTGAAGTTCATGTTCTCTCTATGGTCTCTCTCAGGTTTTAAGTTTTAACTACAGTACCATTTGATGGGCTTCATTAGTTCCCTACCCAACCCAACTTTTGGCCCTTTCATGTACCCTCCCCGCTGCCCCGCCAATCAAACTAAACCCACCCCTCTCTCTCTCTCTCTCTCTCTCTCTCTCTCATTTGGCTAGAAAAAACCAGATCGGTACATGATTGGCTAAATCCAACCTATCATATGTCATTTTCCGACCACCGTTTGATAGTAATGATCAACTACCAGCAATAGTTGGATAGGTGTGAGTATTTTTGTTAATTTATAAACTATAATTATAAGGGATGTTTAGTTAAATTAACAAATGTTGGGGGTTAAAAAATAATCTAAACATTTTCTAAAAATGTACCAAACACATTATCAGAATCATATCTTATTTGATTAAATGCTATTCATGATAAAATACTATTCTAAAAACATAAACAAACGGAGCTAAGAACTATCCAAGATTCCCTCCACTTTGTATCTTAATTACTATTTAAAGAAGAAAAAAACATGGCCAAAGTCATTCTCAACATTATGCATGCAAACCCCAGGTCAAGAAGGTTTGCTCCCTTCATTGACTTCCTGAATTCAAACCACTTTAGGGTTACCTATCACATTTGTAGCTCACTTGAAATATTGAGTTAAGATATTCAATAGATCTTGAGAATTAGTTGAGGTGTGCATAAACTGGTCAGACATTATTATTATCACAAAAAGCACCCAACTAATAAATTATTAGTAGAAAGATATACAAAAAAACTTTCAAATCTTTGGAACAGGGTGGATCTGGGTCATAATTGTGTATATCTAATTCCAGGGTTTTATTTAAAACCAAAACGAAATTTTATTTCAATTTGGGAAAAATAAAACTAACTTTATATTGGCAAACACCTTCATATTGAAGTTTCGTGAGGATACATGTAGAAGTATATATAAGACAAAGGAAGTTAGGCATTGAGAAAGTCGCTTTATCTTTTACCCTAAAATAAAGAGCACCACTAAGAAACTTCATATATTACATGAGGATTACCGATTCAAAGAATATGAAAATTGCCATTTTAATATCAAGTCATTTATATATATATATATATATATTGTTGGCCGCACTTTAGGAAAAACTGGGTCTTCATTTTCACCTCGGCTCCTAATAGGGATAATCAGTGAAACTCTTAAATATATACTTAAGAGGTTTTGAATTCAATTTACTTAAGTAATTCACCTCGACTCCTAATAGGGATAGTCAACAGAACTCTTACTCGAAGCTTATAATATGGATAATCATTAGAGCTTTTACCCAATATTAGTTTTAGGATAATTAGATAAACAACTCTAAAGACCAAATTCATTATTTACTGCATGCCTTTTAAGAACTGAATTAGCATGAAATGCCCACTTCACAAATCTTACCACCTTCAAATAGTAAGTGACCTTCCCAGCGTCGTCATATTAAAAAACCCCAAATCAACCCATTTCTGTATAAATTTATCAGCAGGCGTTTAATAGGGCAGTAGTTAGTTGAACTGCCAAAAACAAATCAGTAAATATAAGCCCATGATGTAGTGATTTTTACCCTTATACATTTATTTACAGATTAATAAAGGAAATATAAAAGAGAAATCCATGAAAGAGTAGTTACATGTCTCCTCTCTTATCATTATTTTGGTATAATTTGATTGGAGCCATTTGGGCCTTTACTGTAAAGTGTAATGGTAGCATGTGATTGAGAGCCAAGAGCCATCAAAGTGGACCCATAAACTGCTGTCATTATATATACGGGAGAACAACATGTTCCCACCCAAGGTTTGTCGAAACGACAGTTTCCCACCTATCAAGTTTTAAAATGATACTTTTCCACCCTTCGTTAGGTTCTGTTATATTTTCCGTTAATATTTTACTAAAAAGACGAAAACATCCTTAAATATTTTCCTTTATAAATTTTTTATTATTTTTTAATTAGCCAAAAAGTCAAATATTAAAAATTCAAAAAAAAAAAAATATTTAACCCCACCTAAAAAGTTATGAATAATGCTATAAAATTGTTTAAAGTTAAATAATCTTAATATTTATTTATAATGTCATCAATATCACATCACTATTATTTATAATATTTTTCATTTTTACTAATTAACATAAAAAATCAATATTTCCAATTAATTAAATAAATAAAGAAAAAAATATATCTTTATATTTGGACTAATAAATAATCGAATAAAGACTTTGAATTAACTAATTTTAATTTATAATAAACTAATTAAGGGTATTTTCATTATTTTAGTCAAATATTAACTGAAAACATTAATAGAACCTAAAAAAGGGTGAAAAAGTGTTATTTTGAAACTTGATGGGTGGGAAAGTGACATTTCATCAAACCTTGGGTGGGAAAATGTCGTTCTCCCTATATATATATTTGATTATTATCCCAATTAAGTAATTGTAAAATCCAACGCCTCCAATCTGGCAATCTTCATAAACAAAAGAAATAAAGAAGAAACCGCGTTTGACCTTGTAAAACCCGTCCGCCATTACCATGAATCATTCCTCCTCGTCCTCCATAAGGGTAGTTGATATCAGACTCTTCTAAAATCTTTACCCAAATCAACAAACAAACACAAACTCAAGACCTTTCTTTTATATTATACATACTTCCATATCCACCTCACCCTTCACAACTACCCCACCATTACCACTTCCATCTGTCATCTCCGCCTTTCATGCCCAAACTTCGATACTCAAAATTAACCTAACAAACTTCACACAACCTTTCTTCGTTCGATTTCTTGATCTGCTGTGTTCTGCTGCTTTTGTTACTGACCCCTTCTTCCAGATTCAAGAGTTTTTTGTTCTGTCCGCTGTGTGGTAATGGCGGACAAAGTGAAACAAATCTTGTCCAGACCTATTCAGTTAGCTGATCAGGTGGTCAAAGCAGCGGATGAAGCCACTTCCAATAAACAAGATTGCGCTGAACTCAAATCCAAGACGGAAAAACTCTCCGCACTGCTTAGACAAGCCGCTCGAGCAAGTTCAGATCTTTACGAACGTCCCACGCGCCGGATCATTGACGACACCGAACAAGTCCTCGAGAAAGCACTGGCTTTAGTCCTCAAGTGCCGCGCCAATGGGTTGATTAAGCGCGTCTTCACCATCATACCGGCTGCTGCGTTTCGTAAAATGTCGTCGCAATTAGAGAACTCAATCGGAGACGTTTCGTGGCTTCTCCGCGTCTCCGCTTCAGGGGATGACCGTGATGACGAGTACTTAGGCCTCCCACCAATCGCTGCTAACGAGCCAATACTTTGTCTGATATGGGAACAAATCGCAATTCTATATACAGGGTCACTTGATAACAAATCCGACGCCGCAGCATCGCTTGTATCACTAGCACGTGATAACGATCGGTACGGGAAGTTGATTATCGAAGAAGGTGGGGTCGGCGCGTTATTGAAATTAGTGAAAGACGGTAAACTAGAAGGTCAAGAAAATGCAGCTAGAGCAATTGGGCTGCTTGGACGTGACCCGGAAAGTGTGGAACACATGATCCACAGTGGAGTATGTTCGGTGTTTGCGAAAATACTGAAAGAAGGACCTATGAAGGTACAATCTGTTGTTGCGTGGGCTGTGTCTGAATTAGCATCACATTATCCGAAATGTCAGGATCTTTTTGCACAACATAATATAATTCGGTTGCTTGTTGGCCACCTGGCTTTTGAGACTGTTCAGGAACATAGTAAGTATGCTATTACCAGTAACAAAGCTATATCTATTCATGCTGTTGTTGTTGCTAGTAGTAAGAATACTAATTCGATTGCGAATGGTAATAATAGTAATAAGTATATGCCTCATGATGATGATGATGATAAGCATCGTCAGATTCCTCATCCAATGGGAAACAAGGCTCCAAGTCAAATGCATACTGTGGTTACAAATACAATGGCAATGAAGGCTGGATCGATGACGGTTGAGAAACTGGGGAATGTTACAAATCAGAGCAACAATGTGAAAAGTAATGGTTTCACCAATAACAATGCAAAGCAAAATCATCAGTTGCAGCATCAGCAGAATCATTCGCTTTCAGGGGTTAGTATAAAGGGAAGAGAACTGGAAGACCCTGCTACTAAGGCCTACATGAAAGCGATGGCAGCAAGAGCACTTTGGCAGCTTGCCAAGGGAAATGCACCCATTTGTCGCAGCATAACTGAATCCAGAGCATTGTTATGTTTTGCGGTTCTTTTGGAGAAAGGATCTGAAGAAGTTCAATACAATTCTGCCATGGCATTGATGGAAATCACATCAGTGGCAGAGCAAGATACCGAATTGAGAAGATCTGCATTCAAACCCAATACGCCTGCCTGCAAAGCTGTTGTTGATCAGCTATTGATTATCATTGAAAAAGCGGATTCTGATCTTCTTATTCCATGCATCAAGGCCATTGGAAATTTGGCTAGGACTTTCAGAGCAACAGAAACAAGGATGATTTCTCCATTGGTTAAACTTCTTGATGAAAGAGAAGCTGAAGTTTCTAGGGAGGCTGCAATTGCGCTTACAAAGTTTGCCTGCAGTGATAATTATCTTCACGATGACCACTCCAAGGCAATTATAACTGCAGGAGGTGCAAAGCACTTGGTTCAGCTAGTGTATTTTGGAGAACAAATTGTTCAGTTATCAGCAGTGGTTCTTTTATGCTACATTGCCATGCATGTACCAGAGAGCGAGGAACTCGCACAAGCTGAAGTGCTCCCCGTGCTAGAATGGGCATCTAAGCAGAGCTGCATGATCCAAGATGAAATAATTGAATCATTGTTACAAGAAGCCCAAAGTAAACTGAAGCTTTTTCAGTCTAGAGGTTCGAGGGGATTCCATTGATTCATCCGCTGTTGCAACCAAATTCTCAATTTGTTGTTCCTGTTTCATTATTCTAATTGAGTGTACATAAAATTAGATGTTATCCTGTAATTGTTTAGAAGTATGTTTAGTCCTTTACAAAGCAGCTTGCTGCTGCTTCTTTTTGTGCTTTTCCCCATTTGTTAATGTTAAGTTTCATGGCTCAACTTAAGCCACCCAGAACCAATTATTAGTTTGGGTATTTGTCGTATCAAATTATTTGTTTCTTTATTTCAAATTGGAATATATATATATATATGTGCTGGCTTTAGCAGTTCTGGGCCTGTTATGTTTCTCAAAATGGTTCTGATTTGGTGGAGCAGTTGAAAATGATAAGCTGAACTGGGATTTTTGTTTTTGCAATTTGCTGAACTGGGATTTTTGTTTTGTAGCTACCGTTCAAGAAACATTCAGCCCCACGACTTAAGACGTTTTCAAACCAACTACTAAATCTGAAACAATATTATTATATATTAGGTTCCGTCAGCTGATTCTCCCAGTACTTGCGTGGGAGATCGTGAAGATGGGTTTCAATTCAACCATTTACCTCTGCAAACTGCATTTGACCATTCTTTAATAAAAGGTCACTGCTATACCCTACAAACGTAACTTCACTTCTGTCAGGATCATATTCATATTCTACACACGCAGTCTAAATTGGATGACATGCCACCAAAAATAATAATAAATAATTAATTAAAGAAGATAGTAATTGTATGGTGATATGATGTTAGGGAGAATAAAATGAGCTTCAAACGGATGGATAGACCAATTCAATCAGCCCGTCAGCGCGTCAACCATAACATTTAAAATAATTATATGAAGATTTGATTAAGATTTAAAATTTAGCTTGAATACAGATTGTTTATGGTAGGTTTGAAGAATATTTTATAAATTGTTAATACTTGTTGCTGTTAAAGTCCCATATTAATGATAGTCTTAGAAGATGCTTATTTGAGCTTATGAAAATTAGCTTATAAACAATAAGTGTTTATAAGCATTTAAAATTTTAAGTAATTATATGTTTGGTTAAAGTACTTATAAATGACTGATAAATAGTTGACGTGTTACCACATTTTATTATAAAATGACTAAAAATAGTACTACATTAAACAAGGGCATACTATAAAATTTTAAAATTAAACAAGGATAATGTGGTAATATACTTGATCAAACTAGCTTATAAGCAAAAAAAAAAAAAAAAAAAAAAAACCTCCCCCTTAACTTATTTTGTTTTTGTCTTATAAGCTCAAAAAAGCTATAAACAAACAGGTCGATCTAATTTTAGAGCTTATAAGTTAATTTGACCAGTTTATAAGCTTAGACAAACAGACACCCCCTTAGTCGCTTATATAGGATAAGGGCACTCTCATCACCCAAATATGTCTTTTTTAAGGTAAAACTGTGTGGACTCTAGAGCTTAAAAGTAAATAATACCTCTAGGAACCCACCTATTATGACATTCCTTTTTCAAGCCTGGAAACTCACCAACCGTATTTCTATATTAACAGTTTACATACTTTTGGTTAATGCATATTTCAGCTTCAACAATACTTTTAATTTTTTTCGAGAATTTATATATAATAGTTAAAACTATGTATATAATTTCCAAAATAACAAAATAATGACACTGTACCATTGACCAAAAGTGTAATCCTTTATACTATGATTAAATTATGCTAAATTCTTCTTAACCATATATGTTCTTTCTTTGGACGACGACGAGGCTTTGAAAATTTGGCATTTATGAGTTGGTTTTGCTATAATGGTACAAATTCAATGTGCAAAGGTCATGTTAATAAATGCAGCTTCATAACCATTATTTCAATTATTAACCAAATACAAAAACTTTCTGGACCTGGGTCCAAGAAACAAACTTGGGTCCGGGTCCAAGTCCAAACCCAATCATATTTTAGGATGACCCAACCGTGTGTGCTAAACATGTACTTTTTTTTTTTTTTTTTAATAATTGGCAATGTTTGAGTCAGTTTGCACGTATCTCAATTAATCTTCGAAGACCCTAAAACTATCGATCGAGTAAAAGCTCTAACGGTCACCCCTATTAGCAACTGTGGAGACTCTAAAACTACTGAACGGGTAAGAGCTCTGATGGTCACCTCTATTAGAGGCCGTGAGGACTCGAACTTGAGAGGTCATATTAGATCTTCCTTTTACCCTTTTAGCATTAAAGAGTGCATTTAGTTGGAGGTAATATTGGATTACTGAGGTAATGTCATATTATATTACTTAATTATCATGTTTGATTGCCAAGTAATATAAGATTCCGGTAATCTTTTAATACCAATAATAGTTACTATTGGTAATATAGGAGATCATTTGATTACCTCCATTTTCTTAGGTATTTTAAGATTACCTGGTAATCTTATTTTTGTTACAATTTTACCTCTTAAAATTTTAGGACAATAATGCCCTTGTTTTAAAAATAATTTACAAAAATACCAATTGACTATTTTATCCTTATATACAAAGTTTTTATGACATAAATACCATTGGAATTTAAAAAAAAAAAAATACCAAAGGGTGGTGGGCGGATCTGGCCACCACCGCTAGCCGCCGACAACCAACACTGGCGACCACTGTCGGCAACGGAATGGCTCACAAGCGGCCTTATCTGGCCTGTCGTGTGCCGCAAAGGCTATTCATGGCAATGGATTTGTGATCCATGGTCGGAAACAACCAGATCTGACCTTTCATGGCTAGATCTGTGGCCATGAAATGGTGGTCATTTCACGGCCAAATCTCCACTGTTGCCACTGCCGGCAGTGGTGGTAGGCCGCCAACAGTGGCTTGGGGTGGGTGGGGATGTTTTGCTAAGTTTTAAATTTTTTTTGTTACCGGGGTTTTTTAACTAAATTTGAGGTGTAAGGGGTTAAAAAAAATTATTTAAAAATTAATAATAAAAATAATATTATATTAATATTATAAAATGAGAGCAATTTAGTAATTTAAACATATCCATCAATTTATTCCCCCCAACCAAACATATTAATATAGCATATCCACCAATTTATTCTAACTAATCAAACACATTTCCTTAAAGATTCTCAATAATTTTCAAAATAATCTAACTTTTTATTAATATAACATTCTCAGTAATCCAACATTTCTTAAATCAAATGCTCCATAAGGAAACTCAAACTTAAAAAACCATATTAGATTTTTTTTTACTCTTTTATCATCAAGCCATCCTGCTGTGTATAAATGTACCTCTTTCTCATACTCCAATTAGCCATGTTAACACCCCATTTAAGAGATTAGTACAAACTATGATTATTGACTAGTCAAAAGTCAAAACCATATGATCTGGAGTTGCATTGTAGGCCTAATCAATGTGTGTGAGTCATTGACGGCATTAAGGAATACAATGGCTTGTTTGGTTGCCAATTGGGAATACTATTTTAGTATTCCTCCAAAAGTTAAATAGTAAAATACCAAATAACTCATAATATTATTCAACTTTTTTTAAACCCCCTAAATTTATTAATTTAATTAAATATCCCTAAATATTTTTTAAAATATTAAAAAAATACCCCAATAATCCACATTTATCAGATTCCAGCCACCACTGTCGAAAAATGGCCGGAATCTGGTAGGATGGCACCCTATCGGCTGAATCTGGTCGGTAGTACGCCGATCTGGCCTTTTTCGGCCAGATCTATGGTGGATCTGGCCGAAAAAGGCCAGATCTAACGCCAAAGATCTGGTTGTTGACGGCCAGATCTTTGGCCGTAACCAGTCGGTAACGACGGCCAACAAACGGTCGTTGTTCACCATCAACGACGACCGTTTGTTGGCTGTCGTTGACGAGCAAATACGGCCAGATCTGGTCGTTAATGACCAGATTTAGCGGTCGATCTGGCCTTTACCGGCCATATCAGTGCAAGACCGACAAGATCCAGCCGGTCATGCACCGATACGGAGACTCCAACCATCCTCCGGTGGTGGTGGCCGGCTGTTCGTATTTGAGGGTGGGTTGGGGGTGTTTTTGTTAACTTTTAATGTTTTATTATAGGGGTGTTTTTGTAAATAAACAAACATATAGGGTATTTTATTAATTTATAAATCCTACATCGTAATACCCGCTCAATTCAACTTTTTTTTAACTTTTTTCAAAAGGCTTTTCCCAAAAACCTAAAATTTTGAATCAAACGCAGCAAATAAAATATGCTGTCAACTTCAACTTAGATGCAGTTAAACTAATGGAAGACGGAAATTTCATTTAAAATATTTGATTCTTAAACTCATAAAATGGTTTGATGATAAAAGATTTACTTGCTATGAGCCCTCTCTATATATCATCTAAGTCTCAAAACATTATAAACTAAGTCATTTATACATCTGATTCTGCAAATCATAATTCAATATCTGTTACTCCCAACTCAAACAAATATGACGACCAAAGAAAGTAATATTTAAGTAATATATTGCATACGGCTATAAAGCAGACCATAATTGTGACCCCAAAATGTAATCCTATAACAACTGCAAAAGCTTAGGCTATTAAGGCCCTATGATTTGAATCAAGTAAAAGCTATGAAGGTCGTATTTGGGCAGTTCAGAATTTCTTCAATTCTATGACTGTCTCACTGTTTCTTCCCTTTCTTACTTACAGTTAAAAAGAGTAAACTAACTTTTTCTCAACCAAATAATGGCTTAATAACATTTTCTCACTCATAAACTTTTAAAATACCACTTTATTATCTAAATTGATATTTTATTTTCAATTTCAGCATTGTTGTAGCTCTACACCACTACCATTATCTTCCCCAATTATCACTCACCAAAACCCCTCAAACCTTACTCGCGCTGACCCCGCCAATTGCTGATTAGGGTTTACGTAGCCATCTCTCTCAAGTCAAATTCCAATCAAGCCCAACCACAAAAAATTCAATCTTCTACCACCAAAAGATTCATTGGTTTTCCCTCTTCAAAAGCCCCAACAGTCTAGACCGAGTTTGCTCTTTGTTTCCCGCTAGAATATAAATTTAGATAGTAAAGTGGTAATTTAAAAGTCTGTGGATGAGAAAATGTCATTAAGCCATTATTTGGGTGGGAAAAAGCCATTAACACCAGTTTAAAATTAGCATATTCAGCACTTTTTGTTTCAAATATTAAAGACAGTTTCTCAAATGTAATAAATCATATGAGTAAATGCAGTGAGGACTGAAAAAAAAACACTGTAGTTAAGGTCACCAATTCAGGTGTCCATATGCCCATTAACATAGCTTTCCAAGTTGTGAACCAAATATCAATAAGATAAATGGCTTAGACCACAAAAGTACTAGATGAAAATGTGAGAGTCATACATTTGGTCATAGACTTATCCTTTCATAAGCCACTGCATTGGGTTTCTAATCTCCTCCACCCAATACAATATCCATATTACTCTCCCTATCAAAAACCACCAAAAAATCTATACCTTTTCTTTTCTTTTCTCTTCTCACTCACTCCTTCATCAACCTACTTACTACCTACCATCTCCATTACATTTTTTTCCTCTCTTTTTCTTTTCTTCTTTCCCATTCAATTATCATGACTACTGCAGTTAGTGCTGCAGTTTCTCTTCCATCTTCCAAGTCTACTTCTCTTCCAACTAGAACCTCTGCTATCTCATCTGAAAGAATCACCTTCAAGAAGGTAAAAATTTATCTGCATGTATATGATTTTAGTTCTTTAGCAGTATGTTTCATTGCTGATTTTTTAGTTGATAACCTGGGGCTGTGTCTTTTTTTTTTTTCAGGTTCCATTCTACTACAGAGATGCTTCTACAGGAGGGAGAGTGGTGTCAGTCAGAGCCCAAGTCACCACCGAGGCTCCTGCTAAGGTTAAGAAAGAATCTAAGAAAGATGAAGAAGGTGTCGTTGTTAACAAGTTCAAACCTAAGAACCCTTACATTGGCAGATGCCTTCTAAACACTAAGATCACTGGTGATGATGCTCCTGGAGAAACCTGGCACATGGTCTTCAGCACTGAAGGTATCTTTTTTCTTAATACACCACTTCAAACTATAAGTTATCATTGTTATATGTGAAAATTTGATCTTGATTGATTAATATAAGAAAAAAGTTATTGATTTTGAGCTGAATGGATGCTTTAGGAGAGGTCCCTTATAGAGAAGGGCAATCCATTGGGGTGATTGCTGATGGTGTTGACAAGAATGGGAAGCCTCACAAGCTGAGATTATACTCAATTGCTAGCAGTGCTCTTGGTGACTTTGGAGACTCCAAAACTGTGAGCTTCAAATCGACAATTCTTATTTTCCGTGACATATAAAATTTCCAATTGCATGCATAAGTTACCAAAATATGCTCTTAAACTAGCACCACAATTGCAAATCCATCTGCTGTGTTGAAATTTTCGTTTATTGGTTTGATCTGATTGCCGTCATGCAGGTTTCTCTCTGTGTGAAACGTCTTGTGTACACCAATGAGAACGGAGAGATTGTTAAAGGAGTCTGCTCGAATTTCTTATGTAAGCATGCGGAGCATTTTGTTCTATGAACTTCTTATATAGCTTTAAAATACAATATGAATCAACCTCTCTCTTCATGGTTTTAACCTGGTGGCTCAAAATGTGTTGTATTAGGTGACTTAAAGCCTGGGGCTGAAGTTCAGATTACTGGACCTGTGGGGAAAGAAATGCTTATGCCAAAGGACCCGAATGCCACAATCATCATGGTACTTAATCCTGCTCTTTCCATACTAATTTTTGGTCATGATTTCACTACATTGTTTTTCACAGAATTTTTTGTATTGCAGCTTGCAACTGGAACTGGAATTGCTCCTTTCCGATCATTTTTGTGGAAAATGTTCTTTGAGAAGCATGAAAACTACAAGGTAAAATAAAACTACTCAACTTCTGTAAAATTTCCTCCGAGGCACTATTATTGCAGGGTAATTTAGCTGTCATAGAAACATCACTCTCTTATGAGTGACTGAGATTTTTATATGCTCTGTAGTTCAATGGTTTGGCATGGCTGTTCTTGGGTGTCCCCACTGGTAGCTCCCTGCTCTATAAGGAGGTGAACCACAATACTTTTCCTCAATTGATCAGATGTTTAATTTGCTCTGTTTTTGAACTTGAATCTGATTGATGTTTACACTCACATTTTATCACGTTGAATGGAACAGGAATTTGAGAAGATGAAGGAGAAGGCCCCCGATAACTTTCGGCTTGACTTTGCTGTGAGCAGAGAGCAAAAGAACGAGAAAGGAGAGAAGATGTACATTCAAACTCGAATGGCTCAATATGCAGAAGAGCTCTGGGAATTACTGAAGAAAGATAACACTTATGTGTATATGTGTGGGTTGAAGGGCATGGAGAAAGGAATTGATGACATAATGGTATCACTGGCTGCTAGAGATGGTAAGAAACACATCATATTACTCAGATTCTTGCTGAAGGATTTCATTTTATAATATCTCTGATGTTTCATTTGCTGTATTTTTCAGGCATTGATTGGATTGAGTACAAAAGGCAATTGAAGAAAGCTGAGCAATGGAATGTGGAAGTCTACTAAATGCTTTAATTACTTGTACAAATCACCCCCTTTTTCCCCTTTTTTTTTTCAAGCTACCATGAATCTCTATAATGATTTCCTCTTCATTGTGTAGATAGTTAATGTCTATTATTTTCTCCATTTTCCCCCTTCTGTTGATGAAGCAGTGTATCTTCCATTATCTCTAAAGAATTTTCATGAGTTGAGGGAACGTCATGTACCATGCAATATATTGCAGCAGAATACAAAATGCTTCTTATGAGTTCTCTTTGTATTTTCTCATAATCATAATGTTAGAGTCCTACAGCGATTAGACATGCTCAAACCCATTGATTTATAAGAAAGGATAATCATTTCATTCAATAAGGCTTTATTGGGTGAGGAGTCAGACTCACCTTAAATTCTATCACATAATAATCTGCCATTGAAGAATCTAAATGCATACTTATACAAACTAATTAATGATACCATGACGTAGCGAGTAGCGTGATAAAACAAGGCTAGCACTCGACTATGCCTTTAGAACTGATAACACAAGTCTCAATCCAGAAACTTAAAGCTTAAAATCGAAAAGTCAAATCTGAATAATTTATTGAATTCTCTCCAAAACGAAAAATAAGTTCATATAGGGTGACAACCAACCCTAATAAGTCTCCTACTAACAACAAGAAACAAAAACTAAATCAATTAAAACAAGAAAATCCGAAAAAAAGAAGAAGGAAAAAACGATCAATTAACTAAAACAGCCTCCAAACATGCCAAAACAGTGGATTTTGACCTCGAAAATGAACTCCAATCTAGCAAAGCGGTTCCCACGTCGACGGGCTCAAAATAAGCTTTCCAACGGTATCTTATAGGCCTCGTAGCTCTTCCTGAATAAAAAATTATGGTCATTTGAATGAGGCATGCTCATTTAAGTCCTTTGGGCTTTCACACGGACTTTTGATATTAAGTCCGCTCCATGTATTCATCCGCTAGATGTTCTACGTCATACCATGTCTAAAATGGGGGTCAAAATAATTTTTCAACTAGCTACAAATGGGGATCAACGTTGTAACGATGAGTTTGCAGCAATAATCTTAAAATAACAAGGAACAAGAAAGGATTTTTAAACTATTATGTTATGTTATTGAGTGTACTGACGAACCGAGTTACAAGGAGTTATCTGAACTATTTTTTTCTCTTGAGTTATCTCTTTTCTTAGTCTCTAGCTCAAATTCTAATTAGGTTTATATAATACTTGTTACAAGATTGAATTGAAAATAAACTCAAAGCAAAATCTTCAGCTTTGATAGTGGAATCCATATCGCAAGATATCTCTAAGCCAAAAGAGAAATTATCCGCTCCAGATTGATCACACAACATTGTCCATCAAACTCTCATTGAAAATAAAACTCAATCAAAAACCAGCGAGATAGTAGTTTGTTCTGCCTTTAACAATCGTTTAGTCTTTGAAGCTGGAATCTGAAGATAGCCAGTTGGGCTAGGTGGATGAACATAACTGTATGGTGGATGAGCACTGGGCCGTCGTCAAGCTCTTCGTCAGCCCAATCATTTACGGATTGAGTAACCATCAAACCCATTAAGTAATGAGTTGGGAGAAAATCTGATGGCTGCACAGAAAAAAAAAAAAAAATCAGAAGTTATAGAAAGTGGAAGTGGGCATAACGCAAAAGCAAAGAAAGGATTGAGGAGGACCCGGTTCCAGATCAAAGGCTGAAAATTAACAATAAAAGAGAGATATTCGGATTAAAGCCAACGCTATGTTGAAAAGCACGAAAATAGGGGTCCACGGTTTCTTATCAAAGTCCGTAAAGCAGTAAATCATAGGACGCGTAAATACCGCGAATGCCAAGGAGTGGTGCGGAGTTGTATATAGAAGAAGGAATCCTCAAAGTTGTTTGTTACTTGTAACTTGTAAGCCTGCATTTTCACTAGGGTTTCTATATTTTTTTTCCCCTTTTATATTAGATCTCGATCATATCAATGGCTCAACTCACCCGATCAACCGGCAAAGTCACCTGGTTCGATAGCATCAGGGGCTATGGTTTCATCAAGCCTGATGATGGGGGTGCAGATCTCTTCGTCCATCACAAATCCATCAAATCCGACGGTTACCGTACTCTCCGCGACAACCAGCCCGTTGAATTCGATGTTCAGCTTGAACCCGACGGCAAGTACCAAGCCCTTGACGTCACTGCTCCGGGTGGGCGAGCAGTTCGCTCTCCTAGGAAAGACAATGGGTACAGCCGCGGCGGACGTGGTGGTGGATTTGGCGGAAACTGGAAAGGTTCCAACGATAACAGGAGAAACAATATGTACGTGTCTGGTGGTGGTGGGGTGGTCTGTTATAACTGCGATGGTGTAGGACACGTGGCGAGGGAGTGTACTAGTAACAAAAGAAACAGTAACTATACTGGCGGTGGTTGCTATAACTGTGGTGATCCCGAGCATTTTGCCAGAGATTGTCCACTTACACTTAATAATGGTGGTGGTGGTGGTGGAAGTGGAAGTGGGTGTTTCAAGTGTGGTGATTATGGGCACTTAGCGAGGGATTGTATAAACAGGGCAAGCAGCGGTGGCAGTGGCCGTTGCTATAACTGTGGAAAGTCAGGGCACTTGGCCAGGGACTGTACTGGGGGAAGCGGTCGCCGCGGAGCTGGTGGTGGTGGTGGTGGTGGTGGTGGTGGTACGTGCTTTAACTGCGGGAATCCAGGGCACTTTGCCAGGGAATGCACAAAGGTTTAATGATAGTTTTTGATTGATTAATTGATGAAGGAAAAAGAAAAAGAGAAATAGTAGTAAATATTGTTTATTATTCTAATCAGTATTTCCCTTTTTCTTAATTAACAGTTGGTTTAATATTTGGGTACTTGTATTAGGTGGAGATTGAGTATATATAGGAAGAGGTGATTGGATCCACCGGTTACGTGAAGAAAAAATCTTCCAGTTTTGATACAAATGGCATCTGGTTCGGATATGTTTTATATTGATAATTTTCTAATTAGGCAGTTGCTATCTTTAATGGTGAATCTGTGTTTTGGTTATATATATTAGTTCATGTGAGATTGGATTGTTCTATTGTTGTTTGCTTCAATCCAGGCAAATGAGTGATATAATTTGGTACCCGAATTCACATAAGTGAATAAAGGTTTCTAACCAGGGTTTTTAGGGTTTAGAGTCGAATTAACTGATACACTAAACAACAGCCAGTATGCAAAAGTATCTGGGTGTGAAGGAATGTGTTGAAGCAGTCTCCAGTTCCACCACCATTGAAGCTTGAGTGATCATTTATTTGGAAATTGTTAACAAATGTTAAGTTCTAGGTAAAGTATTATGATGGATTTTGGTGTATTGATCTTCTTTATAATTAACTCTGGACTTTCACTTTTCCCTTCTAAATGAGGATCCTTCCCATTTCTTCTCCCTTCTTATGCTCCACATTGGTGTTTACAATTTCTTAACTTTCTTTCAAATGCTAGACGACTGAAACCTAACAGTAACTAAGAATTTATTTGAAGCCAGATCAAATGGAACTTCATTACTGCCTTTAGTTTAAACTCTGTTTTTACTTGCCCAGCGCTTAATGCATTGAATTGTGCAGTTTGAGAGGGGGAGATATATTTATCTCCAATCGGGATCATGGATCTTCTATTATATCACCATTCTTTATTGTTAACCATATAATCAAATTCTTGTGTCAATGTTCAGTTTTCTCATCAACTAAGCCTGGATTTTTTTATGTAAAAAGTAGGAGTTAACCTTTTATTTCCAATCATTTATCAGTACCAGCTTTTACTTTGAGCTTTTTTTCTTTTAATTATAAAAAGCAGGCCTTAATTTTGGGCTTTTGGAATGTTGGATTCAAATTGGAAAGCCCTGCAGACGTCTAATCGTAGCTAACAGCTAGCAGCCCAGGTACTGAATCACTACAAGCAGTCATTTCGGGCCACTGAATTTACTTTTTCTTCATTTGGGTGATGAAATTAATTGATCTTAATTTGACCTATTAAATGGGGTAAATGATGATAGGGGGTGGAAGCTGGTGATTCACCAACTATAATAATGGAACTCCTTTTTTTTCATCTAAAAGTCTTGGACAACATAAGCCCAGTCTAAAATTGTATCAATCTTTAATTTATAAGCTGGGGTTGGGATGTTTTCACCAACTTACTCTTAAATGGGTGATCACAATTACATTTGTTAATTACCAACTTACTCTTAAATTATTACCCATTAGTTTACAGCCTACTGATATTTCTTTTCGTTTCTTCAGTTGCTAAAAACTAAATGATGTTTTAAATAGGTGGTAGTTTGGGAAATTCACTAACTGCAATCATCAATTTATCACCCTTTTCTTCCTCCCTTTCTTATTTTCTCTATCCCAAAACCTTCACCAAATTTACAACTAGATAAATTTGTTGTTCAAAAATTGTAAACTTTTTTGATATTGGGAAATAGCCGATTAACAATATTGATTAATTTGTCTCATACGATATTGTTAGTCTTGATTGTTTTAAATTTACTTTTAATTTTGGAAATGGGTGAACGACAACTTCTTACCCAAGTTTGGGTCTAATGATAAGTTGTCACCTAGGGGTGTATACGAGCCGAGTCGAGTATCTGGACATTCGAGCTCGGTAGTTGATGAACAATGTTGAGTTCGAGTTCGAGCTTGAATACTTGGGCTCAAGCTCGAGCTTGGAGTTTATTGTGAGAAGGGGGATGTTTGTCATTTTAAAAACTTGAAAATAAAAAAAGTTACAAAACTTACAATTTGGCCCTCCAAGCGCGATGAGGCTCGCGAGCCTATCGAGTCGAGCTTCACCTTGATCGAACTCGGCTCGACCCCTTAAACGAGCCACTCGAGCTCGAGCTTGATTCGAGCTTTTCGAGTAGCTCGCAAACTGCTCAACTCGTTTCTCATCCCTATTGTCACCCAAAAAGTTTCAAAACGACATTTTCTCACCCATCCATCCAAGTTCTGTTAACTTCAACTGTAGAAGAATAGAATGGTAATTTCAAGAAATAATTAAAGGATAATTATGTCATTTTATCCCCAATATATAAACTAGAAAAACAAAACCCCAATTTTTTTCTTCTGCTCTTTCCTTCTTTCTTTTTCTTTTCTTCTCTTCCTCTCTCAATCGCACCAGGCTGCTTTCTCTCTTCCCCTTCTCTTTTCTTTTCTTGCTTCTTTTTCTCTCTTCCCTTTCTTTTTTCTTCTCTTCTTATCTTTCCTTACTCTGGCAATGCTGCTGCTGGCCAGATCTAGCCGACACCTAAGGCCCTTGTGTTGGCCAAAGGCGTGGCGTAAAAGACACATGCCGGCTTGATTTGCCAGGCCGAGAAGCTTTATTTGCCGGCCAAACTGAGTCAAAGCCGAGTTGATCAAGCGAAGACTTGATTGTTTGATGGCTTTTTTGATATTATTTTTCTTGATTGATGATTGTTGTGTGTTACAGTAATTGTGTTGAGAAAGAATTGAAGTTTGGTGGTGTGTTTGGGTTCAGTTTTGCTCACGAGAAAAGGTAACTAAGCAGCCACGTGTCACCCTACATGCTCCGTTCAATTGATGATGATGATGTGGATCCTTATGGCGGTTTGTTTGATGATGAACAGGAAAAAATTCTTGAAATTAAAGAACATTTTGAAGATCCTGACCAGGTTTCTTTAATTTTTTTTTTCATTTAAAGTTTTTGTTTTTATGAATTTTGTGAAATGAGTTTGATTTTGTTTTTTATTTTCAGTCTGAAGATTCTTTGAATGATCTGCTTCAAAGTTTGGCAGACAAAGATATAACATTCAAAGCTTTAAAGTTAATCTTTTTATTGGAAAATTTTTGATTTTTTTCTTGTTTGTTCAGTGATTGAAGTTCAAAACTTGATGGTAATTTGACTTGTAATTACATGAGATTGATACCGAGAGGTTTGTGAATCAATTGAGAAAGCATTCATCAAATGATGTCAGAAGACTAGTGAAACATCTTGTTAGGTTACCAAAATATTTAAAAGAAAATAAAAAATTAAAAAAATTGAATTTACCGTTTTGTCCTGTAGTTGAAATTAACAGAGACGTTGGATTGACGGGTGGCACTTTGTCGTTTTGAAACTTTTCGGGGGGATGGAACTTGTCATTTGCCCTTTTACTGCAACTATGAAGTTTAAAGTAGAAGTTCAGGATAAATATTTTAGGGTCTGTTTGTTTTAGTATTTTGGATAATATTTTTGATATTTTTTAAGTTGGGTGGGAATAACGAGGTAGGATTTAAAATTAACAAAAACACTCCCTAACCCTAAGTTTGTAAATTTACTAAACACTCTTGTAATAAAAACATTAAAAATTACAAAAACATCCCCACCCATCCATTAAATACCAGCAGCCGGCCACCACTGTTGGAGGGTAGCCGAAGCCATCGTATCGATGCATGACCCGCTGGATTTGGCCGGTCATGCTCCGAAATGGCCTTTTTCGGAGATCGGCGCACTACCGACCAGAT
The DNA here is from genome assembly GCF_008641045.1 of Pistacia vera. Classification (NCBI taxonomy): domain Eukaryota; kingdom Viridiplantae; phylum Streptophyta; class Magnoliopsida; order Sapindales; family Anacardiaceae; genus Pistacia; species Pistacia vera. The sequence continues at coordinate 3,028,413 of NW_022196645.1, forward strand.
CCTGCCGATAGTGTGCCATTATACTAGATTCCGGCCACTTTTCGGTGGTGGTGGCCGGAATCTGGCAAATGTGAGTAGATGGCGATGTTTTTGTCAATTTCTAAACTTTTTTTCAGGGAGTGTTTAGTTAAAATAATAAACTTAAGGAGTTTAAAAATAGTTGAATAAAATATAATAGTATTTTCAGAATAGGGAAACAAACTGGCTTCGTTTGGTTCAAGATTGGGAATACTACTCTTGGTATTCCCAAAAAAGTTAAACAGTAAATTACACAATCTCTCATTTTTGGAATACTATTTTCAATATTATTTAATTTTTTTTAAACCCTCTAAATTTGTTAATTTAATTAAATACCCCTAAATATTTTTTTTAAAATTACAAAAACACCCCAACAATCCACATTTACCAGATTCCGGCCACCACTACCGAAAAATGGCCGAATCTGGTAGGATGGCACACTACCGGCTGAATCTGGTCGGTAGTGCGTCGATCTAGCCTTTTTCGCCAGATCCCCGTGGATCTGGCCCGAAAAGGCCAGATCTAAGGCCAAAGATCTGGCCGTTGATGGCCAGATCTTTGGCCGTAACACTCGTCCACGACGGCCAACAAACGGTCGTCGTTGACCATCAATGATGACCGTTTGTTGGCCGTCGTTGAAGCAAATACGGCATATCTGGCCTTTTCCGGCCAGATCCACCGTGGATCTGGCCGGAAAAGGCCATAGCGACACATGACCGACAAATCCAACTGGTCATGCGCCCATACGGCGACTCCGGCCACCTTCGTGGTGGTCGTCGCCTGGGGGTGTTTGAGGTGGGTTAGGGTATTTTTTGTTAACTTTTAATGTTTTATTATAGGGGGTATTTTGTAAAAAAATAAACATAAAGGGTATTTTATTAATTTATAAATTCTACATCGTCACCGTCCAATTCAACTTTTTTTTAACTTTTTTCAAAAAACTTTTCCCAAACCCCCAAATTTTGAACCAAACGGAGCCACTGGTATTTTGGAAATAGTATGAATAGGAGTAAAAAATATTAAACCAAACAGACCCTTAATTACAATAATATCCCTCACTTAAACTTAAAAATGGGGACTACAGCGAAAATCATAGGGTAAAATTCAATCCCTATCACTTATTGGGTCAATTGAACTCTTAGGATTGGGGTTTGTAGCCCCTGATAAAACCTGCCGTTAACTTTTGGCTTATCAAAGTTATCTACCAAGTAACCCCTAGAGTTCTGAGAGGGCGTTGTCTTTTTTGATATGCTACAAAAACTTTACTCTGTTCATGCAATTTTGTTACTTGTCAAATTGCTTACTTGTGTAGTTGAAATGCCGTTTATATGCCATATCGACTACGACTTAACAACTAGATAGATAAAGTAACTTAAAGAACTACAGTAAGGAGCCTTTTCATTCCTTTCAAGGGACAAGGGATTGTCAGGCCTTTGGTTATTTGTTTTTAGAGTAAATGACATATTCCCACCCAAGGTTTGACGAAATCTCAAGTTAGTACTATAAGTTCTATTTATTCCAGATTCTCACCTATAAAGTAACAATGTTATGAATTTTTAGGGTTTAGAGTGTGTAATTACCATAATGCCCTTAACCCTAAATTAATAAATTATGTTTTAACCCCTAAATTAGTAGAATTATAACTTATCATTTTATTTTCAAATTATATCAAAAACACCCTCGGTCACTACACACCCTCGTCAGAAACAGCCTGATCTAGGCTGTTTCCGACGACGTCAAACCTCCTGGTCACCTCCATCGCCTTCACCCTAGTCCGTCGTCCAAAACCCCTTTGCTTTCGGACTCATTTGCCCCTCTAATCGCCGGCGCCGTTAGGTTTAGGGTTTTGGTGTTCTTCATCGGATTCCGACGGCGAAAATCCAATTGGACACCATCAATGCAACCACCGTCTCCAAATCTATAAAACCCCTATGTCCCCAACAACCGTTTCGTAGTCATTCGTCGGTCGAGAGTTCGTGTTCATCGGCTGTTTTTCGATGAAGTGGTGGACGGCAAACGGTGAGCTGCCGTGGCTGGAAAGGTTAGGGGTTTTGTAGGGAAGGATGCGAGGAGTCAAATGGTGATGACAAATGTGATTTTGGGTGGAAGAATCGCCGGAAAAAGAGCAAAAAAATCGAGAACGTCGGCTGATAATGTGCGTCGGAGGACTGTTACAGGCGATGGTCTGCTAACGTGCATCGCCGATGTAAAATGACCAATTTATCTCTTTACCGTTACATCAAACGTTTTTTCGTCACTTTAAGGGTGGGAATCTGGAATAAATGGAACCTATGGTACTAACTTGAGATTTTATCAAACCTTGGGTGGGAATATGTCGTTTACTCTTTGTTTTTACCATATTCATTCTCAATTAGCACCAGAGGGCAGTGGCAACTGGCAACTGGCATCCCACTCCAAGCCAATACGATGCCCTATAACTCAAATATTAAATAAAAGAAGCTGCAACCTGCTGGAATATTGAAGCCAAAGATATCGAACTAAAGCAATAAGACATATTCTCTGTTACAAAGGCTTGACTTTTTTCTTCTCTACCTTATGTCATCAATGTCCCAGCACTTGTCCCTATCTAGTTTCTAATAATCATCCATATGTGAATCTGGAGCCGTCCCTTGGGGGATTTAAATTCAGAGCATACTGAATCCCAATGCGTCATATCCTTTTGCAGGACACCGAAAGCCTATTTTAATGTTACCTTAAATTATTCATAGTATATAGTTTTTATAGTCTGCCATTGTTGCGACTTGCGGGATTATCTTTCCCTTCTCCTAAGAAACTTATAGAAGAGTAAAAACCCATACGAAGGTTCATGCTTATTAATAAAGGTAGTTATTGATTCTAACTCTTCACTTGTTAGTCAAGCATTCAGTTAAACTGAGCTTAGTTTTGTATTATAATAGAATTTGAGGTAGACCTGACTTTTCACCCAATAAATCTTATTGAATGTGAGAATTACCCCTTCTTATGAATTAGTAGATTTGAGTGTGTCTAATCGAGTGTGACACTCTAACAACAGTAGCCGACCTAAACGGGGCGGTCTTTGTCTCCGTGACTGTGTTTGCATGTGGCCAACATGGGCGGTGGGTCCAAATCGGCAAATCCTATAAAGTAATGGCCCACCCCACCATACTTGTCATACGTTTCCGCGCAGGCGCACATGATCCTCACTTCTCCACTCTTTAAATACTAATGTTTCAAATTACAAGAATCTAGCTCTCTGCCTCTCTCCAAAACTTAATCGACATTAACAAAAACAGAGAGCAACAAGAATCCAACTCCTTCCTCATCTGCTAATACTCAAATGGCACGCATACAGTTTTCGATCATCTTATTTGCTCTATATCTTCTCCAGCTACTTTCAGGTACCACTAGAAGGATCATTAATTTTATTCGTTATATAGTGTTGCTGGTTATTGAGTAATTTTAATTGATGTACAGGAACATTGTCAGCGACGTTTACAATAACAAACAAGTGCAGCTACACGGTCTGGCCAGGGATACTTTCTGGAGCTGGAACTGCACAACTTTCCACCACAGGCTTTTCTCTGGAATCAGGCCAGTCAACTTCAATCTCGGTGCCTACTTCTTGGTCAGGACGTTTATGGGGTCGCACTTTCTGCACCCAAGACTCCACGACTAACAAATTCACTTGCCTAACCGGTGACTGTGGCTCTGGCACTCCAGAATGCTCTGGAAGTGGAGCAGCCCCTCCTGCCACCCTGGCTGAATTCACTCTAAACGGTGCAGGCGGGCTCGATTTTTACGATGTTAGTCTTGTTGACGGCTATAACCTTCCCATGCTGGTTACACCCCAAGGTGGAAGTGGAGGGAACTGTACTATTACTGGATGTGTTGCGGACTTGAACAATGGATGTCCGACGGAGCTTAAGGTTACTGAAACGGCGAATGGCGAGGACGTGGCCTGTAAAAGCGCATGTGAAGCATTTGGTGATCCTCAATATTGCTGTAGTGGAGCATATGCAACACCAGATACATGCAAGCCAAGTTCTTACTCCATGTTTTTCAAAACTGCGTGTCCTAAAGCTTACAGCTACGCCTACGATGATGGAACAAGTACCTTCACTTGTGCCGCCGCCGGTTATGCTATCACTTTCTGTCCTAGTCCAAGCACAAGGTAATTCATTTTCCAATCTAAATCCGCACGATTTTTGTTTACAGATTATAGTTTAGGATGTTACAAATCAATTTTTTTTGAAATTTTAATTTCACTAAGTAAACAAAACGTGGCAAAATACAACTGTGAGGATGTTACAGATTGGTGGTAAGAGTTGACAAACTGTAGCCAACCAAGATTTTTTTCTTATTGGGTCGGTTGGGGTTGGGGGTTTTATAAATGGGGCACATGTTCTAGTCCTTCGTTCTATAATATTGCTTCCCACGTTTCATTTTTAAAAAAGTATTTTTCATGATGTGTTTAAATAAAACATTTATAAAATCAAGCACTGTCCTTACTAATGTCTCCGGGTGATTTTGACTTGTGGGTGCAGTGTCAAGTCCGCCAATGGCCAATTCCCGGCGGCTGCTAATGTATCAGCCGGCTCTCGACATGCAACGCCTACTTCCATCGGTGCTACCATCGTAATTTCAGCTGCAATTTGGAAGTTGTGGCAACTCATGTAACTTGCCAACCTATTTACTCCAAATCACTATTGGATAACCCGACGATCAATTAGGATTTTTAGATATATTACTTAAAATGTCTTGAGTTCAGTTCATTCAGATTACTATTAAGGAGATTTACCTAACTGTTACCTTCAAGATTTCAGGGGACTAGTTGGTTCAAACACCCTTGTCAACCAAAATAAATAAAATAGCTTCTCTGCAACTAATACTAGTAGTGTAATTGAGACACTTCCCTTTTTGACTTTTTTGGGCTTGGGATTTTTGCTCATTTAGCCTTAGGCTAACGTCTTAGGTCCACTGAGTGGGTCCTGCAGGGTTTCGAGATGCTGCAAGCAGCTTGCCTCAAAACTTGGACGGCAAAAATAAGGCCCAACTTGTCAACTTGCTTGGACACTAGCCTGCAACACCATTCTGGGAATTCTTTAATCGAATTTCAGGTGAGAGATGTAGGAAGATACAAATACATACATCAGCAGTCACGTTGCTTGATTTGAAGACACAAACTATGACGCGGCGCTGGCGTATTGAAGTTTGTTTTTTTAAATATTTGATTTTCTTATTTCAAATTCCCAATACTAGAGAAGTAGTGGTGGAGGTAATTATTAATTATGTGTAAGGTTTAGCAACCGTCCGCCTAGTATTTGCCAATCGAGAAGAGATGATGAGTTCATGTATATATTCTTTTCTCTTGTATATATTCCTAGTGGCATTTTGCTTGGTGACAGTCGCAAAGTTTCTTTATTATTTACATATGGTAGATGCCCTATCTTTCTCGTACGAGTTTTTTTATATAATTCTTTAATGGAACGAAGTGAATTGAGTATTAGTATCTTCATTTTGTGGCCGTCCTTTTACAGTTTACCCTGTCCAGAACAAATTAATGAACAATCCTTTAGCAATTATAATATTGTCATAATCATCACTGGATGACCGGGTAGTCAATTAAGACTCTTGAATGTATTACTCAAGAGATTATGAATTTGATTTATCTCAATCTCTAATAAGGGTGATCATTGGAGCTCTTACTCGACTGGTAGTTTCAGGGTATCAAAGGAGGCTACTAATAGGGATGACCACTGAAACTCTTACTCAACCGATAGTTTCAGGTTCCGATGTGCGATAACTATCGCCATGTCTAAAGCCATATTCTATTCTCTCTAATGCTTGTAATGTAAAGTTTTAATATTATTGTGTACCTGAAACTGCGAATCGTTGTTTAACAAAGTATAGATAATCCATTTCTTTTTATCAGATGCATGAGCTTTATTCCGTAACAAATGGAGCCACTTATTACGGTTATTAAGATCACAGAAGAGTTGATTACTGCTGGGTATTCCCTCAAATACTAATCATGTTTAAGCAAGTCCTGAAGCAAAAACTTTATTCCGATTTCAACAACTGCTTGATTGTCAATTTTAAAACAATATATAAAAAGGCTAATATTCCCTTTTATGCGGTAATCTAAAGGTCAAAAAGCAATTCAAGCACCCATTATAATGCAACGTCAAAGAACCACTCAGCTTTACTTGCTCCACCACCTTTCCTTTTGGCCTCTTCGCTGCATCTCCTTCCTCTAACACAGTTCTAAAATTTTCATGGCCTGCAAGTATGTTATCTTATACTATACTTTTATGATCATATTATCCAGGATGACATATTATTCAATAAGAAATGTTAGGATGCTACTTGCACAACTCTTTAAAAAATTTCTAAAAATAAGTGAAATGTCAAGTTGCAATAAAAAAAAACTGTTTTCTAATAAATATAACTTAAAAAAATATTTATAAATTGTGATTACATTAAAAAAACATATCCTTATGTTTGGAGTCAGTATCAACCAGAAACGTCTACAAATATTTCTCATATAAATTTCTAAGAGGTTACATCAAACAATGGCATGCTGTCAGCATTACTATGTATATTAATTCTTCATAAATTTCGTGATTCAATCTGACGGGGGAGAACTGCTAGAACTCGGCTGTGCTGAATCTGAAAAGCAAACACGTCATAAATAAATATACAATAAAGACATGCAGTACACAATGATTTACTCTGGTTCGTTCCAATTAAACAACTATATCTAACATTTAAATTGAAATTTTTTATTGAGTATCAGAATTTGACGCAATTACAATGACAACTCACTCTCTCACTCTCTATTTCACATTAGGTTTTTTATTATTACAAAATACTCGTAATAGAAAACCCTAAAGCAGACAATCCGAATGAGTCGTCGTAGGCAAACAATTTGTACGTTAAGGCTAAAAGAAGTATACACCATATCCAATAGGCTGAACACATATCTCAGATTCTGGAAGGATTGGCGTATATCATAGTGCCTATCATGGTCAATCAGATAGTGCTAAATTCATGTATCTGTTCTCAGACGTTTAACTTCAAATACAAAGATTCTTTACTTGTGTTCATAGATCTCCCGTTTCAAGTGATCAGCTATCTGTTCCTATCATTTCCATTTTCAATAATACATTCATGGTGAAATATTAGAGCACACAACAAAATCAACAAGTTCACATCTCCGTCCGGACAAATTAAAAACTATAATAATAATAATAAAGAAAAGAAGCAAATTCACATCAAGCATTGCGGATAAGATGACTCAGAGGTGGGTCAGGACCAACTATGAAAGTGGCATTAACATGTGAACAATTGTGCAGAAACACGCTTTTTCTGGTTTTGTGAATTCTGATCATATGCAGTAAAATTTCCAGAGAAAGTTTGAACAGGACATTTTACATTTTGGTTTGACAAATGACAATTCACGTGAAACTGTACACAAACATTGCTATGCAGATATAGTTTTTATTGCAATAAGTTCCTGAAAACAAAAAACCAGATTATAATTTATAGCTATATTAAAACTGAAAGCCTGGTTCATTCTTTAAGACGCTCAATCTTTCCTGCAATAGATTCCTTTACTTCTCATATGTACATAAATCTGTCAACTTCATACACGTATTCAGTTGTCTTATCCTGAAGAACTCGTTGTATGAAAAGAGTTAACTTGTCAAATACTATTAATTTTTGTCAAAAAAAATCATCACTTTTTATCGCGAGCGTTGATTAAGGTGGCTATAAACAGATAAGATAATTAGACTAATAAAAAATTTCTGAAAGCAAATTATATCCTGATGGGCTGCTACCAAAAGCAGCCATTACTATTGGTGGTCTTTAAAGCTGAAGTTTTCTCAGAGAAATTCTGTCAATTAGTCTACGAGAAGTCCACAAATGCGCCAAATTTTCATGGCTTTATAGCACAAAAGCTATAATCTCACTGGTATTCTGAAACTGAAGTATGAATCAAATCTCACTTTTCCCAGCTAATTGGTGCACCCATTAAACTTTATTGATTTTTGTTTTTTGTCAAGCCCACATGCTAAAATCTTCAAGAAAGTTTTAGGCAAGTGACTTCCATGTCATGGATGGCAAAGTGTCTATACATTCTCATTAAAAAATTAGAAAATTGCAGAACCTTCAAGAACATATGAACCAGGTCTTTGCATATGTTTACTTCCAATTCTGTACAAACTAAATCAGAACGGTAGCAGTTTTCTAAGAATTTCAGGGTATTCTTATGCTGAAACTACTTGCTAAAATTAAATGACTTTGTTATGCCTGAAAAAGTTGGGCTGACGCAAAGCCCTGTCAGCGTAAGCGGTCAGAGCTTAGGTAAGTCCAGCAGCCATTCAGACGTTGCCACGTCGCACGCTGATGCAAGTGACATGCTCATGCCAGTGTAGTGGGTGTGTGCCAGGCTGGTGGAAGGCTGGAAGCAATCCACGTGTCCAATCCCTACAAATGTCGAGTAAATCACTCGAGCAGGTAAACAACGGGACGCAAGGAAGGATTTGCACTGCAATCTGACCCACTCCTTGATTTAGTAATCATTACCTTAATTCATCCTACTATAAATAGAGGGATCCTCTACCGCTTATGAGATTAGCTAATTTCTGTCTAGAATAGTATATATATACTCTCTTTCTCTCTCTTGTAAGTCAGCTCGCTGAACGCGACCTGATCTCATATATTAATACTATACTAGTGGACGTAGGATTCACTTACTTAAGCATCTGAACCACTTTAAAAACTATTCTTCGTCTTTTATTCAGTCCAATGCCCCCATACACATGTGTCTTTTGAGTCAGCTAAGCATTTCCTACGTGCGTTTAGTTAGTGTCAAAATCATGCATCAACAGACTTAATCCCTTCAAATGAAATTCGTATGGACCATATATACATGATTCCATTTTGTTAGAATCTAAATTGCATAAGCTGTTTTGTCTCTTTGCTTCAAAATTCACAGAAATGGAGAATATTTTGAAAATTCTTAAGACAAAATTGAGAGGATAATATATATTTAAGAATTAAAGAAAGCAAATTAAGAAAAAGGCAGTTTGAAAGCAACCATATCTTGATAAGGCAAATTGAAACTAAAGCCATTTAGTACAACTTTGCCTCTTCCAATCAATATTTGCTTCCACCTTAGATATACGTCCTTTGACCTCCTTTATAAATCACCCTAATGCACCTTCTCCAATCTTTCGTAGCATTGTCGTATTAAACTCCTCCTAATCTTCCTTTGTAAAAACTATATTAATTTTATGCCTAGTTGGCATAATAATAATCTTTATTGCAAACTTTTTTTTGTTTTTCTGTTTTTTATCATTGGGGTGTTTGCATCAGCTTGCATGCACCTCAATTAATCCTCAATCTCCCGAGGCCCTCAAAGTTTAACTGAATAATCCTCCAGTGGCCACCTAATAGCACCTGAGGGGGACTCGAACTCAAAGTTTGAAGAACCTCTTTTTGTTCTTTTACTATTAGGCCATCCAACGATGGTTTTATTACAAACTTAATGTGAGAGTGAGAGCCACTTTTCCTCATTACTCACATAATACAAGCCGTTCTATTTGAAAAAAATAAGTTAAGCAAATCAAAAAATTATTTAAAGAAAACAAAAGATTCTATATATATGAACCCTTTTAACAAATAAAGTCCTCTCCTTACTATCAAAATGACAAAATCACTGTAGTGGATGATGCAAAACTTTAATAAAGAACGATCCAACATGCAGAAAGAAAAACTGAAAAAGGGGATGAGCTGCTGCTGATGCCTATTAAAAAGATAAAGTTACAAATTCTATCCACATGTTACTTTACACGGCATATTAAGCATCGCCATGGATGGCGATAGAAGTGTTGGTTTTCGAAACAAATAGATAAAGCATTAGCATTACCGTTTCCTTTTTGATATGTACTCTTAATTCTTAAATAGGGTTCTGATAAGTTTCATCACATTATCAAGAGATATTATATTATAAAGGAAGTCCAATATTAATTGCACTGTGAGAAGAGAACTTTACTTGAATTCTAATATTTTGATGTTAAATGCTTAACAGATGTAGTATTACCATTACTGAAGAACTGAACAAGCCTTGAAACATAAGCAAATAACAAGTAATCAAAATAGTACAAGTATGTTGCACTTTCTGCAGGTATACATATATAGTTAATTAGTTGAGATAGACCTTCCACTATATCATGTGGTTCATTTTATTTTATTTTATTTTATTTTTTTATAACCGAGGATGTCTGGGCCAGTTTACGTGTACCTTAACTAATCCCTTGGTTTTGGAACCCTGGAATTACTGGGGGAATAAGAGCTCCAGTGACTATCCCTATTAGCAATTGAGGATGGACTTGAACTCAAGATCTCTTAAACAATATAACCAAAAGTCCATATCGAACCACTAGGTCACTCAATGATCGGTATATGTGTGGTTCATTTTGATTACCTAATTATTAATTAAATTGTTAGAGATGATAAATCATCTTTCTCTACTCAAGTCACACTCGACCACATTTTACAATTTGTTTATTCAAATAATCGTTTTTCTTAATTTGTCGTCTACTACTGTGTACCACACGTCTCCCACTTTCACATAGCCATTTCATAACTTTTAGCAAAAGATTTGATTTTGTTTTGTTTATAAACGAAATAACAAGGGATGGAAGAGTTAAGAATTGGGTCGACAAAGCTCTTTGCACTCGAACTTAATATACTATAAATTCTTGGCTACCAGCAAGTCAGTGAATTCAAAACTGGGTCCATTTGGATGGATGGGGAAGAGTTAGGCAACGTTTACATATGTCCATTCAAACAACCTTTTTTTTCTCAATAAAACAAAAATTTTACAATGATGAACTTTAATTTCATAACATAACATACACAAACCTGACCCAACGAAAAAGCTAGAAGCCTAAGGGGATAGGGACACTACTCAATCAAATCTCTCTAGGGCAATTACCTTTGGTTGATCGAATGGTTCGATAAAGACTCTTGGGTGTATTACTCAAGAAATTCTGAGTTCGAATCCCTCATTGGTTGTTAATAGAGATAGCCACTAGAGTTTTTACTTGGTCGATAGTTCCAACAGTTCTGAAGGATTAGTAGAGGTATGCGTAAACTGGCTTGGACACCTTTAGTCATAAAAATAAAAAAAATAAAAAAAAAATAAAAATCTCTCTGGGGTGTCTAAGTGTCTTTGAATTCTAATTCAGTGCTAGTTCTCATGGCTTGTCTTTGATTATGAGTCATTCAACCTAAAGATAATTCAAAAGACATGGATGGATGGGGAAGGATTCAAGTATAGCCAAGAATATTAATGTCCATTCAAACGATTTCTTTTTGTAACTGAAACCGAACTTTACCATTATGAGCTTCAATCTGATAACAAAAACGTAGACAGAGCTGACCCACTGAAAAAGAAAAAAGAAGACTGGGACAAAACTTGTTTCAGAAGTAGCACTAAGAAATGTGAAATCCATGTGACTTTGTACAAAGTTTTTTTCAGATATATAGCGTTAAGACATGCAGATTGTGATGCTGTTATATCCATGTGACAATATTTAATTAAAGCATCGTATATAAACATTGGCTCTGATTGCTTTGGAACCAAATCATATCTTGAATATTTTCACAAATAGGAGGAGAAGAGAAGCCAAGGGTTTGCTTTTACTTTGTGTCTTAAATTTCTTATTTCTTTCTCTTTAAATTGAAACAACAAAATTTTCTAAAGAATTAGGGGGGCGTATCTAAAGTATACCCAGTGGGGTCACTTGACCCCATTGAAATTCTGAAATCATTTAAAAATAGGTATATATTATATAGCAATTAACAATTTTGACCCTACTAAAATTACTTATATTTTATTGACCCTACTAATATATTTTCATATTTTATTGATTTTGTTATTCGAAAACACTCATATTTTTCTTCACGTTCTCTCTTCCTCAGTTTCTCTCCTCTTCTCTCATACTTTCTTTTTCCTTTGGTTGGATTGATCAAGAAAAAACGATTCATTTGAAGGTCACAAAGTAAGATAATGCTCATTTTTTGTTATCTTACTTAAAAATCTCTTCTTCTATCTTTCTTAGTTGATGAAAGATCATGAGTTATATTGCTCTATATGATATGCTTATTACTCTTGTCATTACATTTTTTTATACTTATTACTTCAGTATATATTTTATTATAAATTTCTCAACTTAAATCTTTTGATCTCATTGATTAGAAATCCTAGCTACTTCCCTAGTGGTAATATAGGCAAATACAAGGATACATTTTGAAATTATGCAGAAATTTATTATAAAATAATGAAATAGTCATAAATTCTCAAAATTTTCTATAAATATTGTAACAAAACGTTTTCGACATAATTAAGCTAAATTTTTTTATTTATTTAAAATATTGGTTTAACCATTTTTATCTTTCCTCCTTTCCCACAATGAAAAGAAAAGTTTACTGTTGCATAGGAACAACTTTAAATGGATTTCTTTTTACCAATAATGCTACAGACACTGAAAGTTTACACCGAAATTTTGTACCGAACGACGTGTCACTGAGTCAGATGCAATCATGTAGCACATTAACAACTATTCCGCAAATGAACGACCGTCTATTAAATATGGACGAGTGTCCATGATTATTGGACGATCGTTCATTTTAAATGGACTCCCGTCCATGCGAAAATAACAATGGACTCTAGTCCATATTATATGGACGGGAGTCCATTTACTATGGACGGGTGTCCACCTAGAATGGACGCCCGTCCATAGTTTAAATTAAAAAAATTTTAAAACAAAAATCATGGACGAGTGTTCCTATTAGATGGATGCCCGTCCATTGACACTTGAGGAAGAGAAATGGGTTAATTATTCAGTTTATTCTATGTCGAACAAAGAAAAAGAAAGAATTTTGAACTAGTAGGAGATAGTTTCACGTAGAAGAAGTAAGCTATGCTGTTAGAGTGGACACTTGAGATTCATGATTGAGGTAGTGAGGTACCAATTATTATGTATTATTGTAATTGCTCAAGTGTCAATGTACAGGCGTCCATCTAATAGGGACGCCCGTCCATTGAATATGAACATATGTCCATATATTATGGATAGATGTCCATGATTTTATTTTTAAAATTTTTTAAATTTAAACTATGGACGAACATCCATTCTAGGTGGAAGCGCGTTCATATAATGTAGACGAGAGTCCATTGTTATTTTCGTATGAACGGGAGTCCATTTAAAATGAACGGCTCCATATTTGATGGACGGCCGTTCATTCGCGGAATAATTATTAATATGCTACGTGGTTGTGTCTGACTCAGGTGACACATCGTTCGGTGCAAAATTTCGGTGTAAACTTTCAGTGTCCGTAGCATTATTGTTCTTTTTACCTCTTCTTTTCTTTACTGTAGTGGCTACTTGGACTTTATTTTGGAATGCATGAAGAGTCAAATATTTTGGCAATTCCTCGTGGAGTTATCTGATAATTATCCACCAGCTTATGCACACCTCAACTAATCCTTCAAGGACCTTGGAACTACCTTTTGAATAATAAGAGTTTTAGTAGCCACCTTTATTAACAACCGAGGAGGGACTCGAACTCAGGACCTCTTGAGTAATACACCTAAAAATTCCTATCAAACCACTCAATCACCCAGGGTTTGATTGCAAATTTGAGTATTGTTAAACAGAGGAGCCTATATATAGGCAATTTCAAGATAATAATCAAGTACAAATTCAGTCTATGAAAGGAAACAAGAATATTTTAGTTGTATATATTTAAAATTAATACCAAATAGTATATAGTTAGCATGTTTGTGTATAAATCATAGAATAATATTACACTTATGAATACTTTATGCAAAATGACTTGTCAAAATATGATTGGATGAATTAATATAAAAATCAACTTAATAGATGCATATTAAATGATAATGAATGATAAGTCAATGCAAGAATACTATCGTGTCACTTCGTATAAATTATTTTGTATAGAGTCTTTGTAAGTATAATATTACTCTAAATCATTGGTGTATATTATTATATATTTATTAAAAGATTCGATAATTTAAAGCTGCAGGAGGCCAGGGACAACTTAGCCAGAAACATTAAGAGATTTGCTCAATAGATGGTGAAATTATATTCAATGGGGGGCAATAAACCTATTTCCCCCTCACCCCTTTTGATTATACTAACCCTAATTTGTTTATTAAATAGTTGTTGCACTTTCACCTTCTTATTCAGTTATTCTTATTCTGGTAAAAGTTATTTGACCATTTCGTGTTTGCTTCCTTTCCAATCCCATCATAAAAGAAAAAGAAAAAAAAAAAAAAAAAGTGAACTGCTATAACAAGAGGATCCGATTTCCTTTTAACCTCCTTTTCTTTACTGTTTTGGCTGCTTGTTCTATTCTGTCTTTTAGTTTACGACTAACATATTACTTGAAGGCAATATTTACAAATTCCTACATGACTTAAACCTTGGAAGCTTTTCTCCAGATTAAGCTAGCAAATATGAAAATTGTTTATCAACAAATCTGAAGAGGAGATGAGTATGATTAGTGGTTTATATGAGTAGCCCAGCGGTAAGGGCAAACCGTTGCAAATGGTCCAATCCATAGTCCCAAGTTTGATTCTCCAACTGGCGCAAAGGTACCCATGCATGACTTACCTAGCAGGTCATGGCAGTGGGGTTGCTGTGGGATAACTCTCTCTAATGATTAATTGAAGTGCGCGTAAACTGACAACTCTTTCTCTAAGAGAATAGCTTTATACTAAGATACATTCAAACTTTAAAGAAAAATTGTCAAATAACTACATTTTTGAAGGTGTTAAGGTAAAATAACTAGCTTTGAAATCCCTTTCCATATTAACCATTTAACTTTTACAGTGGTTTGTATTACCCCTATATAGTTTATCCTCTGAATCCCCTTCTTTCTTTTTTCACTACTAATTTATACTCTCATTTCTCCAACACATAGAATTATAGTCATAAGAGAAAGAGTTCATCATCTAAGGTTTCAAGTTAGATATCTAAAATATTGTTATGAAATTAATTGTATTATGTTTAAACCATAATACAATTAATTTCATAACAATTTAAACCATAATACAATTAATTCATATTAAAAGTCGACGCAACGTTGACTTGATTTAAGTTTTAGTTGACTTTAGCTTAGGTTAGATTTAATCAAAGTCATGAGAATTTATATTATAATCTTTGGAAGCCAAAAACAAAAGAAAATTAAAAGAAGTTTTGCTCAATGTTTACTCAACACATTTACTCAAAATTTTGCTTCTCATAGATTTATTCAAGCAGGAAAGTATTGTGTTATTGCATTCTTTTCTCTCAGGTTCTTGATATTGTATTATTATTATTATTATTATTTTACTTAAGGTTTTGTATTTTTTAAAGTTTTCGCTAGTTGTTTGACAAACAATGGTGGAGCCGCGAAGGCCTTTGCTTGACAAAAATCCTGGATCTTCCACTGGAAGTATGTAAGTTGGCTCAAAGGGGGAGAGAAAGAGAAAAGGAGAAGAAAGAAGAAAGGGAAGAAGAAGGAAAGAGAAGAAGAAAGGAGAAAGAGAAGTGTCGGCGGATGAAGAAGAAGAAGTTGGGTTTCTAGAATTGAAATAATTTATATGCAAAATTGTAAATTATTGTACCCTCTCATAATTGAAAAACTTACACCTATGTTCTTTTGAGCTTGTGGAGGCTCGCAAGCCTCTCGAGCCAAGTACTGGGTGGCTTGAGCTTGCCTCGAATGGGCACCTGAGTCACTTGAGCTTGAGCTCAGCTTGGCTAGGCTACACCCCTAGTTATTTATAAACAACGATGAAACAAAAAGTCGATGAATGAAAATTTCATAAATATAGACAGAAATGGAAACTGTCAAAAGAAAAAATAAGTAAAATTAAAAGGAGCTTTGTGGAAAAAGAGATGATAATCATAAAAGGACCCATTTGCTGAAAGATAAAAAGATACTACTACTACTTGAAAGAAAGTAAATCAAATCTTCACCCCACATAATCGCATTTATTATCATACAAGATCTCCAAAGTAACATGTGATTTGCCTCCTCTTTCCCAACAATTTCACCCTTTATCAATCGATTTTCTGCCACCGTCTTCTGACGGAACCCAATATAACACCGTTAATTGAGTGATCAAACAACCGACGAGTCTCCGTCGTTGACCAATGGTCGGATTTTAATTATTTAGGCCATGTACAGAATACGCTTGCATATGCTAGCTAGGACATGGACATGTTGCATGTTCACTATTTCTCCAATTATTGACCTGCACGAGCCTAAATCAAATCAAAATATTATGAGTAATACTACGCTCATAACTTCTTCTCACAAACTTTTTCTGATAATCTCGACATGACAGCTCGTGATTGGTCAACTTGCAAATAGATCCCACATGTTTGTTATAGGTCCTACCTGCCAATTTGTTAACTAACCAATCGCGAATTGTCACATCAGGATTGTGAGACAAAGTCTGTGAAAAGAGGTTGTAAATATAGCATTTTTTAAATATTAAATTCTATTTTAGAGGCACAAAATGGCCTCTATTTAAAAAAAAAAAAAAAAAAAAAAACCCATTTAATAAAATTAAAAAAGCTTTTTATATACTAAAATATTGTGTAATACTTCAATTAATTGTTTGTTTCTGCTTTATTTTGTTAATTGGATGGAAGCTGGTGATATGTGCGGTCTGAGGAATAAGCTAAAGGCTTATTTGTTGGTGAGTGGACCTAAGTTGACAGGAGCCCAATGGTGCAGTGAATTTGTGAAGTGAAGTACGTTGGGTTGAAGAGGAAATCGATTATAAATAAGGGACAGAGCGATCAGTCAGATTCCCCCACCACCACTACCTCTCATTTCCCTCACTTTCCTCCTTCTTCTTCTTCTTCTATCCACTCTTTCTCAAAAGAGTGGAGAGAAGGAATTTTAATTTAATTCTTGGTTTTATACGTTTTGTTCCCTCCACCATCGCTGTCTTCTTCTTTCTTCTTTGTTTGACCCCTTCAATTTTGTTTGTTTAACCATTCTTATTCAACATTAATTCTTCATTTTACGTCCAACAAAACAAGTTGCAAGGAAACTTGTCATGGCTTTTTTCACTCACCATTACCATTCTTTTGCTCAGCTAGTCATCCCGAGCTTCATTCTTCTGTTCGTTTCAAAAGGTTAATATACAAAAAATGAAAGCTTTTATGTTAATTTTAGTACTATATATTCAATTGAACTTTAATTCATATCTTATAATTAAATTAACTTGCAGGTGTTGAAGCTAACAAATTCACATTCATCAACAAATGCGATTACACAGTGTGGCCAGGGATTCTGGGCGCTCCAAAACTAGACAGCACAGGCTTTGAACTCCCCAAAGGTACTTCTCGTTCTTTCCAAGCACCAACAGGTTGGTCAGGGCGTTTCTGGGGCAGAACTGGCTGTAATTTTGACGGCTCAGGCCATGGCACCTGTGCCACAGCCGACTGTGGCTCTGGCCAAGTAGAATGCAACGGAGCTGGAGCTACCCCACCGGCTACCTTAGCCGAGTTCACACTTGGCTCTGGCTCTCAAGACTTCTATGACGTGAGTCTTGTTGATGGTTATAACGTACCCATGATTGTTGAGGGGAATGGAGGATCAGGTGCATGCGCCGCCACTGGATGTGTTACAGACTTGAACCGAAGCTGTCCAAATGAACTGAGAACGGAGGGGGGAACCGCTTGTAGAAGTGCTTGTGAAGCGTTTGGAAACCCAGAATACTGTTGCAGCGGCGCGTATAATTCACCAGCCACCTGTAAACCCTCTATGTACTCAATTGTTTTCAAGACCGCGTGTCCCAAATCTTATAGCTATGCATATGATGATGCCACGAGTACCTTTACGTGTAGCGGTGCGGATTATACCATTACATTTTGTCCTACTTCTCCAAGGTATTTTGGGATGTTTCTATAAAGCGTTTAAGCCTTTACAGGTTCATTAGGTTCATGATTTGATATAAATTGGAAGCATATGATCTGTGAAGATGCAATTATAAAGACATTTATGTGGAACTGATTCTTTTGTACAGCTTAAAGTCAGCAAGTAATTCACCTCCAAAGGGAACAGGAACAACAGATGAACCAGAAACAGGATCAGGACCTGTTGAGGCAGCTTCATTTGCAAGTTCATGGTTGGCAAATTTGGCCATTGGAGACTCAACAAGAGTCCACCCCCCTTGTTCTTCTCTTCAATATGGTTTAGTTGTGGCCATTTCTCTCATTATCTCATCTCACATGTGATTTGGAGAGCAGAGGAAAAGCACCGACTTTGATTTTGCCTAGCTAGGGAAAAAAAAAAATGACAAAATCCAGATAGTAAACAACCCACTTCCAAATCCAGAATATTTTAATGTTAAATACTTTTATTATTAGCATTAATATGTAAAGCAAAGCAATGGTTTCTTTTTAGTAATAGAAGGTGTTTTATTTTTTCCATTTCACTTTGCTTTATGCTTTCATTTATATGGTTCTCTAGCATTCTAGTTAAAGCAAAAGATTCATTAAGAGAAAGTAATCTAAACAACCAACAGCACTTTGAGACTTGTGTCTTCTTTTCTTTATTTCTATGATTAGTTAAAAGAACAAAAGTGTATGCATAAGTTTGGTGGATTTATGGGTTGCTACGGCGTGCGGAAGAAGAAAGCAAAGATGAAATCTGGAATCGTAAGATGAATGTATAAAGGAAAAATATTGAAGTGAAATTTATTGTGTGAGATTTTTCCATCGTTGAATTTAGAAGCCAAGACCTGATTTTCTTTGCTTCTAAATTCCAACAGCTATAGACAGTTAATAGTTGAAACTTTATGAAGATATTTTAACTGTGAGTTAGAATTTTTTATATGATGTAAGGGCGCACTCTTGGATATTAAATTGACAAAACAATCATAACCAGATGAATGACACTTGAAAAAAGCATTTCATAAGATAAGATTATTAAGTGAAAGATTTGAGAAATGATGAAAAACAACATCATTATTTAAGTCAAATCATAATTCATATACCCTCCAACCATCCGTCCATCCCCCTCTAACAAGAGGATCATTTTCAGACCCAAATTATTTTTCTCATAGTTAGTGCAAAAACTACCATCAATATTTCTTCTGGTTCAAGTGAGTAGTATACAAGCAAACTGTGATTATCCCTTGGTATGCAAGGTTTGCGGTTGAAACTTGAATGGTGTGTTCGGTAAAGTCAGTACAGGAATTTGTCCTTTATTGTATTGCGATAAACGACAATACATAAACACAATAATTAAAAGATAGGTTGATTAAGAAGTGGTGGAATGTCACAGTAGAAGGATGATAGGACAATATGAGGTGGGTGGGTGGGTTCCAAATATTTGATATGATGGTAATGTTATTGAGATGGCAGAGCAGTGGGTCGGAGTCGGAGTCGGAGTCGGAGTATAGCTGTTGGTGATGGAAATAAAAGGTAAAGAAGCCAATAGAATTATGATCCGAGTATAGCCGTCTACAGGACTATGATGTTCAAGAAGGTGAAGGGTTGGAGGAGTTGATTCTTCAACTTGTGTGTGTGGGGTAACAACCGTGACTGCATAAGGAAGGAAACAAACCAACTTTTTCTACAAGATAAGAAGAAGACGGCTGCAGTCTATTCATTCCTTTGATGCTTCTCCTTTCAGCTTTCTCAAAACCTTACAGCGTCACAAAAGTTTTTACTCCAATAAGGAACAATTCTTAAAGGAAAACCGAATATGACTCAAAGCTTTTGTCAACAATGGTAGGGTAAGCTACAGAAAGCTGGTTTGAAAGAGGTTAATATTATTATTAGAGTAATACTACATCAACAAATTTCTCTTACAACGTAACTCACAATTGGTCAGTTTATAATTAATTAATAGGACTCATGCGAGACCCGTGTGGGATCTGTTGTGAACTGACTAATTACGAGCTACCACGTTAGGGTTGTAAGAGAGAGTTATTGGTGTAATATTGTTGGTGTAATTAAGTGTGGTACCCTTTTTTTTTAATGACCGGAGGCGTCCAAACTAGTTTACGCACAGTCTCTCAAGACTTTGGAACTATTAGCCGGGTAAGAGCCCCAGTAGCCAACCCTATTATCTGGGTCAAAGCTTTTGTCAACAGTGGTAGGGTAAGCTATAGAAAGTTGGTGCGAAAGAGGTTAACATTATTATTAAAGTAATATTATATCAACAACCTTCTCTCACAACCCTGATGTGGTAGCTCGCAATTGGTTAGCTTGCAATTAATTAGTGAGACTCATGCGGGACTTATGTGGTACTCGTTGTGAACTGACCAATTACGAGCTACCACGTCAGGGTTGTGAGAAAAAGTTTGTAAGAGAAGATTATTAGTATAGTATTGTCAGTGTAATTAAGTGTGGTACCTTTTTTTTTTTTTTTTTTTTATGATCGAAGGCGTCCAAACCAGTTTACGCACACCTCAACTAATCCCTAAAGACTTTGGAACTATTAGCCGGATAAAAACTCCAGTAGCCATCTCTATTATCTGGGTCATACTTATTTAATTATTCTAATATCTGGGCCATGATTTATTAGATTGATTCAGATTAAAGTATATAGTGCGAATCTAAATTAATTTAACAACGGTTTACCCTACTAACATGATTAACGGATAAGATGACAAATCTCTTTTGACTAAACAAATATATAATTGTGGAATGTGGATTGATTTGATTTAGCTAAATCATTTGATTAGGGAAATTTGTCCATGAAAGTTAGGCAATAGGCAGTTCATAGTGTGAAATAATCAATGAGATTAGCAGTGTTATTCACACGATTAGTTAACTAAAAACGTTTTTTTTATGGTACTGGACAAGTGTTTCATCAAGATATGCTACAACTTTCTTTTGTATCAAAGTTATCAAGCAGAAATACTTCCTCTAAAAGTACTTCAAATTTTCAAAACACAATTGGGACAAAAAAAATGTGTGTTTGGTTTACTATTTTCTACCATATTTTCAAAATAACTGTTTATTTCATTATTCAGAAAATATTATTATATTTTATTCAATACTTTTAGACTTCCTAAATTTGTTAATTTAACTAAACACCCTCCAAAAAAAGTTTAAAAATTAACAAAAACACCCCCACCCACCCACATTTACCAGATTCTGGCCACCACCGTCAGAAGGTGGTCAGAATCTGATGTAATGACATACTACCAGTTGGATCTTGCCGGTAGTGCATTGATTTATCATTTTTCGGCCAGATCCATCGTGGATCTGGCCAGAAAAGGCCAGATCTTTGGCCAGATATGACCGTAGATCTGGTCGTAAATCTAGTATTTTCTAGCCAGATCCACTACGGATATGGCTGGAAGGCTAGTCATGCGTCGATACAACGACTCCGACCACCCTACGACGGTAGTGGCCTGCTGCCGGTATTTAATGGGTGGGTGAGGGTGTTTTTGTAATTTTTAATGTTTTTATTACAAGGATGTTTAGAAATTAACAAATCTAGGGGGGTGTTTTTGTTAATTTTTAAATTCTATCTCATTATTCTCACCAAACTCTAAAAATATCAAAAATACTATCCAAAATACTAAAACAAACACACCCGAAGTAATAAGTCCAGCTTTTATTATAATCAAATACAGATTGCACACAAGATCCAGGAGGGTCCGGCTGTAACAAAATAAAAATCTGGGTTCTACTATGCTAATATTTGTTATTAGAGAATACCAGTCCTTAAATCGTGGCTAAGAGAAGTAACTTTACGTTAATGGTGAACAGAATCTAAGGATGGCCACTGGAGGTGGAGGATAACTTTACTTCCTGTTAAGTGTAATTGTGCCTGATAAAATATCTGTTCTCAAACTTTGTCAAAGATAACAATAATAATTAGATTATCGTTTAGGCATATTCTCATTTTTTAATGCTTTTGAAACACAGAGCATCGTTCCTTTTTGTTTTGAAGTTGCTTTTCCCCAAAAGATTGAGAGAGACAATTTTAGGTTATAAAATTACCAAGAATAAGTTCGAGGTGGGATACTCTGCTAATTACCTATAGGATTAGCCGAGGAATGCATAAATAGGCCCAAACACCTTGTTTAAAAAAAAAAAAAAAAAAGTCCGAGGCATGTTCGATTTTTCCATTGGCAAATTCATAAAACAACCAAGATATAACCATTGTTTTAAAACTCAGACCAAAGGGCAACTCGTTTTGCTGCCCGGGTCACGGATCAATCGGTTGGACCGATGACGTCAGCGATAATTTTATTTTTAAAACATTACATATTAATCCCTTAAATTTTAATATATTATAAAAATTCCCCTAAAAAAGTTCGAATTAGTCCCCAAAATTTTTATTTATTATCAATTAATCCTTAAACTTTTGACATATCTCTAAAACACCCCTACAAAATTACATTAACCCTTATAATTTTAAAATATTACAAAAATCCCCTAAGACCTGAATCGGACCAAAAAAGTTATCAAGTTTCAGTTCGACCAATCGATCCGGTCCAGTTTTTTAAAACAGAGGATATAACCACTGAGCTTGTGGTCAAATGACAAGACCTTAGTCATTTAAATAGATTACCCATAGATCTTATGATCGAGTTCTCACAATGACCACCAATCACATTAGTGATTTAACTGATTTATTGGATTTGTAAAGTATTTAATGAGTCTAAGGGATTAAACCCTGTTATTAAAAAATAAAAATAAAAAAATAACCAAGATATAGTTTGTCGTAACATGTTTTAAGTCTAATCCTAAATTTTTTCATCTTTAACGTGATATTATTTTATCATCTATTACATCATCCAATCATTTAAATGTTGTTGCTATATAAAAAAGGCACATTATTCTGATTTTTGCAATAGACCAATAGTATTTAAAAGCCAAAAAAATCGTCACACTGACCAATAAATAATAGTTTAAATGATCCACACATCAAACACAGCATCAAATAGCTTTTGACGTTATTCTACAGCATTCTTAAAGTGAAGGGTCTCTGATTACCCCATTGAAGGCTACACCTTAAAGCTTTACAATGCAAAGATAAGGATTCTTCCATCAAAAAGTTCCAGAGAACCCAACCATATTAACCCTAAAAACAAAACCACAATAAAATTGATCAATAAAAAACAACATCCACTTTGCAAACCATGAATCTGTAGGACCTACTACGGGACCCTTTTATGTAGAAATAGTGTCTTTACAATTGGATTTCCACCCACTCATGCCCTCCAATTCACTTAGGTCAACTAAATATGAAGTTTCCCTAAGAAGTGCTTCTAAGCCTGAACTATGAGCAGAAAATAATGAGGACTAGGTTCAAAGTGTTCATAGTGTAATTCTGACCAATAATGGGAAGCAATGATCTTTACTGTAGTTAGGCCAGGATTCATCTCCGTTTATGAACATCTGATGACACTTCCAAACTTCTTCGTTGTAATTCTCTGTTATGCTAAAACGCAACCCAGCTTCTTCAATTTCTTCTAAAAACTTAACCAGCGAGTCACCTCTTTTAGGGCTGAAAAAAATAGCTTCTGAGAGTCCCATATTTTTCAACAAGAGTTTTACTACTCGAGCAAGATCTTTATGGAATTCTTTAAAGAAAGTGCTGTCAAAATGACATGTCAAGAACATCAAAGTGGATAGATTTATCTAAGAAGTCAGAAAGTAACATTAGTGTTTGCTTACATGTGTATATGCATTCATGCATTGCATACTACATGCTCGTACATTTTGTCGATTAGTGTAGAAAATTAAGATATCTAAGAATCCCAAGGCCATTAAAAATTGTAATTGACAAACAAGCGTTACCCACTAAACACTTGACAACTCAATTATAGAAGTTAAATAAAATAAAAAGTGAGGTAATGAACAATAGCAGATGAAAAAAGAAGCTTATTAAAAAAACAAAAACAAAAAAAAGTTCATGTGCATCCGTTCACGCAACAAGCATTATGTAATAGGCAAGAAGCAATTTTTCAACAAGTGAAAAGAACTTAGACATATTGACGTCTCAATGTCATTAGAAATTAAATCAAAAACGTTACTTTACTTGCCTAATCACCCTCACAAGCTCAAATTGACAAAAGTGATTGATATAAAAGAATGAGGTATCATACGGGATGGATACAAGGATGTGGAATATTATGTATGCCTGAAGTTTGGACCCATATGACTAGCACCCCGCAACAAAAAGTCATCCAATCCCGTCATTATCCCAAGTAAAAAAAGATAATATCATTGGCCAATATAAAGCAGTTTGCACATAATTTACAGTAACTGAGGTAGATGATCACATAAGTTTGAATCCATATGTGAAGATTCTCTTTGCTTTATACAGAAATGAAAAAGGTGGAGAATGATGCATATTGCGATAAGATGGACAGCATATAAAAGAATAGTGATTACCAGTCACTTGCAACAATTACATCAAAAGAGTTGAATAAATCTGAAAGATCTTCCTGGTTCCAGTGCAGTGTCATAGACTTCACTCGTGTGCCACCAAATACTCCAGAATTAGAATCTATGTTAAGCTGAATATCTGGACGTTAAGGTGCACTCTAACACCAATCAAAATAAATAAGTAGTAAAAACAAAAAGGAGGGAGTTTCTTTTATAACAGCCAGTATAGAACAAGGAAACCATGAGCTTTCAGTGTGACCCAGGCAACCTACTATCAAAATTATGGCAGGGGGAAAATTATCAACCGAGAATTACTGAAAACTGGCACTTCCAGCAACATAATTAACGGAATAGCACAGGCTAAAAGCAAAATCAATGACAAGACTGGGTGATGATTCACCTACCAACTAATTACATCTCAAAATGAACACAAACTGGAAAACACTTGACAATGTCAGAATATCTAATGTCCTGAAATTTTTACAATTTCCAGCACTAAAACTTAATCCTTGGCTTGCCAAACAATCTTGTGTTAAGCAATTTAAAGCTCAAGAGTTACCTGAGGAATAATTACCATATAATAAAAATCTAGATTAGCATATATTATGTCATGAACAATTTCAAGTGTTTAGATTGACTTGCAAATGGGTTGCATACCATACTACATCCTGTTTCAGCTAATTAATAGGCCAATGCAGTCTAGGCCAACCCAAATTGTAGGTGTTCATAGCTTACTAGGATGCCCTTAGCTTTGCATCCCTCAGATCATTACTAAGGAAGACCCAATAGTAGTCCAACAAAACTAGGTATAGTTCTGTTCACAGAGTGTGGTTGATCTAACTTTTAAAGGCATCAAATCTAAAGTTTGAGGGACAAAATTCAAGCAAAATGCCTAAGAAATCTAAATTTGTTGTGAATCTAGAAGTCTCAGAAGGATGATCATTATTTGTAAACAAGTGGCTTCATTTTTCACTTTAAAGCCACATAATTTTCTCATTGGATAAGAATTACAAGAATTAAGTTTCACACAATTCATACCAATTTAGAAATACATCAATGAATTAGAAAAACAATTAGCAAAGGGAAAAAGGTTGAAAATTCACAGTGTAATGTGCTTCGGTGTTACAGGAAGTAAAACCTAAACCTAAATTAAAAATAGTAAAAGTTTGTTCCATGATGCGTCACACAGAAACCACTTTTCTGCATTGTTAGAATAAAGTCACCTATCTAAAATAGCCAAAAATTGCTTTACAGGAGTCCTCACATATCTTACTAAACTAGCCAAAAATTGTTGTTCAGGAGTCCTTACATATCTTACAAAATTATCCTACCACAATTTCAACCAAGGGTCCTCGATTAATTTCAAAATGCTGCCTCAAAACTTGTCTAAAGTTAAAAAATAATAATAATAACAATAAATAAATAAAATAATTAATATGCCGCCATAGCAATGTGTATCAACTAGAGCACATACAAACCAAGACTTCAACTTACTTTTCTTTGGTTACAACAAGCTCATTTTACTGCATATATGACGAGAAAAGAAATTGGCAACATATTCTCTAACTAATCTGAAATCAACTCCCACAAAAGCTAATGGCTTGCATGACCAATTAAAAGGATACAATCAACTACCTGAGGATTCCCATCAGATATGACAACTTCTAATGCCTCCGTGGTTGCTGCAATAACTAGTCCAGCTAAGCCATAGCCTGATCCAAGCTCAATAACTCTTTTAGACCTGTAGAATTAAAAAAGTAGACAAACAATGTCTTAATAAAGAAAAGTTCTAGACAACTTTAGCCGTTAAAATACACAGATAAGCAAAAGGTCCCAAAGAGAAAGTAAACCTGAACATTTCTGCATTTGACAAGCGGAAAAAGGCAAGAACATCTTCTGATGGCCATAGACCTGCAAAGGAAAGAAAATATGAAAATAATACACACAAACACCATGATTAACAAAGAGAATAACCCAGTATACCAGCATCAGCAGAAATACTAAACAAACTGAAAACTATAATCTATTAAATCTGATAGAATAATCAAACAGCAACGTGTTGTATTCCAAGACTGAAACTATACTACGATGAAGGAAACCCATGTCTCACTTTCTCTTAGACAATAAACTCAAATCTTGATAGCTCAGGCGAAGAGAACTTACATACAATTCCAGTATTATCAATATTATATCTATTACAAATCTCAAAATCACCAAGGTCAGCATGGTTGTCCACTCTTTGGCTGCGTAAAAATTCAATCCAGAGAAACCATCACAATCAAAGACATAAATTTAACTTTGAAAAATAACAACATTCTACAAAAACCAAAAGCAACATTCGTTTGTGAACAGACAAACATATAATTAAAAAAACATTCCGTGTTCGATTTCACATAATGAACTTACGTGAGAAAGAGTTTGGGAGAGCCAGCGACAGGAAGTGTGTAACATACGCGTGAATCTCCAGAGGTGGAATCTTTGTCGAGTAATTGGCGGGGGATTAAGTTGAATCCGTGTGTTGTTCTCCGTGAAATACGGTTAAGAATCTCATCTGAGAAGATTACCGATAATTTTAAACTGGATTAAGAGGAATAATCGTAATTCCTAATTAACCACATTGAAAGGTTGGTTTTTGATGATCGGAGAGTACCAGAATTTTGCGGAGTAGGACGACAAAGAAGGGCTTGCCGAAGGATTTTCCATCTCAACGACGATGGTTTTGGAGTCGTCTGGGTGTTATCAGCTTCCATAACTCTCCTTCAAAGTTCAAACTACCAGTTGAACCGAATCACTGTTGGCTGAAACTCATAATTTCAATGGGCTTTGTTACGCAGCGAGTAAGATTATTGAAACGGATAAAATTTAGCTGACCGACCATCCCAAGTTTTGATTTGAAAAAATGCCATTGAAACTGTTTACCAATTTTTTTTTATTTAGAAAAGCTGACGTGGATTCATTAAATATATAAAATAGGTTAAAATGAAAAGATTAAAACATATAAGAACAAAATCATAATTAATGAAAGTTTTTAAAATTTAAAATTTATAAAAGAGCCCTAAATATTCAAATCGCTTAATCGAAACCAATTAAGGCAAAAATCGATATCTTCAATCCCTAAACGCATCTGTGCAATTTTCGACAATAACAGTCCACATTCTGGTAAATTTTCACACCCAAATTCAATCCTAAAGCTTCTTCCTTTCTTAAAACTATGGCTGACATTAACAATGAGGAGGAAAACCCAACGCCTCTTCGAATCGTAGAGTCCGGCTGTGCAAGTAGTTCAATGGCTGCTCCGGTGGATCCTCCGATCAGTGAAGGTGTTCCAGCAGCAGAGACGACGGCGGCACAATAAGAGAGAGAACAGGAGAAAACGGTTCTGAAGAGGAGGAGGAGGTTGGGCAGAATTCAAGCCAGGAAGAGGAGTCCGGCGAGAGTTCAGAGGAGGAGGAGGAGGCCGCCAAAGAGGAGGACGCCGTCGAAGAAAAGGTATTTGTACTTGCGGAGACCTAAGATCACTTAAGCGATCCTTTGTATCACTTAAGCGATCCTTTGTATCGCTTAAGCGATTGATGGCTTTTACTCTTGGTCGCTTAAGCTATTTTGGATTACTTAAGAGTAAAAGCGATGAATCGCTTAAACAATATAAAAGATCGCTTAAGCGATCTTAGATCTGGCAGATGTTGATTCTGCCTCGTACAAGATCTCTTAAGCGATCTGTAATCGCTTAAGCGATCTCTTCCGAGGCAGAACCAAATCTGCCTTGATCTATAATCTCTTAAGCGATTTCAGATCGCTTAAGAGATCTTGTATGAGGCAGAATCATCTGCCCATCGCTTAAGCGATTCTTTCGGAGTGTATTTTGTTTATATTTGATTTGGTTGAATTTTTTTGCTGATATTTTGTTTATATCGATTGTGCAGATTTTCCGGAGCGTAAACTATAGAGAGTACGGATTGGAGGTTGTAAGTGATACGGTAACATACTTCCCTGTGAGGGTGATAGTGAGGTCAAGTTGGGATGTTTTAACGAGAATAACGGGGATTGTAGGGATAGTGAGGAATGGTGAAAGGAGATTCAAAGAGACTTGTTTCAGTCATTTTTGAGATATGGACACAAAATGGAAATATACATTCTGGGGGTCGGGAGTGCATTATATGTTGCTGCACTCAATAAAAAGCAACAAAAAGCACGAAATGTGGTTCATGGTGGATGGAAAGCCAGTACGTTTCGGGATGATGGAATATGCGTTGGTGACTGGCTTAAGATGTGGGGAATTGCCAGGTGAGGTTGAGGAAAAAAGAATAACGGACAGTACGGGAGCCAAAAGGTTGGCTAACAAGGTTTTGGCGGGGAAGAAGTCTATTAAGGCATAGGAATTAGAGGACAGGTTAAAAGATGGTGAGTTTAACGATTCAGAGACGTTCAAACTGTGCTTGGTATTGTTCTTACATTCGATCCTAATGGCTAGTGACTCAACAAAAGCCATTGATATTGATTGGGTGAAGTTTGTAAGCAACTTGAACTTCTTTAATGCTTATCCTTGGTGACGGGTATCATTTAAGCGAACCATAGAGTCCCTGCAAGCAAAAGACCTGGCATTAAAGCACTCCCAATGGGCCCAGAAGAATAGACCGGCAACGTACAATTTGTTTGGCTTCCCATGGGCAATGCAGGTAAATATTAATAGCTTTTTGTTATATTTTTTTTAATATATATGTTTGAATTATGATATAGACTATTTTTTTAAAATGTAGGCTTGGATGTATGAGGCCATCCCTATCCTGGCTAAGGCAGGAGGGAGGATTAGGGCTTCGGTTGTGCAACAGACATTTCCTAGGATGTTGTGGTGGCACGACCAGAAGTGTACCCATTCAGATTATGAGCAAATAGAGATTGAAACTCAATCAGCTCGGGTAAGATTAAAGGATTAAGCTTGAACATGCATTTGCTTTAAAATGTCGATTAAATCTGATTGATTTTGTTTCTTATTACAGGGGGTTGTCCGTCCCTTCCTCACCACTACTAGGGGTGAAGCGCAACAGCACTATGTCACATCTTTCCGAGCACTGGAGGATCAAAGGGATGAAGGGATAGACCGCCTGACACCGGACCTATAAGGGATCACACATGTGAGGGCAGTTGCAGGGCCACTGCTTGAGAATGTGGTTGACGTCGAGGAGGATGAAGGCGCAATCGGTGGGAAGGGGGAGGAGGGGAGGGAGGAAGAGGTTCGTATGCCTCAGCAAACTGGTACAACAAGTACCGCTTTGTCGAGGTGTCAGGGTCGAGAGAGTGAGGTGGTTGACCTCATAAAGAGTTTGTTTGATAAGATGGAAGAGCAGTTGAAAAGGGAATCTTTAATCCGCAATGCTTGATGTGAATTTGCTTCTTTTCTTTATATTATTATTGTAGGCTTTAATTTGTCGGACGGAGACGTGAACTTCTTGATGTGATGTTGTTTACTTTGTCGAAACATGGATTGTTTCTCGTGTCACCTTGACCGAAGATGTGCTGGAATTTAGCAAGAAAAATGTATTAGAATTTTTATGTCGAGCGCATATAAGGATTAAGATAGTCCTATAAAAATGTTCATTTGGTATCATATCGGTAGAGATTAACAGAGTTAGAGAGGGATTTGAGGTGAGAAAAATATTGTGGGTGTTATCTTAAGCTCGTATTTTTCAGAAATTCTGATGAGAATTCTTCAGGTTTTGATGTAACTTTCTTTTAGTGAATGATATTCAATGGCTTCTCCTTTCCAGAGGATGTAGGAATAAATAAATCTTGATTAAGTATATAGAAACCAAATAGAACTCCTTAACCTTAACGGTACATAAGACTCTTTCCTAGTTTTAATCTGATTAGAAATCCTTGTTATCATCTTTCTATATTGAAGTCTATAAATATTCCTCTTCATCATCTCATATTTCCATCTTTAATTTTCTCTCCATGAATGTATCATTGAAAATGGATATGATAGGAACAGATAGTGATCACTTGAAATGGGAGATTTATGGACACAAGTAAAGAATCTTTGTATTTGAAGTTAAACGTCTGAGAACAGACACATGAATTTAGCACTATCTGATTGACCATTATAGGCACTATGATATACGCCAATCCTTCCAGAATCTGAGATATGTGTTCAGCCTATTGGATATGGTGTTTACTGCTTTTAGCCTTGACGTACAGATGTTCTGCCTACGACTACTCATTCGGATTGTTTGCCTTAGGATTTTCTATAGTATTTTGTAATATTAAAAAACTTAATGTGAAATAGAGAGTGAGAGAGAGTGTGTTATAATTGATCAAGTTCGATACTCAGTTAAAATCTCTGTTTAAATATTGAATATAAGCTTAATTAGAACGAACCAAAGTAAATCATTATGTACTGTCTTATTGTATATTTATTATGACGTGTTTGCTTTTCGGATTCAGCACAGCCGAGTTCTAGCAGTTCTCTGCATCAGATTGAATCACGAAATTTATGAAGAATTAATATACATAGTAATGCAACAGCATGCCATTGTTTGATGTAACATCTTAGAAATTTATATGAGATATATTTGTAGACGTTTCTGGTTGATACTGACTCCAAACATAAGGATATGTTTTTTTTAATGTAATCACAATATAATATATATATTTTTAAGTTATATTCATTAGAAAACAGTTTTTTTATTGCAACTTGACATTCCACTATTTTTAGAAATTTTTTAAAGAGTTGTGCAGGTGGTATCCTAACATTTCTCATTGAATAATATGTCATCCGGATAATATGATCATAAAAGTATAGTCTAAGATAATATACTTGCAGGCCATGAAAATTTATAACTGTGTTAAGAGGAAGGAGATGCAGCGAGAGGCCAAGATGAATGGTTGGTGGAGCAAGTAAAGCTGAGTTGTTTTTTGACGTCGCATTATATGGGTGCTTGAATTGCTTTTGACCTTTAGATTACCGCATAAAAGGGAATATTAGCCTTTTTATATATTGTTTTAAAATTGATAATCAAGCCGTTGTGAAATCGGAATGAAGTTTTTGCTTCAGGACTTGCTTAAACATGATTCGTCCTGGGGGAATACCAGCAGTATCAAGTCTCCTGTGATCTTAATAACCGCAATAAGTGGCTCCATTGTTACGGAAATAAGCTCGTGCATCTGATAAAAAGAAATGGATTATCTATACGTTGAAACAACGATTAGCAGTTTCAGGTAGACGATAATATTAATATATACAGTACAAGCATTACAAGAAATAAAATAGGCTTTAGACATGGTGATCGTTATCGCACATCAAACTGGAACTCAACTGAGTAAGAGTTCCATGGCCATCTCTATTAGCAGCCTCCTTTGATACCCTGAAACTACCAGTCGAGTAAGAAATCCAATGTAACCCTTATTAGAGGTTGAGATAAATCCAATTCATAATCTCTTGAGTAATACATTTGAAAGTTTTAATTGACTACTCGACTATCCAGTGATGATTATGACAATATTATAATTGCTAAAGGATTGTCATTAATTTGTTCTGGACAGGGTAAACTGTAAGGACGGCCACCAAAGAAGATAAACTGTAAAAGGACGGCCACAAAATGAAGATACTAATACTAAATTCACTTCGATTCCATTAAAGAATTATATAAAAAAACTCGTACGGAAGATAGGGCATCCACCAATGTAAATAATAAAGAAACTTTGCAACTGTCACCAAGCAAAATGCCACTAGGAATATATACGAAAGAAAAGAATATATATGAACTCATCATCTCTTCTCGATTGGCAATACTAGACGGACGGTTGCTAAACCTTCACATACTCAATTAATAATTCCCTCCCACACTTCTTTAGTATTGAAAATTTGAAATAAGAAAATCATATTAAAAAAACAAAACTTCAATACGCTAGCGCCGAGTCATAGTTTGTGTCTTCAAATCAAGCAACGTGACTGCTGATGTATAATGTCTCATTTGTATCCTCCCACATTCTCACCTGAAATTCGATTAAAGAATTCCCAGAATGGTGTTGCAGGCTAGTGTCTAAGCGAGTTGACCATTTGGGCCTTATTTTTGCCGTCCAAGTTTTGAGGCAAGCTGCCTGCAGCATCTCGAAACCTGCAGGACCCACTCAGTGGACCTAAGCGTTAGCCTGAGGCTAAATGAGCAAAATTCCCAAGCCCAAAAAAGTTAAAAAGGGCTAAGAGGAACTTTAAAGTTAACAATTAAGTAAATTTCTTCAGTGGTCACAAGTAATTTGGGTGAACTGAACTTAAGACATTTCAATAATACATCCAAAATTCCCATTGCGGCTGAAATTACGATGGTAGCACTGATGGAAGTGGGGGTTGAATGTCGAGAGCCGGCTACATTAGCAGCCCCGGGAATTGGCATTGGCGGACTTGACACTGCACCCACAAGTCAAAATCACCCGGAGACATTAGTAAGGACGGTGCTTGTATTATAAATGTTTTATTAAAACACATCATGAAAAATACTTTTTTTTAAAATGAAACGGGGAAGCAATATATAGAACGAAGGACTATAACACGTACCCCCTTTATAAAAACTCAACCCCAACCGACCCAAGAAAAAATCCTGGTTGGCTACAGTTTGTCAACTCTTACCAACAACCTGTCACACCCTCACAGCTGTATTTTGCCGCGTTTTGTTTACTTGGTGAAACTAAAATTTCAAACAAAATTGATTTGTAACATCCTAAACTATAATCTGTAAACAAAAATCGTGTGGATTTAGATTGGAAAATGAATTACCTTGTGCTTGGACTAGGACAGAAAGTGATAGCATAATCCGGCGGCGGCACAAGTGAAGGTACTTGTTCCATCATCGTAGGCGTAGCTGTAGCTTTAGGACACGCAGTTTTGAAAAACATGGAGTAAGAACTTGGCTTGCATGTATTGGTGTTGCATATGCTCCACTGCAGCATATTGAGGATCACCAAATGCTTCACATGGCTTTTACAGGCAACGGCCTCGCCATTCGCCGTTTCAGTAACCTTAAGCTCCGTCGGACATCCATTGTTCAAGTCCACAACACATCCAGATAGTACAGTTCCTCCACTTCCACCTTGGGGTGTAACCCGCATGGGAAGGTTATAGCCGTCAACAAGACTAATGTCGTAAAAATCGAGCCCGTCTGCACCGTTTAGAGTGAATTCAGCCAGGGTGGCAGGAGGGGCTGCTCCACTACCAGAGCATTCTGGAGTGCCAGAGCCACAGTCACCGGTTAGGCAAGTGAATTTGTTAGTTGTGGAGTCTTGGGTGCAGAAAGTGCGCCCCATAAACGTCCTGACCAAGAAGTAGGCACCGAGATTGAAGTTGACGGCCTGATTCCAGAGAGAAGCCTGTGGTGGGAATGTGTGGGGTTTCAGCTCAGAAAGTATCCCTGGCCAGACTGTGTAGCTGCACTTGTTTGTTATTGTAAACGTTGCTGAAATGTGCCTATACATCAATTAAAATTACTCAATACCAGCAACACTATACAACGAATAAAATTAATGATGCTTCTAGTAGTACCTGAAAGTAGCTGGAGAAGATATAGAGCAAATAAGATGATCGAAAACTGTATGCGTGCCATTTGAGTATTAGCAGATGAGGAAGGAGTTGGATTCTTGTTGCTCTCTGTTTTGTTAATGCGATTAGTTTTGGAGAGAGGAGGAGCTATAGATTCTTGTAATTGAAACATTAGTATTTAAAGAGTGGAGAAGTGAGGATCATGTGCGCCTGTGCGGAAACGTATAGCAAGTACGGTGGGGTGGGCCTTATTTATAGGATTTGTCGATTTGGACCCACCGCACAAGACTCCTCGTTCAGGTCGGAACTGTTGTTGGAGTCACGCAGGTAGACACACCCAAACCTATTAATTATAAAAAGAGGTAATTTCATATTTAATAAGGTATATTGAGTGGGGAGTCAGACGTATCTTAAATTCTATCATAATATTAAATTAAATCCAGTTTAATTGAGTGTTTGACTAAGAATAAAGAATTAGAGTCAATAACTACTTATCAATAGGCATGACCCTCGTACTTACTTATACTTTTCTTAAGTTTCTTAGGAGGGAAAGATAATCTCGCAAGTCGCACACATGGCAGACTATAAAAACCATATAATATGAATAATTAAGGTAACATTAAAATAGGCTTTTGGTGTTCTGCAAAAGGATATGACGCATTGGGATTCAGTATGCTCTGAATTTAAATCCCCAAGGGAGTACAACATTCTTTTGTCAAAGTTATCAAGCAGAAATGCTTCCTCTAAAAACTTCAAATTTTCAGACATTTTGATTAACAATTGGGACAAAAAAATGAAGTAATAAGTCCAGCTTCTATTATAATCAAATACAGATTGCACACAAGATCCAGGAGGGGGGGCTGTAACAAAATAAAAATCTGGGTTCTACTATGATAATAATGTTATTAGAGAATACCAGGCATTAAATCGTGCTAAGAGATGTAACTTTACGTTAAGGTGAACAGAATCTAACTGTGGCCACGGAGGTGGAGGATAACTTTACGTCAAAGATACAAATAATAATGTGCGTTTGACTTATTATTTCTGTCCATATTCCCAATCCTATCTCCAAATAATGTTTGAAACATTTTTCCAGAAATATACTATATTTTTTATTACTTTTAGATCCCATAAGGTTATTAATTTCATAAATACCTCCTAAAAAATTTAAAAATTAACAAAAATGCCCCAGTGACCACACTTGCTAGATTCCAGTAACCACGTCAGTGGTAGCTGGAATCTGCCACAACGGTGAATTACCGATCGGAACTGATCTGGCCATCAATGACGGCCAAAGATGGTCTTCTTTGGCCTTTTCTGGCTGTCACACCACATAGGGCATAGGATCTGGCCGGAAAAGGCCATAGCGACGCCATACCGGCCAGATCTGGCCGATAGTGTGGTTATGCAATTTTTCGGCTAGATTCCGACGGTGGTGACTGGAATTTGACACTGCAAGTGGTGGAGGTCTTTTTGTCATTTTACATATTTTTATATATTGGGATATTTATTAAATTAGCAAACTTAGGTGGTTTTTATAAATTTTAAAATTTACCTCGTAATACTCCCATATTCAATTATTAATACATCCCCAAAATCCTATCCAAAATAATAAACAAAAGCACTAGATTATCGGTTAGGCATATTCTCATTTTGTATGCTTTTGAAACACATAGCATTGTTCCTTTTGTTTTGAAGTTGCTTTCCCCAAAAGATTGAGAGAGACAATTTTAGGTTATAAAATACCAAGAATAAGCTCGAGGTGGGATACTGCACTAATTACCTATGAATTAGTCGAGGAGTGCACAAACGAGCCCAAACACCTTGTTTAAAAAAAAAAAGTGTGAGCAGTGTCGATTTTTCCATTGGCAAGTTCGTAAAACAACCAAGATATAACTATTGTTTTAAAACCAGGACCGAATGGCAACTATTTGCTGCCCGGTCATAGGTCAACCGGTCCAATCCGTGGACCGATGACGTCAACGATAATTTTATTTTTAAAAATTACTATTTATCTGTTAAATTTTAATATATTACAAAAGTTCCCCTAAAAGTTTAATTAGTCCCTAAAATTTTATTTATGCCAAATAACCCAAAAATTACCATTAATCTCTAAACTTTTGACAACCCAAAACACCCTTCTAAAATTACGATTAACCCTTATAATTTTAAAATATACAAAAACCTCTTAAGACCTGAACCGGACCAAAAAAATTGCCAAGTCCCACTCCGATCGACCAGTCCGATCCATTTTTAAAATAGAGGATATAACCACTAAGCTTGTGATCAAATGACAAGACCTTAACCATTAAATGGTTACCATAGATTATATTGAGTTCCACAATGACACCAATCACATGGTAATTTAACTGACATATGGATTGTAAAGTATTTAATGGTCTAAGAGATTAAACCCCGGTTATTAAAAAAAAAAATAAAAAATAACCAAGATATTTTGTCGTAACATGTTTTAAGTCTAATCCTAAAATTTTTCGTCATTAAAGAGATATTATTTTATCATTATTACAGCGTCTAATCATTTAAACTTGTTTGCTACATAAAAAAGGCACATTATTCTGTTTTTGCAATGTATTTAAAAGCCAAAAAAATCGTCACACTGACCAATAAATAATAGTTAAATGATCCACACATCAAATAGCTTCTGACGTTATTCTACAGCATTCTTTAAGTGAAGGGTCTCTGTTTACCCCATTGAAGGCTACACCTTAAAGCTTACAATGCAAAGTAAGGATTCTTCCATCAAAAAGTTCCAGAGCACCCAACCAATTAACCCTAAAAACAAAACCACAATAAAATGATCAATAAAAAACAACATCCACTTTGCAAACCGAATCTGTAGGACCTACTACGGGACCGTTTATGTAGAAATAGTGTCTTTACAATGGATTCCACCCACTCATGCCCTCCAATTCACTTAGGTCAACTAAATATGAAGTTTCCCTAAGAAGTGCTTTTAAGCCTGAACTATGAGCAGAAAATAAGAGGACTAGGTTCAAAGTGTTCATAGTGTAATTTGACCAATAATGGGAAGCAATGATCTTTACTGTAGTTAGGCCAGGATTCATCTCCGTTATGAACATCTGATGACACTTCCAAACTTCTTCGTTGTAATTCTTGTTATGCTAAAACGCAACCCAGCTTTTCAATTTTTCTAAAAACTTAACCAGCGAGTCACCTCTTTAGGGCTGAAAAAATAGCTTCTGAGAGTCCCATATTTTCAACAAGAGTTTTACTACTCGAGCAAGATCTTTATGGAATTCTTTAAAGAAAGTGCTGTCAAAATGGCTGTCAAGAACATCAAAGTGGATAGATTTATCTAAGAAGTCAGAAAGTAACATTAGTGTTTGCTTACATGTGTTAGCATTCATGCATTGCATACTACATGCTGTACTTTTTGTCGATTAGTATAGAGAATTAAGATATCTAAGAATCCCAAGGCCATAAAAATTGTAATTGACAAACAAGCGTTACCCACTAAACACTTGACAACTCAATTATAGAAGTTAATATAATAAAAAGTGAGGTAATGAACAATAGCAGATGAAAAAAGAAGCTTATAGAAAAAAACAAAACAAAAAAAAGTTCATGTGCATCCGTTCACGCAACAAGCATTATGTAATAGGCAAGAAGCAATTTTTCAACAAGTGAAAAGAACTTAGATATTGACATCTCAATGTCATTAGAAATTAAACAAAAAAGTTACTTTACTTGCCTAATCACCTCACAAACTCAAATTGACAAAGTGATTGATAAAAGAATGAGGTATCATACGGGATGATACAAGGATGTGGAATATATGTATGCCTGAAGTTTGGACCCATATGCTAGCACCCCGCAACAAAAAGTCATCCAATCCCGTCATTATCCAAGTAAAAAAGATAATATCATTGGCCAATATAAAGCAGTTTGCACTAATTTACAGTAATGAGGTAGATGATCACATAAGTTTGAATCCATATGTGAAGATTCTCTTTGCTTTATACAGAAATGAAAAAGGTGGAGAATGATGCATATTGCGATAAGATGGACAGCATCTAAAAGAATAGTGATTACCCGTCACTTGCAACAATTACATCAAAAGAGTTGAATAAATCTGAAAGATCTTCCTGGTTCCAGTGCAGTGTCATAGACTTCACTGTGTGCTACCAAATACTCCAGAATTAGAATCTATGTTAAGCTGAATATCTGGACGTTAAGGTGCACTCTAACACCAATCAAATAATAAGTAGTAAAAACAAAAAGGAGGGAGTTTCTTTTATAACAGCCAGTATAGAACAAGGAAACCATGAGCTTTCAGTGTGACCCAGGCAACCTACTATCAAAATTATGGCAGGGGGAAAATTATCAACCGAGAATTACTGAAAACTGGCACCCAGCAACAAATTAACGGAATAGCACAGGCTAAAAGCAAAATCAAGACAAGACTGGGTGATGATTCACCTACCAACATTACATCTCAAAATGAACACAAACTGGAAAACACTTGACAATGTCAGAATATCTAAGTCCTGAAATTTTTACAATTTCCAGCACTAAACTTAATCCTTGGCTTGCCAAACAATCTTGTGTTAAGCAATTTAAAGCTCAAGAGTCCTGAGGAATAATTCCATATAATAAAAATCTAGATTAGCATATATTATGTCATGAACAATTTCAAGTGTTTAGATTGACTTGCAAATGGGTTGCATACCATACTACACCCTGTTTCAGCTAATTAATAGGCCAATGAGTCTAGGCCAACCCAAATTGTAGGTGTCATAGCACTAGGATGCCCTTAGCTTTGCATCCCTCAGATCATTCTAAGGAAGACCCAATA
The DNA here is from genome assembly GCF_008641045.1 of Pistacia vera. Lineage (NCBI taxonomy): Eukaryota > Viridiplantae > Streptophyta > Magnoliopsida > Sapindales > Anacardiaceae > Pistacia > Pistacia vera. The sequence goes on from NW_022196645.1 coordinate 3,067,243, forward strand.
GTAGTCCAACAAAAACTAGGTATAGTTCTGTTCACAGAGTGTGGTTGATCTAACTTTTAAAGGCATCAAATCTAAAGTTTGAGGGACAAAATTCAAGCAAAATGCCTAAGAAATCTAAATTTGTTGTGAATCTAGAAGTCTCAGAAGGATGATCATTATTTGTAAACAAGGGGCTTCATTTTTCACTTTAAAGCCACATAATTTTCTCATTGGATAAGAATTACAAGAATTAAGTTTCACACAATTCATACCAATTTAGAAATACATCAATGAATTAGAAAACAATTAGCAAAGGGAAAAAGGTTGAAAATTCAGAGTATAATGTGCTTCGGTGTTACAGGAAGTAAAACCTAAACCTAAATTAAAAATAGTAAAAGTTTGTTCACGATGCCTCACACAGAAACCACTTTTCTGCATTGTTAGAATAAAGTCACCTATCTAAAATAGCCAAAAATTGCTTTACAGGAGTCCTCACAATCTTACTAAACTAGCCAAAATTGTTGTTCAGGAGTCCTTACATATCTTACAATTATCCTACCACAATTTCAACCAAGGGTCCTCGATTAATTTCAAAATGCAGCCTAAAACTTGTCTAAAGTTAAAAATAATAATAATAACAATAAATAAATAAAATAATTAATATGCCGCCATAGCAATGTGTATAACTAGAGCACATACAAACCAAGACTTCAACTTACTTTTCTTTGGTTACAACAAGCTCATTTTACTGCATATATGACGAGAAAAGAAATTGGCAACATATTCTTAACTAATCTGAAATAACTCCCACAAAAGCTATGGCTTCAGACCAATTAAAAGGATACAATCAACTACCTGAGGATTCCCATCAGATATGACAACTTCAATGCCTCCGTGGTTGCTGCAATAACTAGTCCAGCTAAGCCTAGCCTGATCCAAGCTCCATAACTTTTTAGACCTGTAGAATTAAAAAGTATACAAACAATGTTTTAATAAAGAAAAGTTCTAGACAACTTTAGCCATTAAAACACAGATAAGCAAAAGGTCCCAAAGAGAAGTAAACCAAACATTTGCATTTGACAAGCAGAAAAAGCAAGAACATCTTCTGATGGCCATTGACCTGCAAAATATGAAAATAATAGACAGAAACACCATGATTAACAAAGAGAATAACCCAGTATACCAGCATCAGCAGAAATACTAAACAAACTGAAACTATAATCTATTAAATCGATAGAATAATCAAACAGCAACGTGTTGTATTCCAGACTGAAACTATACTACGATGAAGGAAACCATGTCTCATACTCTTTAGACAAAAAATTCAAATCTTGTAGCTGAAGCGAACAGAACTTACATCAATTCCAGTATTATCAACATTGTATCTATTACAAATCTCAAAATCACCAAGGTCAGCATGGTTGTCCACTCTTTGGCTGCGTAAAAATTCAATCCAGAGAAACCATCACAATCAAAGACATAAATTTAACTTTGAAAAATAAAACATTCTACTAAAACCAAAAGCAACATTCGTTTGTGAACTGACAAAATATAATAAAAAAACATCCATGTTCGATTTCACATATGAACTTAGTGAGAAAGAGTTTGGGAGAGCCAGCCAGACAGGAAGTGTGTAACACACGCGAGAATTCTTGAGGTGGAATCTTTGTCGAGTAATTGGCAGGGGATCAAGTTGAATCCGTCTGTTGTTCTCGTGAATACGGTTAAGAATCTCATCTGAGAAGATTACCGATAATTTTAAACTGGATTAGAGGAAAATCGTAATTCCTAATTAACACCATGAAAGGTTGATTTTTGATGATCGGAGAGTACCAGAATTTGCAGAGTAGGACGACGAAGAAGGGCTTGCCGAAGGATTTTCCATCTCAACGACGATGGTTTTGGAGTCGTGGGTGTTATCGCTTCCATAACTCTCCTTCAAAGTTCAAACTACCATTGAACCGAATCACTGTTGGCTGAAATCATAATTTATGGGCTTTGTTACGCGGAGTAAGATTATTGAAACGGATAAAATTTAGCTGACCGACCACCCAAGTTTTGATTTGAAAAGGTTATTGAAACGAAATACATACTGCTAGGCCAATGTTAAACTTGGGTCTGGGCCTGGGCATGCTGGCAATTCTTGCATCATCAAGATTCAAGCTTCAAAGCCCATCAGATTTTAAAAGAATTCTAGCGTTGATTCCCATAGACTTTAGATTGATTTACTATAGATTAAAAAAAAAAAATAAAAAAAAAAGCTATATTTAAAAGATATTCATTAAATTTTAGTTGAAAATATTATTACCAATCAATGAGGCTTACTGTAAGACCCTTACAAAGGGCAAGGGCAGGCGTGTGGCTTTCATCCTTAGCCACAGCCTCGCCAAGACAACACACGGGTGTGTGCTGAACAAGGATGGCTGAGATCAGGCGCGAGGTGTTTGAGTGTTGGGACGCCAAACACTTTACTGATGAAATGGCTTGCGGGTGTGGGCACTTGCAAGTTGTAACATGTGCGGGTGGGCATGTTTTAACATGGGCGTGTGTGCTCATGAGCAGGCTAGACAGTGGCACACGAGCTGGGACGTGTGCAAGCATGCAAGACAACCAACGAGTGGCTGAGTTCATGCATGGGATAGAAAGTTGCGTGCATGAGGTGCATGGGAGTGTGCACGAGTTGAGGGAAATAATCAGACAAGGCTGCATGGTTGCTGGACCAAGGCTGTGGAGCAGTTAGGCGTGTCCAGGTTCATTTGTATTTAAAGCAACTGTCATGTAACTGCTGATAAGAATGTAAAACTGTTATGTAACTGCTGTGCCATTTGTTTATAAGGCTGGCAGATGTCATATTCGTGAGACAGAGAGTGAGAGGGCAAGGGTTATGCGTTTGTAAACCTTGTTGAAACTTGAGTGCGAATCTGTGAGTGAGGATCAGATTGTAAACAGTGGGAAAACGCTGTATGTGTGCTTGAGTTGTCCTTGTATTCGGATATATAATATAAGGTTGGGAATTTCTCGTATATGGTGTGCATTGACTCTCTTTAGCCTCTGTTGTATTTTGTTTGTGATTTGTAACAGGGGGAACGCACAACTTGAGGTAGGCTTACAAGTGCTCGGTGTGCTTGTGCCGCGCAGTGCCTAGAGGCGAAAAATAGGCCCTGTGACACTTACCATATTGGATAACATTCTGTTTAGTCAAACTTTCCCAAAGTCTGGGTCAATTTACATACACTTCAACTAATCTTTCGGGACCTTAAAACTACCGAAAGAGTAAGAGTTTCAATGGCATGGCAAACCCTATTAACAACCGTGGGGACTCGAACTTGAGAGACCATGTTAGATCATTTTTTGCTCTTTTACCATAAGGGCACCCAATAATGGTTTTTCTTCACTGTAATTGTGATCTATTATTCAGTTTTTACCTGCTTGAGCCTTGAATGACAGGAGACTGCATGCGAATTTCTTGGCACTACTGTACTCACCTAGTTTGGAAATTGTTGGTAGTGCTCTGTCTTGAGGCACATTGAGGAACTTTCCAATGACTTGATCTGTTTTTGGTTTAGTTTTCCAAACTTCATATCTTTTGTTCTTCTCTTGGTAAGCGACATCCATCCTCACAAAAAATGAGGCTTGAACAATTATTATGCCATATTATTGGTGTATTAGAATTTGACTTTATTGCAAATTCTCTGAAACAATTTATCTTCCATTGTTGGTAATATTGACATCTGAGATTCTGATAACCGACGGAAATTGATTATACTCTGCTTCAGGAAGGGATATTCTATGTTTGGTGATTGTAGTATGCAGACAGAAGTGGGGTATGTAAACTATGTTGAGCTGCTTGCAATGTATAGTACTAAATATTTCATTTGCAAATGCTTTGATTTGAGCCATTTCAGTTTAGCTGTTTGCTTGATGGCCCTTTTGCATCAATAAGAAATCATTTTAAAATTTTATTAAGGATGTTTTATGTATAGTAACAATCTAGAAAAGTTTATGAGTTAAATAATATTGATGCTTATGTATGTTCATAAATGCTGGAGTAGCTGGGTTAGAGAGTGTGACTAGTAACCACAAGGTCGCAAGTTCAAGCTCTCCTTCTAGCGTTTTGCAAATATATTTTTGTTCAGCTTCTGGAACAGATCGTGGAAGTCCATGACATGATGAAACAATTCGACAAAGTGAAATATTTGCCTGACAAAGTAAAAAAATTGTAAAGCAATCTATTGCAGGAAAGATTGAGCGTATTAAAGAATGAACCAGGCTTACAGTTTTAATATAGCTATAAATTATAATGTGGTTTTTGGCTTTCAGGGACTTATTGCAATAAAAACTATATCTGCATAGCAATGTTTGTGTACAGTTTCACGTGAATTGTAAAATGTCCTGTTCAAACTTTCTCTGGAAATTTTACAGCATATCATCAGAATTCACAAAACCAGAAAGTTCGTGCTTCTCAATAATTGTTCACATTTAATGTCACTTTCATAGTTGGTCCTGACCCACCTCTGCGTCATCTTATCCGCAATGCTTGATGTGAATTTGCTTCTTTTCTTTATTATTATTATTGTAGTCTTTAATTTGTCCGGACGGAGACGTGAACTTCTTGATGTGATGTTGATTTACTTTGTCGAAACATGGATTGTTTCTCGTGTTACCTTGACCGAAGAATGTGCTGGAATTTAGCAAGAAAAATGTATTAGAATTTCTTATGTCGAGCTGCATATAAGGATTAAGATAAGTCCTATAAAATAGTTCATTTGGTATATCATATCGGTAGAGATTAACAGAGTTAGAGAGGGATTTTAGAGTGAGAAAAATATTGTGAGTGTCTATCTCTTAAGCTCGTATTTTTCAGAAAATTCTGATGAGAATTCTTCAGGTTTTGATGTAACTTTCTTTTAGTGAATGATCTTCAATGGCTTCTCCTTTCCAGAGGATGTAGGAATAAATAAACCTTGATTAAGTATATAGAAACCAAATAGAACTCCTTAACCTTAACGGTACATAAGACTCTTTCCTAGTTTTAATCTGATTAGAAATCCTTATTATCATCTTTCTATATTGAAGTCTATAAATATTCCTCTTCATCAATCTCATATTTCCATCTTTAATTTTCTCTCCATGAATGTATCATTGAAAATGGATATGATAGGAACAGATAGCTGATCACTTGAAATGGGAGATTTATGGACACAAGTAAAGAATCTTTGTATTTGAAGTTAAACGTCTGAGAACAGACACATGAATTTAGCACTATCTGATTGACCATTATAGGCACTATGATATACGCCAATCCTTCCAGAATCTGAGATATGTGTTCAGCCTATTGGATATGGTGTATACTGCTTTTAGCCTTGACGTACAGATTGTCTGCCTACGACTACTCATTCGGATTGTTTGCCTTAGGATTTTCTATTATGAGTATTTTGTAATATTAAAAAACTTAATGTGAAATAGAGAGTGAGAGAGTGAGATGCTGTTATAATTGCATCAAGTTCCGATACTCAGTTAAAATTCTCTGTTTAAATATTGAATATAATTGCTTAATTAGAACGAACCAAAGTAAATCATTATGTACTGTCTTTATTGTATATTTATTTATGACGTGTTTGCTTTTCGGATTCAGCACAGCCGAGTTCTAGCAGTTCTCTGCATCAGATTGAATCACGAAATTTATGAAGAATTAATATACATAGTAATGCTAACAGCATGCCATTGTTTGATGTAACATCTTAGAAATTTATATGAGATATATTTGTAGACGTTTCTGGTTGATACTGACTCCAAACATAAGGATATGTTTTTTTTAATGTAATCACAATATATATATATATATTTTTAAGTTATATTCATTAGAAAACAGTTTTTTTATTGCAACTTGACATTCCACTTATTTTTAGAAATTTTTTAAAGAGTTGTGCAGGTGGTATCCTAACATTTCTCATTGAATAATATGTCATCCTGGATAATATGATCATAAAAGTATAGTCTAAGATAATATACTTGCAGGCCATGAAAATTTTATAACTGTGTTAAGAGGAAGGAGATGCAGCGAAGAGGCCAAGATGAATGGTTGGTGGAGCAAGTAAAGCTGAGTTGTTTTTTGACGTCGCATTATATGGGTGCTTGAATTGCTTTTTGACCTTTAGATTACCGCATAAAAGGGAATATTAGCCTTTTTATATATTGTTTTAAAATTGATAATCAAGCAGTTGTTGAAATCGGAATGAAGTTTTTGCTTCAGGACTTGCTTAAACATGATTCGTCCTTGGGGGAATACCCAGCAGTAATCAAGTCTCCTGTGATCTTAATAACCGCAATAAGTGGCTCCATTTGTTACGGAATAAAGCTCGTGCATCTGATAAAAAGAAATGGATTATCTATACTTTGTTAAACAACGATTAGCAGTTTCAGGTAGACGATAATATTAATAATATACAGTACAAGCATTACAAAGAATAAAATATGGCTTTAGACATGGTGATCGTTATCGCACATCAGAACCTGGAACTATCAACTGAGTAAGAGTTCCAATGGCCATCTCTATTAGCAGCCTCCTTTGATACCCTGAAACTACCAGTCGAGTAAGAAATCCAATGTAACCCTTATTAGAGGTTGAGATAAATCAAATTCATAATCTCTTGAGTAATACATTTGAAAGTTTTAATTGACTACTCGACTATCCAGTGATGATTATGACAATATTATAATTGCTAAAGGATTGTTCATTAATTTGTTCTGGACAGGGTAAACTGTAAAGGACGGCCACCAAATGAAGATAAACTGTAAAAGGACGGCCACAAAATGAAGATACTAATACTAAATTCACTTCGATTCCATTAAAGAATTATATAAAAAAACTCGTACGGAAAGATAGGGCATCCACCATATGTAAATAATAAAGAAACTTTGCAACTGTCACCAAGCAAAATGCCACTAGGAATATATACGAAAGAAAAGAATATATATGAACTCATCATCTCTTCTCGATTGGCAATACTAGACGGACGGTTGCTAAACCTTACACATACTCAATTAATAATTCCCTCCTCCACTACTTCTTTAGTATTGAAAATTTGAAATAAGAAAATCAAATATTAAAAAAACAAACTTCAATACGCTAGCGCCGAGTCATAGTTTGTGTCTTCAAATCAAGCAACGTGACTGCTGATGTATATATGTCTCATTTGTATCCTCCCACATTTCTCACCTGAAATTCGATTAAAGAATTCCCAGAATGGTGTTGCAGGCTAGTGTCTAAGCGAGTTGACCATTTGGGCCTTATTTTTGCCGTCCAAGTTTTGAGGCAAGCTGCCTGCAGCATCTCGAAACCCTGCAGGACCCACTCAGTGGACCTAAGACGTTAGCCTGAGGCTAAATGAGCAAAATTCCCAAGCCCAAAAAAGTTAAAAAGGGCAGTAAGAGGAACTTTAAAGTTAACAATTAAGTAAATTTCTTCAGTGGTCACAAGTAATTTGGGTGAACTGAACTTAAGACATTTCAAATAATACATCCAAAACTTCCCAATTGCGGCTGAAATTACGATGGTAGCACTGATGGAAGTGGGCGTTGAATGTCGAGAGCCGGCTGATACATTAGCAGCCCCCGGGAATTGGCCATTGGCGGACTTGACACTGCACCCACAAGTCAAAATCACCCGGAGACATTAGTAAGGACGGTGCTTGATATTATAAATGTTTTATTTAAACACATCATGAAAAATACTTTTTTTTTAAAATGAAACGTGGGAAGCAATATTATAGAACGAAGGACTATAACACGTACCCCCTTTATAAAACCCTCAACCCCAACCGACCCAATAAGAAAAAATCCTGGTTGGCTACAGTTTGTCAACTCTTACCAACAACCTGTCACACCCTCACAGCTGTATTTTGCCGCGTTTTGTTTACTTGGTGAAACTAAAATTTCAAACAAAATTGATTTGTAACATCCTAAACTATAATCTGTAAACAAAAATCGTGTGGATTTAGATTGGAAAATGAATTTACCTTGTGCTTGGACTAGGACAGAAAGTGATAGCATAATCGGCGGCGGCACAAGTGAAGGTACTTGTTCCATCATCGTAGGCGTAGCTGTAAGCTTTAGGACACGCAGTTTTGAAAAACATGGAGTAAGAACTTGGCTTGCATGTATCTGGTGTTGCATATGCTCCACTGCAGCAATATTGAGGATCACCAAATGCTTCACATGCGCTTTTACAGGCAACGGCCTCGCCATTCGCCGTTTCAGTAACCTTAAGCTCCGTCGGACATCCATTGTTCAAGTCCACAACACATCCAGTTATAGTACAGTTCCCTCCACTTCCACCTTGGGGTGTAACCAGCATGGGAAGGTTATAGCCGTCAACAAGACTAATGTCGTAAAAATCGAGCCCGTCTGCACCGTTTAGAGTGAATTCAGCCAGGGTGGCAGGAGGGGCTGCTCCACTACCAGAGCATTCTGGAGTGCCAGAGCCACAGTCACCGGTTAGGCAAGTGAATTTGTTAGTTGTGGAGTCTTGGGTGCAGAAAGTGCGACCCCATAAACGTCCTGACCAAGAAGTAGGCACCGAGATTGAAGTTGACTGGCCTGATTCCAGAGAGAAGCCTGTGGTGGAAAGTTGTGGGGTTCCAGCTCCAGAAAGTATCCCTGGCCAGACTGTGTAGCTGCACTTGTTTGTTATTGTAAACGTTGCTGATAATGTGCCTATACATCAATTAAAATTACTCAATAACCAGCAACACTATATAACGAATAAAATTAATGATGCTTCTAGTAGTACCTGAAAGTAGCTGGAGAAGATATAGAGCAAATAAGATGATCGAAAACTGTATGCGTGCCATTTGAGTATTAGCAGATGAGGAAGGAGTTGGATTCTTGTTGCTCTCTGTTTTTGTTAATGTCGATTACGTTTTGGAGAGAGGCAGAGAGCTATAGATTCTTGTAATTTGAAACATTAGTATTTAAAGAGTGGAGAAGTGAGGATCATGTGCGCCTGTGCGGAAACGTATAGCAAGTACGGTGGGGTGGGCCATTAATTTATAGGATTTGTCGATTTGGACCCACCGCACAAGACTGCCTCGTTCAGGTCGGCAACTGTTGTTGGAGTCACGCAGGTAGACACACCCAAACCTATTAATTTATAAAAAGAGGTAATTCTCATATTTAATAAGGTATATTGAGTGGGGAGTCAGACGTATCTTAAATTCTATCATAATATTAAAATTAAATCCAGTTTAATTGAGTGTTTGACTAAGAATAAAGAATTAGAGTCAATAACTATCTCTATCAATAGGCATGACCCTCGTACTTACTTATACTTTTCTTAAGTTTCTTAGGAGGGAAAGATAATCTCGCAAGTCGCAACAGTGGCAGACTATAAAAACCATATAATATGAATAATTTAAGGTAACATTAAAATAGGCTTTTGGTGTTCTGCAAAAGGATATGACGCATTGGGATTCAGTATGCTCTGAATTTAAATCCCCCAAGGGAGTACAACATTCTTTTGTATCAAAGTTATCAAGCAGAAATGCTTCCTCTAAAACTACTTCAAATTTTCAGAGCACATTTTGATTAACAATTGGGACAAAAAAATGAAGTAATAAGTCCAGCTTCTATTATAATCAAATACAGATTGCACACAAGATCCAGGAGGGTGGGGCTGTAACAAAATAAAAATCTGGGTTCTACTATGATAATAATTGTTATTAGAGAATACCAGTCATTAAATCGTGGCTAAGAGATGTAACTTTACGTTAATGGTGAACAGAATCTAACTGTGGCCACTGGAGGTGGAGGATAACTTTACGTCAAAGATAACAATAATAATGTGCGTTTGACTTATTATTTCTGTCCATATTCCCAATCCTATTCTCCAAATAATGTTTGAAACATTTTTCCAGAAATATTACTATATTTTTTTATTACTTTTAGATCCCATAAGGTTATTAATTTCATTAAATACCCTCTAAAAAATTTAAAAATTAACAAAAATGCCCCAGTGACCACACTTGCTAGATTCCAGTAACCACCGTCAGTGGTAGCTGGAATCTGCCACAACGGTGAATTACCGATCGGAACTGATCTGGCCATCAATGACGGCCAAAGATGGTCTTCTTTGGCCTTTTCTGGCTGTCGACACCACATATGGCCATAGGATCTGGCCGGAAAAGGCCATAGCGACGCCATACCGGCCAGATCTGGCCGATATGTGTGGTTATGCAATTTTTCGGCTAGATTCCGACGGTGGTGACTGGAATTTGACACTGCAAGTGGTGGAGGTCTTTTTGTCATTTTACATATTTTTATATATTGGGATATTTATTAAATTAGCAAACTTAGGTGGTTTTTTATAAATTTTTAAAATTTACCTCGTAATACTCCCATATTCAATTATCTAATACTATCCCCAAAATCCTATCCAAAATAATAAATCAAACGCACTAGATTATCGTTTAGGCATATTCTCATTTTTGTATGCTTTTGAAACACATAGCATTGTTCCTTTTTGTTTTGAAGTTGCTTTTCCCCAAAAGATTGAGAGAGACAATTTTAGGTTATAAAATTACCAAGAATAAGCTCGAGGTGGGATACTGCACTAATTACCTATAGAATTAGTCGAGGAGTGCACAAACGAGCCCAAACACCTTGTTTAAAAAAAAAAAAAGTGTGAGGCATGTTCGATTTTTCCATTGGCAAGTTCGTAAAACAACCAAGATATAACTATTGTTTTAAAACCAGGACCGAATGGCAACTAGTTTTGCTGCCTCGGTCATAGGTCAACCGGTCCAATCAGTTGGACCGATGACGTCAACGATAATTTTATTTTTAAAAATTACATATTAATCTGTTAAATTTTAATATATTACAAAAGTTCCCCTAAAAAGTTTAATTAGTCCCTAAAATTTTTATTTATTGCCAAAATACCCCAAAAATTACCAATTAATCTCTAAACTTTTGACATATCTCCAAAACACCCTTCTAAAATTACGATTAACCCTTATAATTTTAAAATATACAAAAACCTCTTAAGACCTGAACCGGACCAAAAAAATTGCCAAGTCCCACTCCGATCGACCAGTCCGATCCAGTTTTTAAAATAGAGGATATAACCACTAAGCTTGTGATCAAATGACAAGACCTTAACCATTTAAATGGGTTACCCATAGATCTTATATTTGAGTTCCCACAATGACCACCAATCACATTGGTAATTTAACTGACCTATTGGATTTGTAAAGTATTTAATGAGTCTAAGAGATTAAACCCCGGTTATTAAAAAATAAAAATAAAAAAATAACCAAGATATAGTTTGTCGTAACATGTTTTAAGTCTAATCCTAAAATTTTTCGTCATTAAAGAGATATTATTTTATCATCTATTACAGCGTCTAATCATTTAAACGTTGTTGCTACATAAAAAAGGCACATTATTCTGATTTTTGCAATAGTATTTAAAAGCCAAAAAAATCGTCACACTGACCAATAAATAATAGTTTAAATGATCCACACATCAAATAGCTTCTGACGTTATTCTACAGCATTCTTTAAGTGAAGGGTCTCTGTTTACCCCATTGAAGGCTACACCTTAAAGCTTTACAATGCAAAGATAAGGATTCTTCCATCAAAAAGTTCCAGAGCACCCAACCATATTAACCCTATTACTATCCCAACTATCATGATTCCACTTCGCGCGCAAGTGCTCATAACAGATTAGGGTCACAGTTAACCAACCTCAAGACTTATCTTCTCAAACGGAGAATAAATAGAGCTCAGGCACATAACCTTCTAGGTAATGCAGAATTGGACCAAGTACAAAGAGTGCTCGATAACCTAAAAGCTTGCTAAGGAAATTAGGTGGATGGAATAGTAAGCTCTCCATTTTCAGAAGAGGTTCGTCAGATGCAGTTCCTTAGGGATGCTTTCAACGATCTGATGGAGTTGCATTAGGTCTCTAATTTGGTGAAGTGTTGTTGTTTCGTTGTACCATTAGTAGGAGATGCCAAGATGTGGTATAAGAGGCACCAAGCGGACTCAGTTCATTCATGGCAACAGTTTTCCACGTTGTATCTCCAATAATTCCAAGTGAGTAGATAGTTTTCCATGTCTCTCAACTATTTGAGTAATATTCGCCAAGAGGAGGGTGAATCTTTGACTTCATATTTAACGAGGTTCCAAAACAAACAAACTAAAGTTGTGGATGTACTAGAAGAATCAATCCGGACACTACTAATCTCCAGAATCAAGCCGCAAACTAAGTTGTGGAAGGAGCTACAAAAAAAGATCACGTAAATTTGTCTCAGTTTTATCAAATGGTTGCCAAATATCAGCGAGTTGTGAGCTCGCTAGTAGCATTAACCGGTGGCACCTTGAATAATGCCTTAGACTAATGGCAAGATCACGTAGTGGACAAAAAGAGAGGCCAAGACCGAGGTGACAAGAACCGGTATTGATTTAGAAGAGGTTGAGAACGGATTTTTGGCGAGAAAAAGACCTTTTTACCCGTTTGCTAAATATACTCCTTTAGTGGCCTCGTTAACTCGAATTTATGAGGTTTCTAGCAAGGCTAGAAGAATGCCTCACCCTGAAAAATGAGGGGGCCACAAAGCAGAAGGGATCTGCAGAAATATTACAAGTTTCACAGGGACATTGGGCATAAAACGAATGATTTTTGAGCCTGAAAGATGCGATCGAAGACTTGATTAGGAAAGGTCATTTGAAAGACTTTGTGGATAGAAATCGAGGTCGTGACAAGCAGGATAACTGAAACGATCAGCAACCATAATATCCACTACTAGAAGGCCACCAGGTAAAGATGATTTATGGTAGACCCAATATTATAGGAAACTCTAAACATGCTCATGCAAAATATGTGTGGGAAGCCAAAATAGACTCAGTTCCTCGAGTTATGAGCTTCAACGCAAAGCCGCCGAAGCGGTCTAAAATAGAAAGTGAAGTAATAGGCTTCACGAGAGAGGAGGGCAATCAATTTCCTTGCCTTAACCGTGATGCACTTGTAATCCCAGCAATAATTGGAAATAGCTGGGTATTCTGGATAATGGTTGATGATAGTAGTGCAGTTAACATCATTTACCTTGGTGCTTTCCTAGAAATGAGGTTCACTGAGCAGAATTTGAAGCCATGCCTAACACCATTGTATTATTTCACTGGGGACTGCCTGATCCCCAAAGGGACGATTAATCTATCGATAATGATGGGTGAAGACCCCCATACAATGAAGGTGATGGCAAAATTCCTAGTAGTTGATTACCCAAGGACCTAAAATGTCTTACTAAGAAGGCCACTCTTAGACGACTTAAATGTTATCACTTCAATTCGATGTCAAGCAATGAAATTCCCCACTCAAATGGAATCAAAATTGTCAAAAGCTCGTAGAAAGATTCTAGGCAATGCTATAATAAGGTGATAGTCATTGTCGAGAAATGGCCACAGCCAAAAATTATGGTGATAATTGAGACTAGGCCACAACCCAGACCATTTGAGGACACAATCGATCCTTGCATTCATAAAGAGGAACCATTAGTTAGGCCAATAGAGGAATTGTGTGAGGTTCCTGTCAGTGAGGAAGATCTAACTCGTGTCCTGAAAATTGGGAGCAGTTTGAGTAGTGAGCTGTCAGAGAAATTGGTGAGGTTCTTAAAGCAGAACCTTGATGTGTTCACTTGGATTCATGTAGACATGGTAGGAATAAGCCTATAAGTGATGTTCCATAGGTTGCACATTGATCTTGAAGCTCGACCAATCAGGCAGAAAAGAAGATCGATGGATTATAAGTGATCTCAAGCACTCAAAGACAATGTTGACAAACTTCTTAGTATCAACTTTATAAGATAAGTGAAATATCCAGATTAGCTTACCGAACTTGCGTAGAATGACGAGTGGCGGACTTGTGTCGATTTTACCAATCTTAATAAAGCATGTCCTGAAGACAACTTTCCGCTACCCTAGATAGATCAGCCAATAGATGCAATAGCCGGGAACACACTACTTAGCTTTATGGATGCTTATTCGGGATACTTCCAAACTCGATGTATAAGCCCGATGAAGAAAACACCTTATTTATTATTGACCGAGGGATTTATTTTTATAGGGTTATGTGAAGCGACCTACCAATGTTTAGTTAAAAAAATGTTTGTTGAACAAATAGGCAAAACCATGGAGGTGCATATTAACGATATGCTCATTAAATCAAGGACTTTAAAGAGCCACATCGATAATTTGGGCGAGATGTTTGGTATCCTCAAAAAATACTGAATGTGACTGAATCCATTGAAGTGCGCTTTTGGAGTAAACTTGGGAAAATTCTTGGAATTTCTGGTAAATCAATGGGGTGCTGAGGCTAATTCGGACAAAATTCAAGTGCTACTGAAATGCAAAGCCCGACAAGAATAAAGCAAGTTCAAAGCCTGACAGGGCAAATTGCTACACTTATCAGAATTGTTTCCCAAGTAACCTATAGATTCAAATTGTTTTGTGAAAGGCTAGACATAAAGAAAAGCTTCTCGGTGGTCTATCGACCTTAAGCTAATGGTCAAGTCGAAGTAGTAAACAAAGTGATCAAGCATACCATGAAAAAAAAAGCTTCACGCCTTTAAGAGTAGATGGGTAGATGAGCTACTTGAAGTGTTATGGTCGTATATAACCACGACCAAACGTTTGATAGGAGAGACCCCATTCTCACTCGCCTATAGATGCGAGGCAATAGCCCCGGTGGAAGTCGGAATTGGCTCATTTTAGTGAGAAGCTTTTGACGAGAATGTTAATGAAGCGCTGATGTGTTTGAGACTGGATTTGATCAATGAACATCGAGTTAAATCTCAGTTGAGAATCGCCTCGTATCAACAATAAGTGAAAAAATACTTTAATTCAAAAGTAAGAAGCCATGATTTCGAGGTGGGAGACCTCGTCCTAAGAAAATTTGTGGCAAGGGGAAGAGATGCAAACTTGGGGGCATTTGGACCCAAATGGGAAGGTCCCTTCAGGGTTTCAGAAAAACTCACACTAAGAACATTCCATCTGGAGTTTCTAAATGGCACAACGGTTTTGTGAGCATGGAATTCTAAGCATCTTTGGAGGCATTATCAATGATTACCTCGGATTCATTTTTATCTTCTTAAGCCCTTTTCTGTTAATGTATTAATATTTTATGAGTTGCAAGGCCATTTTCAGTCATTATCCATTATTTATAAAAATAGGCAAGCATTATTCTTCAGTTCAAGATGTTTTTGTAAGTCTATTAAAATCATAGCGTAAGGAAAGATCCTACAAGAAACTTGAAGTTCGAAGCTCAAAAAGGCAGTTTGGTAAAGGGGATATTGTTAGAATAGGTGCCCCAAAGCTAGTCATATTGTTGTATATTGACTCTATGAATCATGTTATTCTATTAATAAAAGGCATTGATTATATTATGTACATAATATTCCATATGTATATATATTAATATATGTCTTTAAGAGTGGTTGAACTGTGACGAGGGAATCAAGCAATGATAAGTCTTGATAGTGAAATCTTTACGATCACATTTGGTGGCCATTCTATAAACTTCTATAGCCCTAGCATTATCCTGACTTAGGGCATAGATAATACAGTAAGGCTATCATAGCGTTGAACTACCCTACCCAAAGGTAGTGATAGATCTCGCATGTCAAGGTTGTTTGGTGACAACTTGGTGCAATGCAAGGGTGCTTGTTATTCACGAGTCCACCAGACTGGCCCACGCAGAGGATTCCATATAGATGGTAACCCAAGTGTCTATGGAATACATCCTCTAACGAATGGTAGTGCATGTGGTCCTTATACTTGAGATCACTAGAGTGCCATGTGTAAATATCGGTATAGTTTGACGTTAGCCAAATGTAATCCTACTTAGGGTTATTAGTCAATCAAATAATTCATCACTCTTGGGTATAGGAGAAATTATCTTGGTGAGAGATTCGATAAGAGACAAAGACCTTACATCTGTGGCCATAGTAGAATCGAGCTGGTGCTCAGTTGGTCGATTGGTCTGATAACCGAATCTGAATACGTCAAGATGGTTTATACTTGAAGCTGGCATTATTTCTATGTTTCAAAACTTTATGAGATAATAGATGATGAAAGGATTTGATTGCACGGTAACCATACTGTTGACAGGTAGCAAATATGCTGAATCTAAATCTGTCAAGTGGCCATGATGCCTTGCTAGAGGCCAATCTTGGTATGTGTGGAATGAGACAATTAATAAGGTGTTGGTCACAATATTAATCACTACCGACATGATAAGGAGCCTATGGGTCATACACTTAAAAGACAATTTAAAGAAAATAAAGAGTGAAAGGCATTTTAATCATTTACTAACGAAAGGGAATTTTGGTAAATCTTATGGAGCAATTAAATTTGCTAGAAAGATTGTTGCCTGGATCCAATCCCGTATTGGATTTAATATGTAAGATTGATTATTTATTTAAATATATATATATTGTCGTATTATAGTGTAAATAAATAAAACGTCATTATTTAAATGTATATATATTTTAAATATTGAAAAATCATTATTAGATGAATAAAATAATAATGGCTTAATACTTGGTTAGTATTTTCTTCGGAAATCAAAGGAACTAATTATTTAATTAGTGAAGGGTATATTGGTAATATACTCTAATTAGGGAAATTAGCGTGTGCCTATAAAACAGTTTTCCCCAAATTTCCCTAATGAGCCATTAATTTATAGAAAAAGTTGAGAGAATTTTTCTCTCTTGATTTTTCTTACTCCTTTCTTTCTTTCTTTTTTTTCTTTTTTTCTTTTTTTTTTTATTAAGCATCACAAATCAAACTAGCAAAGCGATTCTGTGTTGATTCTTGCCTTTGTGTGGATATCGTCAGTTCGCTATCCTTGAAGTGTGAGGGTTTTTCAATGATCAAGCGGTGTAGCCATTAATGTGGGTAAGAATCTAAAACCTTGAATGAGTTTTTTATGTTCTATAACATGTAAACAACGTATATCTCATATTTGGATGCTGGGGCTTTAGGTTTTAATAGGTAAATTTTTGTTTTTCGTTGCGTTTTACTATGATTAATTCCTAACAAATATATCCCATGACCTAACGGAAAGCAACTTGGAGAATAACCGAGAAAAGCATGTTGAGGAGGAACTAATTAAAACTCGGTGACTAAGACTCGAGATGGTCAATTAACCCTAACTCGACGTCGTCATGAGAAAAGATCCTCATTGTCGCTCAAAAAGGTTCTCGAGAAAGCAAACAAACATAATTCGAGAGCAAATTCAAGCTTGTTATCAGTTAATTCAATAAAAAAAAGCTGTAATGACTTTGCAGAAAAACATATACAGCGATCTAAAAATAAGTTACAAACTTGTACAATAACCAAATTTTATTGATTGAATGGTTGTTTAAAAAAAAAACAAAAAAAACAAAAAAGACGAGCTCTATCTTGCACTTGTATTGAAGGGGAATCGTGTGCCGGATTATCTGACATGATATCATGTTTGGTGACCTCAGGAGCTTCAACTAGATTCTCCAAGGTGACCCCATCATTGACAGTCTCGGTGGCCTTTTCAATGCCAGTTTTTTCATCAGGAACCATAATCGGAATAAGTGAGCTACTGTAAGACCCTTACCAAGGACAAGGGTAGGCATGTGGCGTTCATCCTTAGCCACAGCCTCGCCAAGACAACACACGGGTGTGCCCTGGAAAAGGATGGCTGAGATCAGGTGTGGGGTGTTTGAGTGTTAGGACGCCGAACACTTATTGATGAGATAGCTCGTGGGTGTGGACACTTGCGAGCTAAGACGTGCGCGAGTAGGCAGGTCATTAACGTGGGTGTGGGTGCGCCCACGAGCAAGCTAGGCTGCCACGATCAGGCTAGACAGTGCCACGAATAGGCTATGGCACAAACATGCAAGATAGTGGCACACGAGCTGGGACGTGTGCAAACATACAAGTTAGATAAGGAGCAGCTGAATTCAGGCATGGGGCAGAGACCAACGTGCGTGAGGTGCATGGGGCGTGCACTAGATTGATGGGAACAATCATACAAGGCTACATTGTTGCCGGACCAAGGTTGTGGGACGGTTATATGTGTCCAGATACATTTGTATGTAAACCAACTGTCATGTAACTATTGATAAGGTTGTAAAACTGCTATGTAACTACTGTGCCCATTTGTATATAAGGCAGGCAGGCTGTATATTCGTGAGAGAGTGAGAGGGCAAGGGTTATATGTGTTTGTAAACCTTGTTGTAACTTGAGTGTTAAGTCTATGATAGAGGGATCAGATTGTAAATAGTGGGATACACTGTGTGAGTGCTTGAGTTTCCTTGTATTTGGATTGAAATAATATAAGGTTGGGTTTTCTCGTATCTGTTGTGCATTTACTCTCACTAGCCTCTGTTGGATTGTGTTTGCAATTTTGTAACAGGGAAACGCACAACTTAGTAAAGGCTGACAAGTGTTGGTGCGCTTGTGCTGTACAGTGCCTAAAGACGAGATTAGGCCCTGTGACAGTGGTATCAGAGCCCGGTTTTAACCAAGTTTGTTGTTCTAATTTCCTTATTGTTGTTTCATGCCAAAAAGAGCTGAGATGGACGCTATAAAGGAAAGATTGACGTGGTTAGAGGAGATGCTGGGTAAGACTCAAGATGGCTAGAATATGACCGTCAATGAGAGACTTGATCAGGTTGATCAAAATTTGGAAATTCTCCATAATCAATTTATGGAAATGGTGGACCAAACCAACAGGAGATTGGAAGCCCTAGAGAATGACAATGCCTTGTTGAAACATGCTCTCCCTCGTAGTCTTGATGGGGGTAGTACAGCCAAGATAAGAGTACCTGAACCAAAGGCTTTTTAGGGTGCTAGAAACGCCAAGGAGTTGGAAGATTTCTTGTGGGATATGGAGCAGTACTTTGAGGCAGCGAAAGTCCTTGATGTGGAGAAAGTCTTGATCACTAGCATGTATTTGGCTGGTGATGCAAAATTGTGGTGGTGCACAAGGTTAGCAGATGATGTGAGTGTGGGTAGGCCCAAGGTTGATACTTGGGAGAAACTAAAGAAGGAATTGAAGGATCAATTCTTGTCGGGGAACACATCATGGAATGCCAGGGACTGGATGAAAAAGCTCCAACAAAAGGGTACTGTGAGGGAGTATGTCAAGGATTTTAGTTCCTTGTTGTTAGACATACAAAATATGTCCGAGGAGGACAAATAGTTTAACTTTATGTTAGGTTTGCAAGGCTGGGCGCAAGTGGAATTGCGAAGGCAGAAGGTGCATGATCTGCCTAGTGCTATTGCTGCAGCAGATGGGTTGATTGATTTTAAAAGTAGCAAGGAGAGAGATCCTGTTGTTGTAGTGAAAGCCAAAAAGAAGGACAACCGGGAATTTAAGGGAAGCAAGAAAAAAGACTTCCACTTTCAGAAGAGAAATTCTACTAGTGAAAAGGGGAAGGCCGTTGCTACCAGTAGTTTTTCCAAGGAAAACAAGTAGGGAAAAATGATGTCTGGTTGTTTCATATGTGGAGGGCCACATAGGGCAAGGGATTGCCCAAAGAGAGAGAAGCTAAATGCTTTGATGGGTGAAGAGGGAGAGTCTAGTGGTGAGCAAGTCACTATGAATCCGATGCAGTTGATGAATGCTATGAGGGCAGAAACGGATTCAAAGCAAAACAAGGGTGATACTTACCTTGGAGTTGTGAGCAAGGGTGCAGCTTGAAATGCTCTACTGTTTGTGGATTTGAAAGTGAGGGATAGCCAAGTTAAAGCTTTGCTGGACACAGGAGCAACTCATAACTTTGTGGCAGATCGGGTTATTTCCAAGTTGGGGCTAGCACTTTCCAAGAGTCCTACAATGGTGAAGGCTGTGAATTTGAGTGCACGTGGGGTGACTGGAATAGCTTATAACGTGCAAGTTTGTGTGGGATGCTGGACGGGTAAAATTAATTTAACTGCTGTTCCTTTAGATGATTTTGATGTTATTTTGGGAATAGATTTTTTTTAAAGCAACCAAGGTGTCGGTGGTGCCTTACTTGAATGGCATGATGATAAATCATGAATCAAGTCCTTGTTGTGTACCTTGCTGTTCATTGGAAGTGAGTAGCAAACCAGGACAAGCTAAGCTTACTACTATCTCAACCACAGTAGTAAAGCGCGGGCTGAAGAAAGGGCAGGAAATGTATTTGGCAGCATTGATAGAAATCAAACCATATAAGAAGGTTGAAGTGCCGAATGCAGTAGCAGAATTGTTACAAGACTTTGCTGATGTTATGCCACGGGAGTTGCCCAAAGAACTTCCTCCAAGACGAGCAATTGATCACAAGATTGAGTTGGAACCAGGGGTGTTCCCACCTGCTCATCCACCCTACAGAATGTCACCTATGGAGTTGAAAGAACTCCGAAAACAACTTGATGATTTACTTGATGCAGGTGTAGTGAGACCCTCAAAGGTTCCGTATGGTGCTCCTGTGTTGTTTCAGAAAAAACAAGATGGTTCCCTTCGGATGTGTGTGGACTATAGGGCGTTGAACAAGGTGACGATTCGGAATAAGTATCCTGTTCCCCTTGTTCAAGACCTCCTGGATAGGCTGACCGGGGCTTCGGTTTTCACTAAGTTAGACTTGCGATCGGGATATTGGCAAGTCAAAATTGCTGCAGGAGATGAGCCCAAAACCACTTGTGTGACCACGTATGGTTCTTATGAATTCTTAGTCATTCCATTTGGCTTGACAAATGCACCGGCTACATTTTGCAATTTGATGAATGATATACTGTATGAATTCTTGGATGAGTTTGTGGTGGTATATGTGGATGATATTGTGATATATAGTCGAAATTTGGATGAGCATTTGATTCATATGAGGAGGGTACTAACGCGGTTGAGAGAACATCAGTTGTATGTGAAAATGGAGAAGTGTGAGTTTGCTAAACAAGAAATAATGTTCTTGGGGCACTTGGTGAGTAAGGGCCAAGTGAGGATGGATCCTAAGAAGGTGCAGGCGATTGTAGAGTGGGTGGCTCCTACAAAAGTCCCAGAGTTGAGATCTTTCTTAGGATTAGCAAACTATTACCGCAAGTTTATTGCAGGTTACTCAAAGAAGGCAGCATCGTTGACAGATTTGTTGAAAAAGAGGCAACAATGGGAGTGGACAGAATCATGTTCAAAGGCTTTCGAAAGGTTAAAGGAAGCCATTGCCTCTGAATCGGTGTTGAGATTGCCAAGAGTTACCATTCGAAGTACATACGGATGCTTCGGAGAAAGCTATCGGTGGGGTGTTGGTCCAGGAGGGACATCCCATAGCATTTGAGAGTCGAAAGTTAAATAGGGCAGAGCAGTGGTATTCTGCTCATAAGAAAGAGATGGTAGCCGTGGTTCATTGTTTGCAGGTGCGGAGAGTATACTTGCTGGGCACAAAATTTGTGGTGTTGACAGACAATGTGGCTAATACTTTCTTCAAGACACAGAAGAAATTGTCCCCAAAATAGGCCCGGTGGCAAGAGCTTTTGGCTGAGTATGATTTCGCATGGCAACACAAGCCAGGAAGGCACAATCAGGTTGCTAATGCGTTGAGCAGGAAACAGGTTGTTGCTACTCTATATGCAATAACTCGGGTTGAATATGACATGTTAGACAGGTTGCGAGTGGCGACTGATCAAGATGTTGAGTATAAGGACTTGGTGACACAAGTTTAGGATGGTACTATACGGCGTTACTGGTTAGAGGATGGGTTATTGTATGCCAAAGGAGATAGGTTGTATGTTCTAAGTAAGGGTGGATTGAGATGGGCGTTATTGAAAGAAGTCCATGATTCACCTTGGGCTGGACATCCTGATAGGGAGAGAACTTTGGCATTATTGACAAGGGATTATTATTGGCCTAGAATGGAAGCTAATATTGAGTCCTATGTGAAAACTTGTTTGGTGTGTCAACTGGACAAGACAGAAAGGAGAAAGGTAGCAGGGTTGTTGCAACCTCTACCCATTCCGGAGAGGCCTTGGGTGTCAGCCTCTTGACTTCATCAGTGGGTTCCCAAAGGTAGAAGGTATGTCTTCTGTCCTTGTTGTTGTTGATAGATTTTTGAAATATGCAGTTTTTATAGCAGCACCAGAAGCTTGTTCAGCGGAGACAGCTGCTGCCTTGTTTTATAAAAATGTGGTGAAATATTTCAGAGTACCAGTAGACTTAGTTAGTGATCGGGATGCACGGTTTACTGGAAGGTTTTGGACTATTCTATTCCATATGATGGGAACCGAATTGAAGTTTTCTACAACTAATCATCCATAGACGGATGGTCAGACTGAACGGGTGAATGCATTGCTGGAGAAGTATCTTCGGCATTATGTTACAATTAGTCAACGAAATTGGCTAGAGTTGTTGGATTCTGCACAGTTTTGCTACAATCTGCACAAATCATCTTCGACAGAGGTGAGTCCTTTTGAGTTGGTGTTGGGGCAACAACCTTTGACCCCAATTGAGATTGCTAGACAGCCAGCAAAGGGAAAATTTCCTGCTGCTGACAAGGTGGCTAGAGACAGACAAGAGATAATTGACCAAGCTCAAGATAGCTTGCGGAAGGCAAGCAAGAGTATGAAAAAGTATGCTGATGCTAAGAGGAGGCCGTTGAGTTTGATATGGGTGACCAGGTGCTACTCAAGCACACTCCTCAGATTTGGAAGAAAATCAACTGCAAACGGGTGCATAGGGCATTGGTTCCAAAGTATGATGGACCATTTGAGGCTTTAAGTAGAGTGGGTGTTGTTGCTTACAAGTTGAAACTACCTGAGAGGATCAAGGTACATCCCACATTCCATGTGAGCTTCTTGAAACCTTTCCATGCAGATAAAGATGATTCTTCAAGGACCCAAGCTAAGAGAGCTCCTCCCATGATCAGAAAACAATTTGATGATGAGATTGAGAAAATTTTAGATCATACGAGGATGGGGCAGCATAAGAAGAATCGCTGAATTGAATATTTGGTGAAGTGGAAAAGGGGGAAAGACAGCGAGGTTTCGTGGGAAAGAGACATAGATCTATGGCAGTTTGAGGATGTTGTGCAGGAGTACATTTCCACCATTCCGACGAGGACGCCGGACTCTTCAAGTGGGGGTGGTTTGTAAGACCCTTACCAAGGACAAGGGCAGGCGTGTGGCTTTCATCCTTAGCCACAGTCTCGCCAAGACAACACGCGGGTGTGTGTTGGAAAAGGATGGCTGAGATCAGGTGTGGGGTGTTTGAGTGTTGGGACTCCGAACACTTACTGATGAGATAGCTCGCGAGTGTGGACACTTGCGAGCTAAGACGTGTGCGAGTAGGCAGGTCGTTAACGTGGGTGTGGGTGCGCCCACAAGCAGGCTAGACAGTGCCACGAACAGGCTATGGCACGAACAGGCAAGACAGTGGCACACGAGCTGGGACGTGTGCAAACATACAAGTTAGATAACGAGCAGCTGAATTCAGGCATGGGGCAGTGACCAACGTGCGTGAGGTGCATGGGGCGTGCACTAGATTGATGGGAACAATCAGACAAGGCTGCATTGTTGCCGGACCAAGGTTGTGGGACGGTTATATGTGTCCAGATACATTTGTATGTAAACCAACTGTCATGTAACTGTTGATAAGGTTGTAAAACTGTTATGTAACTGCTGTGCCCATTTGTATATAAGGCAGGCAGGCTGTATATTCATGAGAGAGTGAGAGGGCAAGGGTTATATGTGTTTGTAAACCTTGTTGTAACTTGAGTGCTAAGTCTGTGATAGAGGGATCAGATTGTAAATAGTGGGATACACTGTGTGAGTGCTTGAGTTTCCTTGTATTCGGGTTGAAATAATATAAGGTTGGGTTTTCCCATATCTGTTGTGCATTTACTCTCACTAGCCTCTGTTGGATTGTGTTTGCAATTTTGTAACAGGGAAACGCACAACTTGGTGAAGGCTGACAAGTGTTGGTGCGCTTGTGCCATGCAGTGCCTAGAGACGAGATTAGGCCCTGTGACAACTACCATCCCTTTGCGTTGGCTCTTTTTCGCCTAAGGCGTCAGTATCTGTATCTTTGCCAAGCTTATAAATGTTTGGATAGATGAACTCCAACCCCGCTACCTTGGCTTTCATTCTCTCAACCTCAGTTTGATACTCTGGAGGCAAGAAACAAAAGTCACGCGAAGGGTCTTTCTCCCGCATAAGCTTGACCAAGTTTACCGATAGCTCCCAAACGATGGTTCGCTATTGGACTTTTCTTTTCAAGGTCGTCTGTCAACTACATGATGTTCACTGCTGCCTCTTTGTAATCCTTGCGAGCATGTGACAAATCAACCTTGCAAGATACCAATTTGTCCGTCAAATCTTTGAGGTTGGTTTGCGCAATTGAATGCTCAGATGTAAGCTTATTGTTGAGGCCATGCAGATGATCTCGCTCTGAAATCAGTGAGCTCTTAGACTTTTCCACCTAGGAAAGCTTATTGGCAAACTCTTTTTCCTTGAGAGTCAGGCTCTTTGCTTGGTTCACTTTCTGTTTTGAGAGCTCGCCTTTAGCGCTTTGACTTCCTTTTTCAATTTTTCAAACTTTCTCCACTTCTTCCTTCATCACCTCGCGTCGTCAAGGACCTTATCTATATTCTCCAACATTTCATAGCTATCTTGGTGGAGCTACTGGATCATGGAGCAACACTGAAATGAAAAGAAAGAAGGATAAATAAGAAAAATTTAGGGAAGAACGAAAGAGAGAAAGAACGAGCTAAGGTCACGTTGGTTAGCATGCATGTGGCACGACACGACCTCTTGTGAGGGGGCATTGCTTTGTACTCATTGTACAACTTCTTGGGCACATCGTCCCTTTTTATAGTAACCCCCGAAGCAATATGGTTGGGCAACTACATTATTTGAACCTCAAGCTCATCAACTTCTTCCTTGTCGCTTTGATCCCTCAACGAGGCACTCTTGCCAACCGCTTGACCAGTGGTCCTTACTATTGATGGAGTTTTCCTTTTAGAAGAGTCCCTCACCATTACCCAGGACTCTACTGTAACACCTGCTCTCTATGACTATTTTTATAATATTTACTATGTAAATTATAGATATACATAGCGTAAGAAAGATAGTGGGCTTAAATTTTTTCTTTACTCATAAAAAATACAAAATACAATGTATTAAAAACTTTCTACTTAATACAAAACATCATAGTTGGTGGAAAATGGTGCCAATACTCTCCGCTCCTCGACGTCCATCCGACCGCTGCTTCTATTTCCTGCAAAACAGAGAAGAACAATGGGGTGAGCACAACAATACTCAGTAAGTAAATCTTCTACTACCTGTCCCCGCAACTCACTCTTTGGTTCTTTCCTTAATTTACCGTTCTTCTATTTCTAATTCTCACTATTTTTCTCTCTCTCTCTAATACTTTTATTCTCCTTTAACTCTGTTCTACTCTTTTTATTCTTTCTTTCTCTCTGTTCTTATTCTCTTTTCTCCTTCTCTTATTCTTACTCACCATGAAGGAAAATCATGGTTCTCTCATATTCTCATCATACTCCTTCTCAAGCTTTCTCATTCTTTAATTCTCTCTATTATCTCTTTCTCATTTCTCATAATTCATTTCTACTAACTTGCTCTTTGAATGTCGCGGCCCCATCTTACCGGAGGCACGGTCGGGACTTCTCCCCCTCTACGTGACTTCTACTGATTCTCTTTCTGACTCTCTTTCTCATAACTCTTTTCTGTTAACTTTCTATTGTAGATCACGACCTCATCTTACCGGAGGCACGGCTGGGTACTCATCCCACTCTTCGTAACCTTACTCATTGTCTTTCTTTGTTCTTTCTCATGTTTACTCATTCTTCCTCACTTGCATGTCACGGCCTTATCTTACCGGAGGCACGGCTGGGACTTCTCCCACTCTACGTGACTTTTACTGATTCTCTTTTTGTTTCTGTTTCTCATATTCTTTGCTATACACCCTCTAGTGTATGTCACGGCCTCATCTTACCGGAGGCACGGCCGGGAACTCAACCCGCTCTTCGTGACTTTACTCTTTTTCTCTTTCTGTTCTTTCTATTCGTTTGTTTCTCATTCTTACTCATTGGAATGTCATGGCCTCATCTGACAGGAGGCACGGCTGGGCGCTACCACTCTACGTGACTTCTACTCATTTCTCTATTGATCGGATTTGGTCATGCATGGATTCGGAACCCTTGGCCACGTGAGTGTATTCTCTCTCTCTCTGAATGTCACGGCCCCATCTTATCGGAGGCACGGCTGGAACCTCATGTTCCACTCTTCGTGACTGTCACGGCCTCATCTGACCGGAGGCATGGCTGGGGATCACAAAGCACCCACTCTCGTGACTTCACTCATCACTCACGGGTTCCCCATCGCACAACCTACTTTATTCTCTTCTTTTACTCTTAGAGTAGTTTATTCACAAAGATCTCTACTCTTACTCAAGCTAATACTCATCTCTTTCTCAAGCTAGTACTCATAGTATAGCTTAACTCTTAGAGTAGTTTATTCACAAAGATCTCTATTCTTGCTCAAGCTATTTCTCAATGCATAACCAATGCATATGGATGGCTCATGCTCATTAATGCACTCAAGAAATGCCAACATGCAATGTTGCAAGAATTATNCTCTTTGCTTGGTTCACTTTCTGTTTTGAGAGCTCGCCTTTAGCGCTTTGACTTCCTTTTTCAATTTTTCAAACTTTCTCCACTTCTTCCTTCATCACCTCGCGTCGTCAAGGACCTTATCTATATTCTCCAACATTTCATAGCTATCTTGGTGGAGCTACTGGATCATGGAGCAACACTGAAACGAAAAGAAAGAAGGATAAATAAGAAAAATTTAGGGAAGAACGAAAGAGAGAAAGAACGAGCTAAGGTCATGTTGGTTAGCATGCATGTGGCACGACACGGCCTCTTGTGAGGGGCCATTGCTTTGTACTCATTGTACAACTTCTTGGGCACAGCGTCCCTTTTTATAGTAACCCCCGAAGCGATATGGTTGGGCAGCTGCATTATTTGAACCTCAAGCTCATCAACTTCTTCCTTGTCGCTTTGATCCCTCAACAAGGCACTCTTGCCAACCACTTGACCAGTGGTCCTTACTATTGATGGAGTTGTCCTTTTAGAAGAGTCCCTTACCATTACCCAGGACTCTACCATAGATTTCTTCCAACCCTCCGTAGGCTCGGCAATGGTTTTCTTAGAACTTTCTTCTAGCTCGGTTGTAGGTTTATTTGAAAAGTCTATGGGCTCGATTGTAGGCTTTTATGAGCTCAGAGCCCCTTCAAGCTCGGTCCCTACTCTCTTAACACCAGCTCGAGAAGGTGTTTTTGGGTTGACCTTACTCATCTAGCTAGAAGCTGCAGCATGTTTCTTCACTGCAGCAGCAACCGCAATCTGTTGTTTGAAGTTTTTGGGCCTCTTAGCAAGCTTCATTCTTGTGAGAATAGTGACACATCAAATTTCCAAGAAAGAAAAATGTTACTACTCCAAAAAGCAACCCAATGCGCACTAACCTTTCTTTCATTTAGATGTTACAGTAAAAATGGTGTCGAACTTCACTGAAGGTGGGCAAAACTCGAAAGAAATCAGGTGCGCGAGGGTAATCAGTTTTGTCATGTTGTGAGCTTCTTCAATTAGACTACTAAAAGCTCCTAATCGGTTTCTCGAGCTTTCTTGTGTGAAGTTTTGGTCATGGTTATTTGCAAAGAAAACGAAACAAGTTGTTTAAAGCCTGACTGGTAGGTGTTTAACCGCAAAGAAAATAAATACACCTACTAGCTTTATCCCTAAAGAAGCCATCATCCTTGTAGTGGAAGAAAAATATTCGGAGTCCCAGTTCCTAGTCTTCTTTGGGATCCCGACTAATCCCCTATTGCCTTTTCTTCTCACCTTGGAGAGGTAGTAGGTATTATCTTGCTTCTTCTTCAAGCCCTACACGTGAACGAGCTTTTTAATGGATAACTCACCTAATCTACCTAACCTAAAGGCTATATACATTCCTACTATTATAATGTAGGAATTTTGATGAGAATCTAAGCCGATTATGTTCTTTAAACATGCAAGAGTGTTCATTGAGGATTCAAGAAGCCCAAGCCTTACAAGGAGAACAACATTTGGCCCAAGCACTCAAGGAAGCTAACAAACTTATCCAAGATGTGTTAAGGGTCCAAGACATGGCACAAGCCCTTTTTTGTAGCCCTAGCCGTGGAGATCAAATAGGGAGAAGCTTAATTGGTCCAAGCCCAATTTGTGGATGCTATTTGGTTCAATTGGTGAAGGAAAATCAAGAAAATTGCAATTAGGGACATAGATCCTTAATTTAAGGAGTGGTTGTCCATAGCATTAAATTGCATGGTGGAGAATTATCCCTTAATATTTGGTGTAAGATTTTGTTGTAATATTTATGTAATATTTGTTAGGGTAATTCTTATGTTTTGTAAAGCCTATTTAAAGGCCACTCTTTCATAATATGAACTAGACAATGAATATTGCATGAATAGTGTTTTCCTTGGAGATTTGTTTTCTCTTTGAATTCCTTTACCTAAGTTTCGGCCAAGCTTGGTAGTGGATTGATTTTTCAAGCTGGTGGAGTTCCTTTAGACTTGAATGATCCTTGGTCATCTATCTTGTAAGTCATTTTCCATTTGGTTACCATTCATCTCAATTTCAGGTT
This sequence comes from Pistacia vera, assembly GCF_008641045.1. Lineage (NCBI taxonomy): Eukaryota > Viridiplantae > Streptophyta > Magnoliopsida > Sapindales > Anacardiaceae > Pistacia > Pistacia vera. The sequence continues at coordinate 3,095,907 of NW_022196645.1, forward strand.
TGGTTGCCTTGTTTATGATCCCATTTGTGTTGTGTTTTCTTTGGAATGAGTTTGTGTTGATTGAGAATAGATAAAAAGTGTTATTCTAAAGTTTTCATAAGGGTTGTGTTGCTTGTGGAGTGTTGGTCTGATTTGTCTTAGGGTGTTGCAAGTGAATCCTAGCTTAGATTGAGTCGAAATTGGTTGAAATAAGGTGATATATGAATTGAGGTTGCATGAATTCATATCAATTTGGTATCAGAACTATGGTTGTGGATTGAATTTGTGATGATTGATTAAAAATTTGCATGGAAGTGTTGAGTTTGTGTAGTTCGGTTAAGCTATCCATTACCATTTCTTGTGCGAATTTTTTCTCTTTCATTGAATAGTATTCCAATTAGCAACCCTAATCATGAACTTGACACCTCATCCAAACCTAACCAATTCCATCCAAATTCAACTAAAACCAATTCCATTTCAACCAAAAACCTTAAACACTAACCATCTACCTAAGCACCATTCATTAACCTAATTACCACTATTCCCAAACACTATTTACAATTACTGTTCCCCAAAACCAAATTACCCAAATTTCATCCTCTCACCCTTCACACCTCAAATAACATTATTCCACTATTCCAAAGTGACACTATTCTCCAAAGTTACTTTTCACAAAACCTAAAACTCACCAAATTCTCATGGCAAACAAGACCATATCCTCCCCAACTTCACCCCCACCACCATGGGAGTTTGCCAATCTAAAAATTCAAGAGGAACTTGATTATGTAAAGAAGAACATGACGAGCATGATGGCTTTGATGGTTAACATGTCTAAGGATATTGCTAATCTATCCCAATCCAAATCCACCCTTGAAGAAACCCCACACCAACCCCAACGAGAAGGTCGACCACACTACTGCCAAAGAACTATCATTAGGACACCACTACGTATGGAGAACTTAAGAGATAGTAGTGCCTCCTCCGGTGAATCCGAGGTACCTAGGAGAAGAAGAATTGATGATGATAGGGGTATCAAAATAGATTTGCCCGAATTTGAAGGTAGTCTAAACCCTAACAATTGATAAGAGCTTGAAAATACACATTTAGTTAGTGGTTTATGAGGATTAATTGTGGGAAATTAGGCTTAATTTGGTAAAGTTGCTTAATATTTTCATAATTGCCTTTTACGGTATCACAGGTATTTTTGAGTGTTTTTCAGGCTACTAGTGCTTAAATGTTATGCTCGGATGAAGAATCATGTTGGCAACGGAATGAGTGATGAGTGGAAACAAACGGATCAAGAATCGGAGTTGAATTGAAGAAGTTATGGAAGTTGAAGTAAAGAGAAGATTCCAGATTACGTTCCAGCTTGCGCATGCCTCGGTATTTTGAGAATATCTTGCACTATAGAACTCGGGATTTAGACAATTCTTGAACCGTTGAAAATCTGATTCAAAGGGATACATTTCAGATGTTTGCAACTTTACCAAATTCCATCATTATCAAGTTCAAAAATCAACATCTTTGAAGAATAGTGGAATGATGCGGGAAAAGGGCAGCAGCTACTGTACCGCGGCACACTTTTTCCAGTAGCTACTGTGCCGCAGCACTGCATGGAAGTCACTAACTTGTTATCCATTTTTAGCCAAGAGAATAAGGTTAAGGGTTCCAAATCAAATAGAATTAAGGAAAAACAAACCCTAACCCTTGTGGGATATAAATAGAAGTCTTTTAGCATTATTTTAGGAATTCTTGGGTGAGAAGAAAGGGAGAAAAATCTGGAGAGAAGAGAAGTAATAGAAATTCTGGAGCTTTGATTCACAATAGAGAGAAGTTTTCCTTATTCTTTTCTTATAAACTCATGATGAATGTTTTAATAAATATGATTATTTCTTTCATGTTTATTATGAACTAAATTTATTCTCTAGGGCTAAGATGTAGCCCAATCTCTTAATTATGTATTGATCTTTGATTGTTAATTTTTATTAAGAATTCGTCCTAAGTTTTACTATTATACCTAATGCTTTTGATTCTTAAGGGCCCAAGAATTGAATAAACTAATGGACTAGGTTGAGTTGGTCCACGGTAGTAAAACCATAGGTTGAGCGAACACTAGAGATAGGTTAACGCGACTTGTGAGGTTTTGGTAAACTCCATAGAGCGTAACGATCTCTAATTGCTTAAATCTGATTAGAGATAATTCGGGTCAGTAATTAGGGGTTAATTTGATAATTGTTCGAGAGAAAGTTATTGGAAATTTAGGGAGTTTGACCTGTAGGAAGAGCTTAATAAAATTAGCATAAGAGATCGATACATATGAATAAGAGTTGGTGTGAAGTCTATGCCCTAGGTCTAGTTATCTTGTTTTTATCCAAAGGTTTATTTTAATTGTTCTCTTTTCAGTTTTTGTATTGTTAGTGTTGGACTGTACAGAGGACTTAGTTCAATGGTTGATACAGGAGTTGAAGTTGTTCAGAGAGCATTGAAGGACTACTCTAGTCCGCTATTCTAGCATCAGGAGGCCACCAATTCAAGCAAATACCTTCGAGATAAAGCCAGCCATTATTCAATTGATACAACATTCAGTTCAATTCATAGGGTTACCTAATGATGATCCCAACATGCTTATCACAAACTTTCTGGAGCTCTGCGATACATTCTGACACAATGGGGTATCTGATGATGCAATTAGGTTAAGACTTTTCCCATTCTCTCTTCAGGATAAAGCTAAGGCTTGGTTGATTTCTTTCCCATCGGGAAGTATTACTACATGGAATGAGTTAGTTCAAGCATTCCTTACGAAATATTTCCCACCTGTCAAGTCTGCTAAGATGAGGAGTGACATCACGAATTTTTTCCAACAAGATATGGAGTTACTTTATGAAGCTTGGGAGAGGTATAAGGATCTCTTATGGAGGTGTCCTCACCATAGGCTGCCAATATGGTCCCAGGTGCAAACGTTTTACAATGGGTTGCTGCCAAATATACAAGTGATGATTGATGCCACAAGTGGGGGAGCTTTGAATAACAAAACACCGGAGGAGGCTTATAATCTGATTGAAGTAATGGCAAGCAATAACTACATGAGGCCTTCGGAGAGAAATTCAACAAGGAAAGCAGTGAGAGTGCACAAAGTTGATGGTTACACCGCATTGGCCGCTCAACTCTCAGTCATTCAAAAGCAATTGGGAGTTGCCCTAAAGGTAAATGCTATTGAATCATCTTCCCTAACTTGTGAACTTTGTGTAGGAAATCATTTCTCAAAGGATTGTTAAGAAGGAAATCCATTTGCTCAACTGGAACAAGCTAACTATGTCTACAACTTTCAAAGGGGGCAAGGGAATCCATATTCCAATACATATAATCCAGCATGGAGGAAACACCCGAACTTTTCATGGAGCAACAACAATGAGCAAAAACAAGCTCCTGTTTTTCAACCTCAAGAACAAAAATCTAATTTAGAGAATGTGTTGACCAAGTTCATTGAAGAGACAAACAAGAGGTTTGAGAAGACTGACGTCTTAGTTCAAAATCAATCAGCCTCTATTAGGAACCTTGAGACTCAAATTGGGCAAATCCACAATATTTTAGCGGGAAGAGTTCAAGGGACATTGCCAAGCGATATAGAGAAGAATCCGAAAGAGAGAGTTAATGCTGTCATACTGAGAAGTGGTAAGGAGTTGAAGGAGGTAAGGAAGGAAGAAGAAACAAAGGAAAAACTCGAAGAAGAAAAAGAGGGCACAGGAGAAAAAAATGTCAAAAATGCCCAAGCTTCGACAAACAATGGCTCAACACTCCCGTATCCTCACAGAGTGCAAAAACAGAGATTGGATAAGCAATTCGGTAAGTTTATGGACATGTTTAGAACTTTACATATTAACATTCCTTTTGTAGACATGTTGGAGCAAATGCCGAAGTACACGAAGTTTTTGAAAGAGATTATCACCAAAAAGAGGAGATTTGAAGAACATGAGACTGTGATGCTTATGGAAGAGTGTAGCGCATTGTTATTGACGAAATTACCACAAAAGTTCAGAGATCCAAGGAGTTTCACAATTCCTTGCACAATAGGTAATGTTTATTTTGATAAAGTTTTATGTGACCTAGGGGCTAGTGTTAACCTTATGCCATTTTTGATTTCTAAGAAACCAGGCCTAGGGGAAGTAAAACCAACCACAGTCTATCTTTAACTAGCTGATAAGTCTATAAAATACCCCAAGGGAGTAGTAGAAGAAGTATTGATCAAGGTAGATAAGTTGATTTTCCCAGTGGATTTTATTGTTCTTGACATGGAAGAAGATCCAGAAGTACCTCTAATTCTAGGAAGAACTTTTCTAGCTACGGGTAGAACGCTGATAGATGTTCATAAAGGAAAACTAATCTTGAGGGTAGAGGATGAACAAGTTGAATTTAATGTTTTTGATACTATGAAATGTCCACCCAAGTTAGATACTTGCTTTCAGATTAGCATCCTTGATGATAAAGTAGCTGTGACCTTAGAAGAAAAACACCCTCGTTTACCCCTAGAAAAATGTGTTGTCAATTTTAGGACGTTGGAGGAGGAAATTGAGAATAAGAGGGAAAGAGAGAAATTGAAACTTTATGTAAATGGTGGCATTAAGGATAGAAGGGGTTAGATTTTCCTAAATGATCCAGATTGAAGGAGTCAAAAAGTTGAGCTTACGACTCTAATAAAGCGCTTCTTTGGAGGCAACCCAAGCTCTTTAATGTAGTTTTGATTTTTGTTTTGAATTTATTTCAGATTTTCGTTTAATGTGTTAAGTTGTGATAACTTTGATTTAGTTTGATATGTTAGCTGTTTATGTTTCACCCATTATTTCTGTTATGCACTCTAAATTGGCCAAGCATGGCACATAGTTTGTTTTCTTTTGGATTAGATTCCCGATGACTATTGGATACAACAACCAATATGCATGCCTTCACAAGATTATCTCCACATAAATGTTGCGTACGAAAGGTAGTGTAGTTGTTCTCTTTGCACATTGAGGACAATGATCATCTCTAATGTTGGGGGTAAGGAATATTTTCTTATGGTCAAATTGTTTTTGTGCTTTGAATTAGCTCTTTGAAAGCTTTTGGGTGAAATTGCTTTAGGTATGTTGCTCATACATAAGTCAATGATAAGACCATGATAGTGAATTTGTAACATTGAGATTTTATTAACTTTCGTGTAATGTGAAGGTGATAGTAGTGACAATTGCATTTAGTTATGACTCTCTTGGGAATGTGTTTGATTAGTTGAATAATTCGGAAACCTAGAGACGTTTTATGTGTGTTTTTATGGGCAATAATTTTTTTGTGAAAATTGGGCATAAACTCTAGAACTCATTTGATAACCACTTGAGGCGAAATCCTAGAATCTGCACTGCTTAGGATATGATTTAGGCAATTTTCTTTGGAACGATTGAGCCTTTCAAGCCAATCTATATTATTTTATCCCTAGTTAACCCTTTGAGCCTATATATACACTTGGTAAGCCTTATTTTTTGTTGTTGTAAACCTACTATATCTCACCTTGACGATGAAGCCTAAAACACTTTCTGACCCATCTTATTGTGAGAGACTTAATCTAGGGCAACCTTATAAGAAAAACTCATGAAAATAAGTGTGGTAGAAGAAAATGAATATATTTTTTGGACCACAACCTGAGTATGTGCAATGAGATAGATTGGGGGTTGTGGAAAAAAAAAATGATGATAGTAGAAGCAAGGTGGGGTAGACGAATTTTTTTTTTTTGAGTTATTAAAAATAAAAAAGAAAAAAAAAAAAAAAAACTTTTGAAAAAAAAAAAAAAAAAAAAAAAAAATTTGCAGAAAAATAGGAAGAAGTAGCTGGGGAGAAGAACTTGAAATGAGGTACATTACATGAGGGTTTGTGCTAATGTTGGAAGGAAGAGTTCAATCAATGTGAAAGGGTAAAAGGTGAATGAGAAGGGAAGCAAGAAAGAGATTGTTCATGGTCATTTACTGTAAATATTAAGTCTCTTGCATTTTGTTAAAAAAATTCCTTTCCGTTCTTTCATAAACTATTACCCTAGCCTAACGTTACAATCATGAAAAAGACCCGATGATCAGAGATAGTGATTGGATTCTACATTAGTGGAGAGTGGTTTGAAAAGTGAGCCCATGGAGTTTGATTGCACATTTTTATTTTTGTACTTTGCCTATGGAAGCTATGCATAAAATCATCTGGGTTTTTGGATGAATGGTTTGTGAATGAGTATGAGAGAGTCAATAAAAAAAGTGTAGTTGACATTCACTTATTCTTTGCATTTGCATGTTGTTAATTATTCAATTTGTTCACATTGACACAATTTTTGATACGATAATATGTATAGATCTTAAAATGTTTGTTTGAGTCTTTAGTGTTGAGTCTAGGTGAGGTTAGGTTGTTTGTGGGTATCATCGCTGGAAACCCTCACGAGACTATAACTCGTCCAACTAGGGCCACCTAGGGGCTTAAAGGCTTGTTGCATATGCTAAATGCAACCGTGACAATCTATGGAAGTGATTTAGGATAGTTTAGATATAGACTTTATTTCGTTTGTGTTTTCAAGTTAAAGGATTCGTTCTATCGCTTAGCTTGCTAGTGACTAGCAAGAAGCTGGTTGGGGGTTGTGATAAGAGCTTGAAAATACACATTTAGTTAGTGGTTTATGAGGATTAATTGTGGGAAATTAGGCTTAATTTGGTAAAGTTGTTTAATATTTTCATAATTGCCTTTTACGGTATCACGGGTGTTTTTGAGTGTTTTTCAGGCTACTAGTGATTAAATGTTATGCTCGGATGAAGAATCGTGTTGGCAACGGAATGAGTGACGAGTGGAAACAAACGGATCAAGAATCGGAGTTGAATTGAAGAAGTTATGGAAGTTGAAGTAAAGAGAAGATTCCAGATTACGTTCCAGCTTGCGCATGCCTCGGTATTTTGAGAATATATTGCACTGTAGAACTCGGATTTAGACAATTCTTGAACCGTTGAAAATCTGATTCAAAGGGATACATTTCAGATGTTTGCAACTTTACCAAATTCCATCATTATCAAGTTCAAAAATCAACATCTTTGAAGAATAGTGGAATGATGCGGGAAAAGGGCAGCAGCTACTGTACCGCGGCACACTTTTTCCAGTAGCTACTGTGCCGCAGCACTGCATGGAAGTCACTAACTTGTTATCCATTTTTAGCCAAGAGAATAAGGTTAAGGGTTCCAAATCAAATAGAATTAAGGAAAAACAAACCCTAACCCTTGTGGGATATAAATAGAAGTCTTTTAACATTATTTTAGGAATTCTTGGGTGAGAAGAAAGGGAGAAAAATCTGGAGAGAAGAGAAGTAATAGAAATTTTGGAGCTTTGATTCACAATAGAGAGAAGTTTTCCTTATTCTTTTCTTGTAAACTCATGATGAATGTTTTAATAAATATGATTGTTTCTTTCATGTTTATTATGAACTAAATTTATTCTCTAGGGCTAAGATGTAGCCCAATCTCTTAATTATGTATTGATCTTTGATTGTTAATTTTTATTAAGAATTCGTCCTAAGTTTTACTATTATACCTAATGCTTTTGATTCTTAAGGGCCCAAGAATTGAATGAACTAATGGACTAGGTTGAGATCGAGAGATGATATTTACTTGGTCTATGGTAGTAAAACCATAGGTTGAGCGAACGCTAGAGATAGGTTACCGCGACTTGTGAGGTTTTGGTAAACTCCATAGAGCGTAACGATCTCTAATTGCTTAAATCTGATTAGAGATAATTCGGGTCAGTAATTAGGGGTTAATTTGATAATTGTTCGAGAGAAAGTTATTGGAAATTTAGGGAGTTTGACCTGTAGGAAGAGCTTAATAAAATTAGCATAAGAGATCGATACATATGAATAAGAGTTGGTGTGAAGTCTATGCCCTAGGTCTAGTCATCTTGTTTTTATCCAAAGGTTTATTTTAATTGTTCTCTTTTCAGTTTTTGTATTGTTAGTGTTGGACTGTACAGAGGACTTAGTTCAATGGTTGATACAGGAGTTGAAGTTGTTCAGAGAGCATTGAAGGACTACTCTAGTCCGCTATTCTAGCATCAGGAGGCCACCAATTCAAGCAAATACCTTCGAGATAAAGCCAGCCATTATTCAATTGATACAACATTCAGTTCAATTCATAGGGTTACCTAATGATGATCCCAACATGCTTATCACAAACTTTCTGGAGCTCTGCGATACATTCTGACACAATGGGGTATCTGATGATGCAATTAGGTTAAGACTTTTCCCATTCTCTCTTCAGGATAAAGCTAAGGCTTGGTTGATTTCTTTCCCATCGGGAAGTATTACTACATGGAATGAGTTAGTTCAAGCATTCCTTACGAAATATTTCCCACCTGTCAAGTCTGCTAAGATGAGGAGTGACATCACGAATTTTTTCCAACAAGATATGGAGTTACTTTATGAAGCTTGGGAGAGGTATAAGGATCTCTTATGGAGGTGTCCTCACCATAGGCTGCCAATATGGTCCCAGGTGCAAACGTTTTACAATGGGTTGCTGCCAAATATACAAGTGATGATTGATGCCACAAGTGGGGGAGCTTTGAATAACAAAACACCGGAGGAGGCTTATAATCTGATTGAAGTAATGGCAAGCAATAACTACATGAGGCCTTCGGAGAGAAATTCAACAAGGAAAGCAGTGAGAGTGCACAAAGTTGATGGTTACACCGCATTGGCCGCTCAACTCTCAGTCATTCAAAAGCAATTGGGAGTTGCCCTAAAGGTAAATGCTATTGAATCATCTTCCCTAACTTGTGAACTTTGTGTAGGAAATCATTTCTCAAAGGATTGTGAAGACAGAAATTCCATTTGCTCAACTGGAACAAGCTAACTATGTCTACAACTTTCAAAGGGGGCAAGGGAATCCATATCAATACATATAATCCAGCATGGAGGAAACACCCGAACTTTTCATGGAGCAACAACAATGAGCAAAAACAAGCTCCTGTTTTTCAACTCAGAACAAAAATCTAATTTAGAGAATGTGTTGACCAAGTTCATTGAAGAGACAAACAAGAGGTTTGAGAAGAATGACGTCTTAGTTCAAAATCAATCAGCCTCTATTAGGAACCTTGAGACTCAAATTGGGCAAACCACATATATTTAGCGGGAAGAGTTCAAGGGACATGCCAAGCGATATAGAGAAGAATCCGAAAGAGAGAGTTAATGCTGTCATACTGAGAAGTGGTAAGGAGTTGAAGGAGGTAAGGAAGGAAGAAGAAACAAAGGAAAAACTCGAGAAGAAAAAGAGGGCACAGGAGAAAAAAATGTCAAAAATGCCCAAGCTTCGACAAACAATGGCTCAACACTCCCGTATCCTCACAGAGTGCAAAAACAGAGATTGGATAAGCAATTCGTAAGTTTTAGGACATGTTTAGAACTTACATATAACATTCCTTTGTAGGCATGTTGGAGCAAATGCCGAAGTACACGAGTTTTTGAAAGAGATTATCACCAAAAAGAGAGATTTGAAGAACATGAGACTGTGATGTTATGGAAGAGTGTAGCGCATTGTTATTGACGAAATTACCACAAAAGTTCAGAGATCAAGGAGTTTCACATTCCTTGCACAATAGGTAAGTGTATTTGATAAATTTTATGTGACCTAGGGGCTAGTGTTAACCTTATGCCATTTTTGATTTCTAAGAAAACCAGGCCTAGGGGAAGTAAAACCAACCACAGTCTATCTTAACTAGCTGATAAGTCTATAAAATACCCCAAGGGAGTAGTAGAAGAAGTATTGATCAAGGTAGATAAGTTGATTTTCCCAGGATTTATTGTTCTTGACATGGAAGAGATCCAGAAGTACCTCTAATTCTAGGAAGAACTTTTCTAGCTACGGGTAGAACGCTGATAGATGTTCATAAAGGAAAACTAATCTTGAGGGTAGAGGATGAACAAGTTGAATTTAATGTTTTGATACTATGAAATGTCCACCCAAGTTAGATACTTGCTTTAGATTAGCATCCTTGATGATAAAGTAGCTGCGACCTAGAAGAAAAAACACCTCGTTTACCCCTAGAAAAATGTGTTGTCAATTTAGGACGTTGGGGAGGAAATTGAGAATAAGAGGGAAAGAGAGAAATTGAAACTTTATGTAAATGGTGGCATTAAGGATAGAAGGGTTAGATTCCTAAATGATCAGATGAAGGAGTCAAAAAGTTGAGCTTACGACTCTAATAAAGCGTTCTTGGAGGCAACCCAAGCTCTTTAATGTGTTTTGATTTTGTTTTGAATTTATTTCAGTTTTCGTTTAATGTGTTAAGTTGTGATAACTTTGATTTAGTTTGATATGTAGCTGTTTATGTTTCACCCATTATTCTGTTATGCACTCTAAATTGGCCAAGCATGGCATAGTTTGTTTTCTTTGGATTAGATTCCCGATGATTGGATACAACAACCAATATGCATGCCTCACAAGATTATCTCCACATAATGTTGCGTACGAAAGGTAGTGTAGTTGTCTCTTTGCACATTGAGGACAATGATATCTCTAATGTTGGGGGTAAGGAATATTTTCTTATGGTCAAATTGTTTTTTGCTTTGAATTAGCTCCTTGAAAGCTTTTGGGTGAAATGCTTTAGGTATGTTGCTAACATAAGTCAATGATAAGACCATGATAGTGAATTTGTAACATTGAGATTTTATTAACTTTCGTGTAATGTGAAGGTGATAGTAGTGACAATTGCATTTAGTTATGACTCTCTTGGGAATGTGTTTGATTAGTTGAATAATTCGGAAACCTAGAGACGTTTATGTGTGTTTTTTAGGGCAATAATTTTTTTGTGAAAATTGGGCATAAACTCTAGAACATTTGATAACCACTTGAGGCGAAATCACGAATCTGCACTGCTTAGGATATGATTTAGGCAATTTCTTTGAACGATTGAGCCTTTCAAGCCAATCTATATTATTTATCCCTGTTAACCCTTTGAGCATATAATAAACTTGGTAAGCCTATTTTTTGTTGTTGTAAACCTACTATATCTCACCTTGACGATGAAGCCTAAAACACTTTCTGACCCATCTTATTATGAGAGACTTAATTTAGGGTGACCTATAAGAAAAACTCATTAAAAGAAGTGTGGTAGAAGAAAATGAATATATTTTTGGACCACAACCTGAGTATGTGCAATGAGATAGGTTGGGGGTTGTGGGAAAAAAAAAATGATGTAGTGAAGCAAGGTGGGTAAGACGAATTTTGTTTTGAGTTACTATCTTCCTTAAAAAATAATTTTTTTTTTTTTTTGGCAGAAAAGTAGGAAGAAGTAACTGGGGAGAAGAACTGAGAATGAGGTACATTACATGAGGGTTTGTGCTAATGTTGGAAGGAAGAGTTCAATCAATGTGAAAGGGTAAAAGGTGAATGAGAGGGAAGCAAGAAAAGGATTGTTCATGGTCATTTACTGTAATAAAGTCTCTTGCATTTTGTTAAAAAAATTCCTTTCCGTTCTTTCATAAACTATACCTAGCCTAACGTTACAATCATGAAAAAGACCCGATGATCAGAGATAGTGATTGGATTCTACATTAGGAGATGGTTTGAAAAGTGAGCCCAGGAGTATTGACACATTTTTATTTTTGTACTTTGCCTATGGAAGCATGCATAAAATCATGGGTTTTTGGATGAATGGTTTGTGAATGAGTATGAGAGAGTCAATAAAAAAAGTGTAGTTGACATTCACTTATTCTTTGCATTTGCATGTTGTTAATTATTCAATTTGTTCACATTGACACAATTTTTGATACGATATATGTATAGATCTTAAAATGTTTGTTTGAGTCTTAGTGTGTGAGTCTAGGTGAGGGTTAGGTTGTTTGGGGGTATCATCGCTGGAAACCCTCACGAGACTATAACTCGTCCAACTAGGGCCACCTAGGGGCTTAAAGGCTTGTTGCATATGCTAAATGCAACCGTGACAATCTATGGAAGTGATTTAGGATAGTTTGATATAGCTTTATTCGTTTGTTGTTTTCAAGTTAAGGATTCGTTTATCGCTTAGCTTGCTAGTGACTAGCAAGAAGCTGGTTGGGGTTGTGATAAGAGCTTGAAATAAACATTTGTTAGTGGTTTATGAGGATAATTGTGGGAAATTAGGCTTAATTTGGTAAAGTTGTTTAATATTTTCATAATTGCTTTTACGGTATCACGGGTGTTTTTGAGTGTTTTTCAGGCTACTAGTGATTAAATGTTATGCTCGGATGAGAAATCGTGTTGGCACGGAATGAGTGACGAGTGGAAACAAACGGATCAAGAATCGGAGTTGAATGAAGAAGTTATGGAAGTTGAAGTAAAGAGAAGATTCCAGATTACGTTCCAGCTTGCGCATGCCTCGGTATTTTGAGAATATATGCACTGTAGAACTCGGATTTAGACAATTCTTGAACCGTTGAAAATCTGATTCAAAGGGATACATTTCAGTGTTTGCAACTTTACCAAATTCCATCATTATCAAGTTCAAAAATCAACATCTTTGAAGAATAGTGGAATGATGCGGGAAAAGGGCAGCAGCTACTGTACCGCGGCACACTTTTTCCAGTAGCTACTGTGCCGCAGCACTGCATGGAAGTCAATAACTTGTTATCCCTTTTTAGCCAAGAGAATAAGGTTAAGGGTTCCATCAAATAGAATTAAGGAAAAACAAACCCTAACCCTGTGGGATATAAATAGAAGTCTTTTAACATTTTTTAGGAATTCTTGGGTGAGAAGAAAGGGAGAAAAATCTGGAGAGAAGAGAAGTAATAGAAATTTTGGGCTTTGATTCACAATAGAGAGAAGTTTTCCTTATTCTTTTCTTGTAAACTCATGATGAATGTTTTAATAAATTGATTGTTTCTTTCAGTTTATTAGAACTAAATTATTCTCTAGGGCTAAGATGTAGCCCAATCTCTTAATTAGTATTGATCTTGATTGTTAATTTTTATTAAGAATTCGTCCTAAGTTTTACTATTATACCTAATGCTTTTGATTCTTAAGGCCCAAGAATTGAATGAACTAATGGACTAGGTTGAGATCGAGAGATGATATTTACTTGGTCTAGGTAGTAAACATAGGTTGAGCGAACGCTAGAGATAGGTTACCGCGACTTGTGAGGTTTTGGTAAACTCTATAGAGCGTAATGATCTCCAATTGCTTAAATCTGATTAGAGATAATTCGGGTTAGTAATAGGGGTAATTTGTAATTGTTCGAGAGAAAGTTATTGGAATTTAGGGAGTTTGAACTATAGGAAGAGCTTATTAAATTAGCATAAGAGATCGATACATATGAATAAGAGTGGTGAAGTCTATGCCCTAGGTCTAGTCATCTTGTTTTTACCCAAAGGTTTATTTTAATTGTTCTCTTTTCAGTTTTCTTTTTAAATTCAATTGTTTATTTAATTTAGGTTTTCCTTGATAAAATTTGGATTGATCAAATAGTAATATGATAGTTTAATTGGTAATTGATAATAGTTATTCCCTTGGGTTCGATATCCGTATTTTATACACTTTATTACTTGCACGATTTCGTACACTTGCGAAAATTTACAACAACGATTTTCTTGATTGGTTGAGTGATATCGAAAGAGTATTTGAGTTCAAGGGGTATTTGGATGAGAAGAAATGTAAGGTAGCTATTCTTCAGTTCAAGGGATATGCTTCCTTATGGTGGGAAAACACTAGAAAGAAGAGAGAAAGAGAGGGGAAGACTAGAGTCAGGTCATGGGATAAATTGAAGAGGATGTTGAAACAGAGATTCTTGCCTGATAATTACAAGCAAGATCTCTACTTAAGTTTGTACAATCTTAAGCAAGGGGATAAGAAAGTAAAGGAGTATATAAGGGAGTTTGAGGGCCTTATGATGAGAAGTGATATTCCAGAGGAAAAGGAGCAAACCATCACTAGATTCTTGGGAGGTTTACAAAGAGAGATAGCTCACAAGGTGGAATTGCAACCTTATCATTCCTTGGGACATGTGTGCAAGTTAGCCAACAAGGTTGAGAAGCAACACCAAGGCTTGAAACTTCCAGCCCCACAGCCATATTTCAAGGGCAGCAACACCTACAAAGGATCCCCATCCTATTCCAAACCCTATGTCAACTCTAATAAAGACAAGGGCAAGGATAGAGTGAATGAAGCAACCAAGGAGAAACCATAGTTTGTGACTTAAGGAGGCACCTGAGGGGATTTGAAGGATAAGAAATGTTTTAAATGTCATGGCTATGGACATTCCAAGCCAATTGTCCCAACAAGAGAGTAATGTCAATCAAGGAGATCCAAGAGATTGAAGAAGCAATCCAAGAAGAAGAGAGTGAAAAAGGAAGAATCCGTGAGTGGTGAAAAGATTGTTGAAGAAGCTGATGTTCGTGATGCATTGGTTTTGAAGAGGGTTTTGCATGCACAAGTTGACTCTACCAAAGAACAAAGGGGAAACTTGTTCCAAACCCATTGCACCATTAAAGGAAAGGTATGTTCAATTATTGTGGATAGTGGAAGTTGTGCTAATGTAGCCTTTACCACCCTTGTTGAGAAATTGAAACTTCCTACCCAAAACCGTAGCCACCCATACAAATTACAATGGTTGAGCAATGGAAGCACCATTAGTGTTACCAAGCAAGTTATAGTTCCTTTTTCCATAGGCAAGAGATATGTGGATGAATGGTGTGTGATGTGATACCAATGGATGCTTGTAATTTGTTGCTAGGGAAGCCTTGGCAATATGATAGGGAGGTTGTCCATGATGGAAGAAAGAACACCTCCAGGATCAACAAGAAAACCATCACCTTAAGCCCTTTACCAGCCCAACAAACACTTCCCATACCTACACCACCAAAAACCGAAACCTCACAAAACAAACTATTACTTAATGCAAAACCAAATAGAAAAGGCCATCACCAAACACAAACCCATCCTAGCCTCGTTTATTGCTGAGAGAAAAGAAAGTGATGAGAGTGCACCCCATCCTCTAGCCCAACCATTACTACAAGAGTTTGAGGATGTTTTTTTCCAATGAGTTACCACTAGGGCTGCCACCTTTGAGGGGAATAGAACATCACATTGATTTGCTACCAGGGACACCCTTAGCAAACAGACTAGCCTATAGATGCAATCCGGAGGAGTCCAAGGAGTTGCAAATGCAAGTGGATGAGCTGATTAGGCAAGGGTATGTGAAGGAGAGCATGAGTCCTTGTTCGGTTCCAGCCTTATTAGTGCCGAAAAAGGATAAGAGTTTTCAGATGTGTGTGGACAGTAGGGCTATCAACAACATTACAATCAAGTATAGGTACCCATACCTAGGCTTGATGACATGCTTGATGAGTTGCGTGGTTCTTGCATCTTCTCAAAGATTGATTTACGAAGTAGGTACCATCAAATCCGAATGAGAGAAGGGGATGAGTGGAAGACAACCTTCAAAACAAAATGAAGGCTTTTTGAGTGGATGGTTATGCCCTTTGATCTTTCCAATGCACCAAGTACCTTCATGAGATTGATGAATGAGGTACTTAAACCTTTTTTGGGCAGATTTGTTGTTGTTTATTTTGATGACATGTTGGTGTATAGCCATAGTGAGGATGAACATAGAAATCATCCTAGGCAAGTGTTTGAAGTGTTAAGAAAACAAAAATTGTATGCTAAGATGGAGAAGTGTGAGTTTTTCATGGAAAGGGTAATCTTCCTAGGCTATGTAGTTTTGGGGGAGGGTATCATGGTTGATCAATCAAAGGTAGATGCAATTAGAAGTTGGCCTGAACCTAAAACCATTAGTGAGCTTTGTGAAACACCCATTCTAGCTCTACCTGATTTCTCTAAGGTGTTTGAAGTGGAGTGCGATGCTAACGGAGTTAGAATTGAGGCAGTCCTTACTCAAGATAAAAGGCCATTAGCATATTTTAATGAAAAACTCAATGATTCTAGGAGGAGATATAGCACTTATGATAAGGAGTTCTATACAATTATTAGAGCCTTAGATCATTGGAGTCATTATTTGAGGCCTAAACAATTTGTGCTACATTCGGATCATCAATCTCTCAAGTTTATTAATAGGCAACATAAGTTGAATTCAAGGCATGCCGAATGGGTTGAATTCCTTTAATCTTTTTCATTTGTGTCCAAGTACAAACAAGGGAGCACTAATATAGTGGCGGATGCATTGTCAAGAAGGTACTCCATCCTTTCCATTTTGGATGCAAGAGTACTTAGGTTTATCATGATGAAAGAGCATTACAAACAAGATGAACAAATGGCCGAAATCATGGCTAAGTGTTCAAGGGGAAGTTTTGAAGATTATGTGGTTTAAGAGGGATTTTTGTTCAAGGGCAACAGGTTATGTGTGTCTCAAGGAAGTTTTAGAGAATTGCTTGTGAGAGAGGTGCATGGAGGAGGGCTTGCGAGTCATTTTGGGGTTACCAAGATCTAGGAGATTCTTAAGGATAATTTATTTTGGCCGAAGATGAATGGAGATGTCCATGTTAGGAAACGATCCATTAAGGCAGCGGAAAACAAAATCAATAATGACAAGGATTGTTCCATAGAACCAAGATCAGGGTACAATTTTACAATTTATATCACAATAAGAATCTGCAGAAAATTAATCTAAAGTTTAAGAAACCATACGCACGTTTGAGGCTCCTCCAAGTTGTCCTGAATGTGTTTTGCTACCGACCCAAGTGTAGGATCGAACCAACGTAGTCCACACAAAGACAATCGCAAGGAACTAAGGAAGGATTTGCTAGATCCTCCTTGGCCTTAAGAATCAAGAAGAAATGAAAAGTGTTTTGATTTTCAATCAAAACTGAATCTGGCGTGGGAGAGAGTTTGGGGCTGTGTGTTTTTTTCTTTTCAATGAAAATGTGTTAAATGAAATTCTCTTACTTTTACAATTAAAACATTTCTTTTATAGTAACATTTTAATTGCCCTATTCCTATATGGAATAGGCTTGGGCTCCAACCCAAACACCCTTTGTTTCCAAACACTCCAATTAGATATTTATTTTAATTCATCATTATCTCAATTAAAATCAATTAATATATATTTAATATATATATATAGATTAACATTTAACAATAATGATAATTTATTTAAATATATGCGAACACATATTTAAACGAATTTCACTTATTTAATTTTTCTAACAAATTAAATAAAGGCTACGACCTTAGCAAATTTAATTACACTATGAAATTACCAAAATACCCTTTCACTAAAAAGACGAAAACGCCCTTCTAACTTCCTCGCTCTTAAATTATCTTCTATATGTGTGACCCATAGGCTCCTCATCATACCGGTAGTGTATAGTATCGCGATTAACACCAATTAATCGTCTCACTAATACACAGACCAAGATTGGCCCCTAGCAAGGCATCATGGCCCCCCCAATAGATTCATATTCAGTAAAGTAGCTACCTGTCAACGATATGGTACTGTACAATTCGATCCTTTATCATATGCATCTCGACGAGACGAAGGCATAGAAATAGTGTCAACTTCGGTTACTCTCGATATTATGTATTCAGTTTTTGGACTAATGACCTGTATTATATGGATAGAGCAATACTCAATCCCACTGTGGCCACCGTTTTAGTGTCATTCCCATGTACTGAATTGCACCGTGAGATAACTTCTCCCGCACCCGAGAGTGATGATCCTCTGTCTATCACATAGTCTTGATACACTCTGATGTAGCAATCACCACCGTATTGACAGCTCTGAAACGAACTGCGTTAGGCTAGTGTCAAACTACACCAATCGGTGCACAAGACGCTCCAGTGATCTCAAGTCTAAAGATCACATGCACCACACTTCGTTAGAGGATTTGTTCCATAGAAACTGGGGTTACCATCCATATGGAATCCTTGTGGGTCAGTCTAGTGAATTGCTGCGTGTATTCGCCTACAGCAAGCACCCATGTGTTGCACCAGGTCACCAAACAACACCTGACAAGTGAGATCAGTCACTGCCTTTCGACAAGGTATTCAACACTATGATAGCCTTACCGTATTATCTATGTCCTTACTTCAGAATAATACTGGGGCTACGGAGTTTAGAATGGCCACCATATGTGCCCATAGGGTTCTCACTATCAAGATTTGAAACACTTGATACCCTCGTCACGGTTCTACCATTCTAAGGACATATATCAATACATATTGCAATAATAATGATTTATGCGATAAGAATAAAATGCCTTTTATTGATTAATGAACATTATTACAAAGAGTCAATTCTACAATAATTGATTGGTCAGGGCATCTACTCTAACAGTCCAATCCATAGTGGAAAGATGTGGGGTTTTGTTAGAGCTAAAAGTCATTTCAGTTGGGGATGTACACTCAATTGCCCATTCCTAGCCAACCATGGGAAGACTTGAGCTGGACTTCATTGTGGCATTGCCGAGAACCCAAAGAGGTAAAGATTCCATAATGGTTGTTGATGATAGATTCTCTAAGATGGCCCATTTTATTGCATATAACAAAACCAATGATGCATCACATGTGGCTGAATTATTCTTCAAAGAAATTGTGAGGTTGCTGGTGTGCCAAGGAGTATAGTGTCGGATAGGGATACTAAATTTCTTAGCCATTTTTGGAGATCTATATGGAGTAGATTGGGTACCAAAATTTTGTTTAGCACTTCCCATCACCCCCAAATTGATGGTCAAACCGAAGTCACCAATAGAAAACTAGGAACCATCTTTAGGACCTTGGTGAGTAAGAGTTTGAGAGATTGGGACTACAAATTAGCCCATGCCGATTTGCCTATAATCGGTCCCCTAGTGCTACCACTAACCATTCTCCATTTGAAGTTTTTTATGGCCTTAATCCCATCACTCCCATAGAACTTAGTGCCCTACCCCTCGATATCCAATTGAATCTTGATGCTAAGGAGAAGGCCAAGTCCATGAAAAAGCTACATGAATCAATTAGGGCCCAAATAGCCAAGTCCAATGAGGCCTATAGAAAGAAAGCCAACAAACATAGAAAACCCACCATTTTCCAACCAGGTGATCTTGTATGGGTTCATTTGAGAAAGGAGAGGTTTCCTTCCAAGAGGAAAAGCAAATTATCACCTAGAGCCGATGGTCCCTTTGAAGTCCTTAGAAGAGTTAGGGATAATGCATATAAAGTCGATTTACCCTCTGAATTTGGTAATGTCTCAACTACTTTTAACATTGGGGACTTGTCTCCATGCTTGGAAGATGGGGAACTTTCAGATTTGATGATAAATCCTTCTCAACCCGAGGAGGATGATAAGAATCCAAGCCCATTGTGTTCTTTAAACCCTAGTTAGTAAATACACGTTTTATACGCGAATTATATGGCCATCCGTATAATTCGCGTATAAAATGCGTATCCACGTATTTCCCAAAGAGCTGCCGAATTATTCGCGAATTTTTGGAGTATCCGAATTATTCGCGAATTTTTGAAAAAACAAAACAAAACTGATTGACATCTTTTTCCCGCCCATTTCACATTGATTTAACCACTGAGTCACTGACATCCATTTGTTTTATTGGAAAATGAGAATAAAAATATAAAATAATCCTCTCAAAAATTCAAAACTCAAAATGATTTACTGACATCCATTTTCCCGCCCACACCTTTTCATTTTAAACTCAAAACACATACAAAATCATTTCATATTCTTCAATTATTTTCGTGCTATCTAATAAATTAGATTGGATTGATGATATTAAAATAATAATTTATTGTGAAAAAAAAAAACTATCATATATTATAGGTATAAAATAATAGTTAGACTATTGTAACACTAATCTTTTATATAGATTTGTGAGACAAAATTTTATTTCTTGATGGATTAATGGGAAGTTAAAATTTGTTGCATTTAATATCAAACTTATCAAGTTTTAAATTAGTAAAGAATCATGGCTAAATATTGTGTTTGAGTCTAGAGATTATAATTTGAATACCAGTTATATATTGTATATTTGTGTTATTGGTTAATTGAATACTTTGCATTTGAAATACTATATTGATTTTAGCCAGGTAATCCATAAAATTATTAACACTAAGATTGATATTGCCGTATTTTTCAAAACGTATTATTGACAATGCACCGTATTAAACCCGTATATACCCGTATCGTATTTTTTCTGTATCCGAATTTTATGGCCGAATTTTTATAAACGTATTTTTCACCGTTTGCCATATTATACCCGTAAAATTCCCGTACCCTTTTTTTGTCGTACCCGTATTTACTAACTAGGCTTTAAACATGCAAGAGTGTTCATTGAAGATTCAAGAATCCCAAGCCTTACAAAGAGGACAACATTCGGCCCAAGTACTCAAGGATGCTCACAAACTTGTCCAAGATGTGTTAAGGATCCAAGACATGGCACAAACCCTTTTTTGTAGCCCAAGCTGTGGAGATCGAGTGGGGAGAAGCTTAATTGATCCAAGCCCAATTTGTGGATGCCATTTGGTTCAATTGGTGAAGGAAAATCAAGAAAATTGCAATTAGGGACATAGATCCTTAATTTAAGGAGTGGTTGTCAGTAGCATTAAATGGGTATGGTTTGGACTTTTGTAATTGCATGGTGGAGAATTATCCCTTAATATTTTGTGTAAGATTTTGTTGTAATATTTATTTAATATTTGTTAGGGTAATTCTCATGTTTTGTAAAGCCTATTTAAAAGCCATTCTTTCATAATATGAACTAGACAATGAATATTGCATGAATAGTATTTTCCTTGGAGAATTATTTTCTCTTTGAATTCCTTTACCTAAGTTTCGGCCAAGCTTGGTTGTGGATTGATTTTTCAAGCTGGTGGAGTTCTTTTAGACTTGAATGATCCTTGGTCATCTATCTTGTAAGTCATTTTCTATTTGGTTACCATTCATCTCAATTTCAGGTTTAGCTTGCCTTGTTTGTGATCCCATTTGTGTTGTGTTTGCTTTGGAATGAGTTTGTGTTGATTGAGAATAGATAAAAAGTATTGTTCTAAAGTTGTCATAAGGGTTATGTGTGCTTGTTGAGTGTTGGCAAGATTTGTCTTAGGGTGTTGCAAGTGAATCATAGCTTAGGTTGAGTTGAAATTGGTTGAAATAAGGTGATATATGAATTGAGGTTGCATGAATTCATATCAAATTCCCCATCAATTGAAGGGGGATGACGTTAAAGTGTGCTAAAATGTCGATGATAAAAGGGTGAGGTGGGATTGACACTCCACACCTCAAAAGGGTTTTGGAGATCACCACCCAGTCAGCGGGGGATCCTTCTGCAAGTACTACTTCGGCGGAAGAAGAGGGTTGTTGATCGCATACTTTTCTTTGATACGAGCAAGATCCTCGACAGTGATAGGCAAAGACAACTCTTTTCTATGTCTAATTGCTTGCAGGGGCCTCGCTTCAGTTGGCTCCTTAATTGTACTCCATGAGACCTCAGCCTGGCTTCCTTGATTCCTTTACAGCACTTTGGTTGTGAGTTTTTCCTGAACTCTCTCCCTGGTCTAAATTAGAACTATTAGGGAGCCTTCCTCATAGAGTTTCTTAATGGTTTGGTTGTTGTTTGACATCTTGGGTAGCTCATCTTTAGATACCTGAAACACGAAGGAACAAGTTTTACTACTTATTTTGATAGTAAGCGACCTGTCTACACTTGTATTTGGTTCAGGCATCCAAAGAGCTCGCAGCCAAGCACCCTACGACGAATCCCAGAAACCAATCCAAAATCCCGACAAAGGATTCCGGTTATAACTCATCTAGTGCTTCGTAGAGCCTAACTCAACAAGTCAAACCCTAGTTCAAACCAGGCCACTGTAATTGCCATCCCAACAACATAATGAAAGTTTAGAGCAAAGGAAACCGAAAAAGAAAAATTAGAGTACTTACTTGCAAACGGAAGATGAAAAGTTTCGCTGGAGAATCACCGTGAAAAAACTGAAGAGACTCTTGGCAAAGTGAGCAGAGAAAGAGTTAAATAGTGAGCAAAAGAAAATTTTCGGAAAAAATAGGTTACAAAAACCCGTTTTATAGTGTTGAAAATTTGGCAGGAAGTGATATGGGCCATCTATTACATGGTGAATCTTGACCTTCCATTCATCGAGCAATCAAGTTCGTTCAATTGGGACACATGGCAATGATTTGTGAAAGGCGTATAACCGCCATTTTAAATAATCATAGCCGTAGCTGCACATCGTTTCAGTTATGCTCGTAGCCAATTGTCGCAGTGAAAGTGTAGCAAAAGTAATTGCCATGTACGATAGCCTTAAATGCTTGACATGCCAACTCAGAAGTTACCTTAGTGGCTTTTATTTCAAGTTTGAATTTGAAACTGTTGAATGGACAACTTCAAAGTCTTGATCATGTCATTGTAAGCGAGGGTTGCATATGAAAGCTTGCCAGAATTCTAGCAATTTATGTTTGTGTGAGTTAGGTAAAAAAAGAATCAAGCATCAATAGCAAACCTCAGGAATTCAGTTTTCGAAGCTCGATACGACCTCCGAATATTGTGGGACAGATGTTGTGCATGAATTGTTGTAAGCTCGAAGATTTTGTATCTCGTACAACATAAAGTTCGTTGCGATCTAAAGCTTACAAGAAGATAGAGCTAGATCAAAACGAACCCCATTGTGACCCACTTAACAACTATTTGATAGATCAGAAGATTATCTCCTAATATCTTGGAGAAGATAATGCCAATATCCATTTAGCCTGATTTTGGCACACAATCACAAAAATTACGGGATATAAACCAAATATGATCGCTATCCTAGATTTATCTCACTGACTTTTGTAAAAATTCTTGTATAAATACCCCGAAAAAACAATGTAATCGGCTGGACAAAGATTGGGAGTAGAGAGATTGTATTCTGTGTTCAATTAAAGAAAAACAATATAAAACAGTGGATGTAGGCTTGAGGAATAGCTCGCTGAACCACTTTCAAACTTCCTACTGTCATTTTTTACTTTCCTTCATTTGGCTTAAATTCTTTGCTGATTTTAATACATTACATGCATATCTGTTTTGATTTCATCAACACTTATGTTTTGGTGACCGCACCCTAGGGCCTTGAAGTAATCCTCAAGTGACAATCTCTATTAGCAATTAAGAAGAATCGAACTCAAAGCTTTTTGAGTAATACATCCAAGAGTTTCTATCGCCCTACTCGACCACCTAGGGGTGGTTATGTTTCATCAACATTGAATTCTCTAATTTACTAGGAACCCTAAATTTTGTTTTCTAAAAGGACTATATTCATGCAAGAGTCATAGAATTTATGTTATAGATTTTTACAAAATTTCAAAAAATTCTCAAAACATAAGGGGTCTGAATTAATTAGGTAAAACATTAGGAAAATTATTATTATTATTATTATTATTATTTTACCACTATTCGTTTATTAGAGACAAAATACTACTTTCACACATTCTTCTTGAGAAAAGTTAATACAAATTAAATAAAATTATTCGTAATTTAATATAAAAATAACCTACCCGCCACTGACAATTTTATTCATCGATGACTGTTCCACTGCTCCGCAATTTGCGCAAGAAAAAGCTAAATTTTGAAATTGATTTACTAATAAATAAAATAAAAAGTAATTACTTTTTTAAAATACTAAGTACATGTATAGTAAAACTTCTCTATAGTGATACTTTATATAAGAATAAACTCTATATAGTAATAAAAAATTCTAGTCCCAATTTGGGATAATTATAAATAAAAATAAACTCTACATTGTAATAAGTTATAATTTTTCTAAGTCTGACCTTAAGGAAAGCTAACTCTACATAGTGATAATTATCTGTATATTACAAAATAAAATATATTATGTAAAATTAAAGATTTATAATGAAATAAAATATTTATTTAAAATTGTTTGGGATAATGATTTATGTTTGGGATAATGATTTATGTTTTAAAGTTGTTATCACATCTTTTACCTTACGAGTACTTACTAGCTCGTTAGCATGGATACCTTATTGTTGAAGCCAAAATATTTTTAGTTTCTCAAGCGTGTTTAGAGCTTCATGACACAAGACTTTTTGTATTTTCGTACTATTATTCTTAAGATTATTTCATTTATCTTCTTGTCTAATTGCAATAATGATTTCTCCTTTGGTTAAAGTATACACGATTTGTTGCTCATTTGGATAATCGAAGAAGACATTAATATCTATTCGATTAGTGTAGTGAATTTGTCGAATCTGATCACTCAATTCTATAATGACTCTTTTATTCTCCTCATCCCCTTTATTTGTAACTTATAATTCATGACATTAGTAGTTTTTATTTTGCAACGCTTAAAACCATTGACAATTGTTAGTAGTTTCACATCAATTGACATGCATCAACTATATTTACAGTTCCATCAATAACACTCACTTTTGCTGGTTCTAAGAAACAATCTTTTATCAATTTCAAAAGTAGGCAATTGAAATGTATTGAAATTCTAATATTACTAAAATATGAATTGAAATCCTAATACTGTACTACTAAAACATGAATTATAAAATAAGAAATCAAAACTATAATTTTGTTTTCTAAAGGGATTATATTCATGCAAGAGTCATAGAATTTATGTTATAGATTTTTACAAAATTTCAAAAAATTATCAAAACATAAGGGGCCTGAATTAATTAGGTAAAACATTAGGAAAATTATTATTTTTATTATTATTTTACCACCATTCAGTTTATTAGAGACAAAATACTACTTTCACACATTCTTCTTAAGAAAAGTTAATACAAATTAAATAAAATTATTCGTAATTTAATATAAAAATAACCTACCGCCACTGACAATTTTGTTCATCGATGACTGTTCCACTGCTCCGCAATTTGCGCAAGAAAAAGTTAAATTTTGAAATTGATTTACTAATAAATAAAATAAAAAGTAATTACTTTTTTAAAATACTAAGTACATGTATTTGACTTCTCTATATGAATAAAGGGAAAATACTAAACTCTAGGGGTGCGTTTATTTTATTATTTTGGATATGATTTTGAGAATAATATTGGATAGTTGGATAGAGGAGTATTACGAGGTAAAATTTAAAAATTTATGAAAAAGCCCCTAGGTTTGCTAATTTAATTAAACACCCTAATATATAAAATGACAAAAACACACTCATCACTGCAGTGCCAGATTCTGACCACTACCGCCGGAATCTGGTCAAAAAATTTCGTTACGACTCAGATCGGTCGGATCTGTGTCGTAACGTGTCGCTATGGCTTTTTCCGGCCAGATCCACCACGGATCTACTCGGAAAAGGCCAGATCTACGGCTAAATATTTCCGTCGACGACCGAAAAATATCAAAAGAAGTCAGCGACGGCCAAAGATATGACTGTCTTTTTGGTCAACGACAGCCAAGATTTGGCCGTTGCTGACGGCCAGACGGTGAACTTTAAGCCATTTCTAGTCGATAGGTAGGTCGTTGTACAGATTCCGGCTACCACCGACGGTGGTTGCCGGAATCTGGCAAGTATAGGTCGTGGGGGTGTTTTTGTTAATTTTTAAACTTTTTTTTAGGGGGTATTTAATGAAATTAATAACCTTATGGGGTCTAAAAATAATTAAAAAAATAAGCTAATATTTTTGGAATAATGTGCCAAACATTATTTGGAGAATAGAATTGAGAATATGGGCAGAAATAATAAGCCAAACATGTCCTAGAATATCGATAAAATATTAATATATAAATAAATTTAATTTAAGAAAATAAAAATAAAAATTGGGATATCTTAACAAATGCACTTATAATTGGTTAACGAGGGTGTGTTTATGTTATTTTGATTGACGTGGTGTATAATCTCATTGCTCAGTTGTATATACATTCATCATATAAAAGACTTTCTTTTTAGAGTAATGCTACCTTTACACCACCCTTTACACTATTTTCATTGCACCATGACCATTTTACTAATAATAATTTTATTATGGTATTAAAAATTTAAAATAATTAAAAATTTGTGATATGCCATATCATGATATAATGAAAATTGTGTAAAAGATGATATAAAGCTAGCATTATTCCTTTTTTTAGAATGAAATTTGTTAACATGTACAGTATCATGTTATGTCATTGTTTCATGTTATTTATCACATCATTTCAAATTTATGTGTCCGACCTAGGTATAATATTAGGTTAATTTCATCCTTATATGACATTATTTACTTCGTTGGATTTATGAGAAAAAATTTCGGAAAAAAATGGTATTGATTGTGATGATGGAAAATGGAAGGCCGGAATTGAATTGTTTGAAGTGGGAGTAAACGACATTTTCCCACCCAAGGTTTGGCGAACCCCTGGTTTCACAAATTACAGATTTTCACCCTTAAATTAGCAGATAATTGTTCTAACACTTACAAGGGTAAAATGATCATTTCAAAGATAAAAATTTCAAAATAACCCTTCACTTCTCAAATTCACCTCATTGACGATTTCAGGTCCCAGCATAATCGACCCCTCCTGACACCACCATTACAATCCTCTCAACCCCTATATCAAAACTCTTAACCTCCCCATCTGATTGAACCCCCCAATCGTTGGTCGTCGCTTTTAGTGTCAATCAGAGTTTCATCCAAATTCTGGCAAGTCCCGACACTGAAAACCACCCCCAAAACCACCAATAGCATCACCGGCTTCCCCCCACCAAAACCCCTAACATCGTCGGCTGTAATTGCTTGTCGATAGTCACCGCCTCTCCCTTAGGTTTTCACATTTTGTCACCTCTTTCCAGCTAAATTCCGATACCTTATCGAGGTGCAATCGGGCAAAAAAATATGAGGTTCTGGTGAGGATGATAAGGGGATGTTAATGGTGGTATTGGAATTGGAATTGGGCCAGATTCTTGGCTTGGTTGGAATCTTTTAGGTGTTATTTGAGAAAAAATTGAGATGTAAAAGTTATTTTGAGAGAAAAGCAATAATGTTAATTTACGAGTGAGAATATGTAATTTATGACATTAGGGACGGGATCTTGAAGATTCGTCAAACCTTGAAGTGGAGATGATCACGGAGGTGTTACTGTGAGGGGGAAGGAGGGCTAGGATTCATTTGTTTGTTAATGTGTTATTGGGGAATACGCGTTTCACGTGCACCAATGATTAGAGTAGTAATTGCGTCTTTGGTTGTAAAGGAAAAGCGCGTGGATTTCCACAGCTATCAAATTATATTTAAATTTTTTTTTTTTTTTTTGGAGTCTTTTCTATCTTTTTCAAAATTAATTTTTAAATATGAAAAGTAAAATATGAATAATAACTTTAGATAAAATATCACTCAAAATCTCTAGGGTTTTATTGATTAATTATTATGTTGAAAAAATATTCAGAAAATATACCAAACAGTTTCAAGTATTCTGAATGAGAGTTTTATTTTGTGATTCAAAAAATAATTTTTAAGAATTTAATATTTATTGGGTAACAAAATAATTTTATTATTATTTGACCTATGGTGAATCATGATTAGGTAACTAATCTTCTGTCCCAGTTGTAATGATTATACAACTTTTTTCACAAACTCATAACTCTCTCAACATAATCTTATTCTTGATTTGGTATCTTAATTTGGAATATACAATAACGACAAAATTTATATTTTATAATATTAACAATTTCATTAATATTTGATAGATCAGTGATTGTTTTCCAATTCTTATCCTATTTTACTAACAGTCTACCTAAAATATATATTTATTTTAATATTCTCAAAATCTAATATATTCTTTTAATTATTTTTAAACTTTACAAATTTGTTAATTTAATTAAATTTCTCTTACAATAAAACAATAAAAATTAACAAAAACACTCTCATTTACTCATTAAATATTAATAATCGACTATCATCACTTGAGGATAATCTAAAGTCGCCTTAATGATGCACGACTTGCTGATTCTAACCAATAATATGTTGATTTAGCCAAAAAAGACTAGATCTATGATAAAAAATCTGATAATTGATGACTAAATGTTTGGTAAATGATATAAGTGTGACATTTTAAGTTATTGAATGCATATTAGAATACGTAACCGTACAATTAAACTATTGGATCATGGTTAAATCAATTTGAGTGCATGATATCCCCTCAAGGGTTGAATCATAATCCCATCTATACATAGGAGGATTGAGAGGTAACGTTATCAATAGATTCAATCAACTTTTGAATCATGATAAAAAGACCCACGTAAAGTGGAGTTGCCCTAGGAAAAAGTTTAAATTTTATATAAAAATATATTTTCTCCCCTAAATTTCATATTTCACCCTTCAGCCTCCCTTATTCGTCAAATTCTCCCTTCGATGCAATTTCCTAACTACATTTTTTAAAGTTAGTCCCCTTATTCATCAAATATTACACTTAACCCCCAAATGTAATTTTTTGGGTTCCTGCTAACGCCCGCAAAGAAGATAACACTATTCCGATACCATTGGTGAGGCTTGCAATTGGCAAAAACGTCAACACCACATAATTTCATGGTTAAATTCCTAAATATGAGCATCAAAGATATGTGGAAGTTAAATTTTGGAATATTAACACCTGCATATTGCTCAGGATTGTATTATGTACAAATTAACTTCATTTTTCAAAGCCTGTATTTCTATACACACAGTGCTACGAAATTGACAGGTTATAGATTACCTTTTTCACAATTTTGCTCAACTCACATGAAATTTCAGCAGAATTTCTTGGAGCATTGGAGCTTATAATACATCGGTATCGTCCTGTTGAATATATGTGATTTGTTTGACCGAGCATTTGATTTGAACCTGATACTACTGAGTGACATGTTAGGTATCCAAGCTTGCAGAAACTTCAACATTCAACAGACTTAATTGACTTACAGTTGATAAATCAGGTAAGCGTCAAGACAGCTTTTTAGAGTGTCTTACTGTCTTCTTGTTTCTGTTTTAGAGATTCCAGGCGGAAGTGGAAGAACGACAAGACTCTCAGCCTATAAATCAACAACGTTAGGCAACATCAGCCTCTAGTGATAATATTAATATTAACAAAAGAGGAAAAAGAAACCCAGTTTCCTCTGGTAGATTAAGCATATAAATTAATTGAACGGAAAAGCATGTGTCTGATAAAATACATACAAGCCGGTGAATATATATATATATATATAGCGAGAGAGAGAGAGAGAGAGAGAGAGAGAGAGAGAGAGAATGTTTGTTTGACGGGCGTCATCCATCATGTCGTATTAACCTTCAGAAAATTAAATAAATGATGTTAATCTGTTTAATAGACCATTCCTAGGAACACTCATAGTTCATCCCCAATGCAATGTACCTCAATAGGTTCCAAGAGGTCATGAAACCTAGATAAATTAAGTCGCTTTTGTCACCAACAATCATAACATCTCTTCAAGATAACTACTCACTTTAACATGGAAACCCATCAGAAATGGTAGTTGCAACAGAAATCATGAAAAGCTAGTTTAAAGTGAGGCGGATATCATAAATTTATGATACTCAAGGATGCCTTCTGCAAGTTTATCAAATGAAATAATGTGAAGTTAATGCTCTGAGAGAGATATATAGTATCGGTTATAGCTTACGACAAAGTATCTGCTGCATAAAATATTGGAAGCCTCCCCAGTCTGGAACCTTTCCATTGTCTTCTTTTTAAAGAAATAAATTCTTCTGCTCCGGAGCCCGTCGCAGTAAGAACAAACTGAGAGACACATCCATCAGTACCATAAATATAACCAAAATAGAAGCAAGTATCATCTTTAAGAAAAAAGAAGAAATTGGTAAATCAATGGAGAAGAATGTTTAAGTCAGTACCAATGGAAATAGTATGGCCATGACTCCGTAGCTCACAAGAGGTGAGAAAAAGAAAATAGCAAGAACACAAGGGCTTCCTGTGATGCCACTAAAGAGATTAGTACTATTGCATATGTCATCATAATCATGCATGTAAAATAATGCAAAAAAGCCACTCATAACACGTTAATAAGATCATTAGACATATAACACAATGAGACACCACACTCAGATCACTCTTTCCCACATTATGAGAGATTATTATTCACTTCTTCCGGTGATGTCAGCTTCTCTAAAAGCAATATTTGCTACCATAAAAGCCAAGGTAACTGTTATTACACTAGATAAGCATTAACATCTAAACATTGAAGCCTTGACTTCAATGTTAAATATAAATGACTATAAACCCTTTATCATGGTGAGAGGGAGCACATCAAGGACTACATGGTGGAACCTACTGCATACAACGTCACACTCGCACAGTTTAGCCACACTGCATGAAGTTTATTGGGTCAATCTCACTCTCTTAACAGTTAAGCCTCATTACTACTGAATCTCAAGTTATGCTATAGGAATTGGGGGAGCTGCAACATACAGTAACACAGGCCATGTGAATCTACAGAACTAACTAATTTGTTATGTGAAATTGATTAGGATATCAAAAGGGTTAAACCAAAATCACATGAAGCAAGTAAAATATATATTACCAAAACCAGCAAAGAATGCCCAGTTAGATTCAAAAAAGTCAAGCCTTTTGTCCAGACCCACTTCAGAAAAGTTCCACTTGTACCTAATAAGTGCAAAAGCTGAATCAGCTATGATCCAGTTAAGAGAAACTACAAAAACTAAACAGCAGGTCCACATTTACTACATACTCGAAACAGTAATAGGCATACATCCAAGCTAGAAGTAGGAAATTAACTGCCTTCCCAATGTAGGGTATAAATCCTGTTGCGTAAACCTGCATAAGATTCAAAAGACTACGAAGATTGTCATAAAAAGAGTAAGTTTTGCAAGTCAATAGCATACCATATCTGTTACAAGAAGTATGTGCTCTATAAACACAAGAATAGAATGAAATAAGACTACCACTGTATTATTAAGTAAAAAAAGGGAGAGGTAAAATTTATATAGTAAAAAATATCTCACCTCCAAAAAGAAGAAGCTCAAAAGAAGCACCGAGTAAACTTGTTCACCTAGTCCAATCATGACCCTGCAGAAAAAATGATCCAAAATATGAACTTTACGCACTGTATGGAAAACGTAGTTGCTTATTTGAAGATAAATGCCTGTAACCAGTAGTACCCTCCTAGGTCAATTGGTCTATCCTTCTGATCTGCATTTTGTGAAGTCTCATTTTTTCTTGATGGTTCTGGTACAGTCTGCCTTGATCTTCCCATTGCAGCAAACCCATACTTAGCAATGTCATTGTACCTAGATTATCACAATTTTTTATTTTTAAAAGATAATTAGAAATTATGACTAAAAGAATATGGAAGAAATCAATGATAAACATCAAATAAGACATTCATGACAGAATATGAAAACACAGAAGGTAGAAGTAAATAGTAGATCAAATACTCCAATATCCAGCTTCCTTCCTAATTATGATGTCACAACATACCTGCAAAGTTAAAACACTTCTGCTGACAGATTTTTTGATCTAATAAAATAAGGATATATTGATTATAACATACAGTTTCCTTCAAGATACAACACAAACAAGGTTTGCAAAATGGATAATGACAGAGATGTAGGTCACAAAATATGGTTTATAGACTGGTTGTATTGATTCAATTTTTTTTTAAGGGAATATTCATAAAAGTTCTAAATTTTGAATGAAAAGTTGAGTATTTTTAATCAATTTATTCATGCATATTTTAACCTCCATAAACAAACAACCATTTGTAAAGCATAAATGTTCAGCACAACAATTAAACTATTGGATCATGGTTCAATCAATTTGAGTGCATGATGTCCCCTCAAGGGTTGAATCATAATCCCATCTATACATAGGAGGATTGAGAGGTAACGTTATCAATAGATTCAATCAACTTTTGAATCATGATAAAAAGACCCACGTAAAGTGGAGTTGCCCTAAGAAAAAGTTTAAATTTTATATAAAAATATATTTTCTCCCCTAAATTTCATATTTCACCCTTCAGCCTCCCTTATTCTTCAAATTCTCCCTTCGATGCAATTTCCTAACTACATTTTTTAAAGTTAGTCCCCTTATTCATCAAATATTACACTTAACCCCCAAATGTAATTTTTTGGGTTCCTGCTAACGCCCGCAAAGAAGGTAACACTATTCCGATACCATTGGTGAGGCTTGCAATTGGCAAAAACATCAACACCACATAATTTCATGGTTAATTTCCTAAATATGAGCATCAAAGATATGTGGAAGTTAAATTTTGGGATATTAACACCTGCATATTGCTCAGGATTGTATTATGTACAAATTAACTTCATTTTTCAAAGCCTGTACTTCTATACACACAGTGCTAAGAAATTGACAGGTTATAGATTACCTTTTTCACAATTTTGCTCAACTCACATGAAATTTCAGCAGAATTTCTTGGAGCATTGGAGCTTATAATACATCGGTATCGTCCTGTTGAATATATGTGATTTGTTTGACCGAGCATTTGATTTGAACCTGATACTATTGAGTGACATGTTAGGTATCCAAGCTTGCAGAAACTTCAACATTCAACAGACTTAATTGACTTACAGTTGATAAATCAGGTAAGCGTCAAGACAGCTTTTTAGAGTGTCTTACTGTCTTCTTGTTTCTGTTTTAGAGATTCCAGGCGGAAGTGGAAGAACGACAAGACTCTCAGCCTATAAATCAACAACGTTAGGCAACATCAGCCTCTAGTGATAATATTAATATTAACAAAAGAGGAAAAAGAAACCCAGTTTCCTCTGGTAGATTAAGCATATAAATTAATTGAACGGAAAAGCATGTGTCTGATAAAATACATACAAGCCGGTGAATATATATATATATATATAGCGAGAGAGAGAGAGAGAGAGAGAGAGAGAGAGAGAGAGAATGTTTGTTTGACGGGCGTCATCCATCATGTCGTATTAACCTTCAGAAAATTAAATAAATGATGTTAATCTGTTTAATAGACCATTCCTAGGAACACTCATAGTTCATCCCCAATGCAATGTACCTCAATAGGTTCCAAGAGGTCATGAAACCTAGATAAATTAAGTCGCTTTTGTCACCAACAATCATAACATCTCTTCAAGATAACTACTCACTTTAACATGGAAACCCATCAGAAATGGTAGTTGCAACAGAAATCATGAAAAGCTAGTTTAAAGTGAGGCGGATATCATAAATTTATGATACTCAAGGATGCCTTCTGCAAGTTTATCAAATGAAATAATGTGAAGTTAATGCTCTGAGAGAGATATATAGTATCGGTTATAGCTTACGACAAAGTATCTGCTGCATAAAATATTGGAAGCCTCCCCAGTCTGGAACCTTTCCATTGTCTTCTTTTTAAAGAAATAAATTCTTCTGCTCCGGAGCCCGTCGCAGTAAGAACAAACTGAGAGACACATCCATCAGTACCATAAATATAACCAAAATAGAAGCAAGTATCATCTTTAAGAAAAAAGAAGAAATTGGTAAATCAATGGGGAAGAATGTTTAAGTCAGTACCAATGGAAATAGTATGGCCATGACTCCGTAGCTCACAAGAGGTGAGAAAAAGAAAATAGCAAGAACACAAGGGCTTCCTGTGATGCCACTAAAGAGATTAGTATTATTGCATATGTCATCATAATCATGCATGTAAAATAATGCAAAAAAGCCACTCATAACATGTTAATAAGATCATTAGGCATATAACACAATGAGACACCACACTCAGATCACTCTTTCCCACATTATGAGAGATTATTATTCACTTCTTCCGGTGATGTCCACTTCTCTAAAAGCAACATTTGCTACCATAAAAGCCAAGGTAACTGTTATTACACTAGATAAGCATTAACATCTAAACATTGAAGCCTTGACTTCAATGTTAAATATAAATGACTATAAACCCTTTATCATGGTGGGAGGGAGCACACTAAGGACTACATGGTGGAACCTACTGCATACAACGTCACACTCGCACAGTTTAGCCACAGTGCATGAAGTTTACTGGGTCAATCTCACTCTCTTAACAGTTAAGCCTCATTACTACTGAATCTCAAGTTATGCTATAGGAATTGGGGGAGCTGCAAGATACAGTAACACAGGCCATGTGAATCTACAGAACTAACTAATTTGTTATATGAAATTGATTAGGATATCAAAAGGGTTAAACCAAAATCACATGAAGCAAGTAAAATATATATTACCAAAACCAGCAAAGAATGCCCAGTTAGATTCAAAAAAGTCAAGCCTTTTGTCCAGACCCACTTCAGAAAAGTTCCACTTGTACCTAATAAGTGCAAAAGCTGAATCAGCTATGATCCAGTTAAGAGAAACTACAAAAACTAAACAGCAGGTCCACATTTACTACATACTCGAAACAGTAATAGGCATACATCCAAGCTAGAAGTAGGAAATTAACTGCCTTCCCAATGTAGGGTATAAATCCTGTTGCGTAAACCTGCATAAGATTCAAAAGACTACGAAGATTGTCATAAAAAGAGTAAGTTTTGCAAGTCAATAGCATACCATATCTGTTACAAGAAGTATGTGCTCTATAAACACATGAATAGAATGAAATAAGACTACCACTGTATTATTAAGTAAAAAAAGGGAGAGGTAAAATTTATATAGTAAAAAATATCTCACCTCCAAAAAGAAGAAGCTCAAAAGAAGCACCGAGTAAACTTGTTCACCTAGTCCAATCATGACCCTGCAGAAAAAATGATCCAAAATATGAACTTTACGCACTGTATGGAAAACGTAGTTGCTTATTTGAAGATAAATGCCTGTAACCAGTAGTACCCTCCTAGGTCAATTGGTCTATCCTTCTGATCTGCATTTTGTGAAGTCTCATTTTTTCTTGATGGTTCTGGTACAGTCTGCCTTGATCTTCCCATTGCAGCAAACCCATACTTAGCAATGTCATTGTACCTAGATTATCACAATTTTTTATTTTTAAAAGATAATTAGAAATTATGACTAAAAGAATATGGAAGAAATCAATGATAAACATCAAATAAGACATTCATGACAGAATATGAAAACACAGAAGGTAGAAGTAAATAGTAGATCAAATACTCCAATATCCAGCTTCCTTCCTAATTATGATGTCACAACATACATGCAAAGTTAAAATACTTCTGCTGACAGATTTTTTGATCTAATAAAATAAGGATATATTGATTATAACATACAGTTTCCTTCAAGATACAACACAAACAAGGTTTGCAAAATGGATAATGACAGAGATGTAGGTCACAAAATATGGTTTATAGACTGGTTGTATTGATTCAATTTTTTTTTAAGGGAATATTCATAAAAGTTCTAAATTTTGAATGAAAAGTTGAGTATTTTTAATCAATTTATTCATGCATATTTTAACCTCCATAAACAAACAACCATTTGTAAAGCATAAATGTTCAGCACTACCAAAAAAAAAAAAAAAAAAAAAAAAACACTAAAATTTGAAAGATTAAGCCATTAAAATCATAGAACTATTTGATGAATTAGAAGAGTTTTTAACCATTTGATCAAATAAACCCTGTAGCTTTTCTCATCAGTCACCCAAAATAGTTATTCAGTCTTAGTTATTTAATATATGTAAAGAGAATCCAATGAATTTAGCACGTATTTTCATACAAAGGTTTATATTTTAGACTTCCAAAACCAAGTGTATTTTGTGGCAAGTGAGATTTGATATACTTAATTAATTAAATGAAATTCTCGACCCTTTATAAAAGAAAAAGGAAATAAAGATATAAATGCTACTATATAATACAGGTATTATAAAAGAGCAATCGATTGCTAACTGTGGGCTTAAGTTGGTGGCTTTAGCCTAAGAGTAACCGGTTCACTGTTAGTCATAAGCTGACTATCCCAGAGCATGCCAGCATGCAATTCCTTCATTTACAAGTTCAGGGGTGAAGATTAATCATGTGTACTTCTCAAAATCTCGTGCTATTCCACAAATATTGTGATAAATGAATATTTTATCAATACACTTGAATATTGTACAATAAATTATCAGATCAAAGTGAGAGGGTGGCTTATATTTGGATCAATACTTTGTGTATTTGATGGGAACCCCCTGCCAAAAATGAATCAAATCCAACCAACCAACAAACACCCAAAAGACAGATAACAAGGAAAACACAATCTGATATTAATCAATACTGTATTAAGAAGAGAAATGAATGACAAACCAAAATCAACAGCAAAGTAAACACAAGAACAAGATAATTTCCCAGCAATTTGAGGAGTTAGGGACCTCCCTTGATAACCCTTGAAGAAAATACTTAACCCTTCCCCAAGACTAATCCTAACTTTATATACTAATGATTCTACTAAAATATCCCCCTCTAAACAAACCTGCCAAGTGGAGATTCCCATAACTAACTCCCACTAGCACAATCAATCAAACTAACTCCCACTAGCACAATCAATCAAACTAACTCCCACTAGCACAATCAATCTTTAGTGCTCATTCACACCCCTAACACTCTTCTGCCCGTTGTGCCCTTTATGCCCCTTCAATTGGTAGACTTCAGTAATAGGAGGTCTGTCAGTATCAAAGACGGTGTTTAAGTGAGAAGTCTTCAAATATCTAACGATAAGGTTTCAAATGGAATACTATTATTCTTCATCAATGTATGAATAGAACTAAAAACACAAGAAAATATACCAATCTACTCTCAAATCATTATTATAGTAAACTAGGTAAAACAATGAAGATAATATACAAATCTTAAACACAACAAACAAGGTCAAATCGAAGGAAAACATACCAGATATTGCTCAGAATAATGCTGAAAATGTACAGTGGGTAAAACCAAAATACCTGCATTAATGACACAATTAGTGACTTTCCCTGGTGCCAATTAAACAGAAAAGTGAGTATAACTAGTAGTGTGCTCTAGGAATGATAAATATGTACTTATATGATAATAAATATAGAACAAAGCAATAGACCAACAATGAAATTTTATAATTAAACCCAATGTCTAGAAGTTCAAAAATGCCAAGGGTTGAAATTTTTTCCTTTGCACATGAAACTCAACTAACTTAACTTCATGAAATATTTGAAACCATGCATGTTTATCCAAAATCCCACCATAAAATGAACTGAATACCATACAAGTGTCGTGGAGAAACTAAAACAAATGGTTTTAAAATTTTTGAAAGAGTGAGAATATGAAGCAATTGACAAGATAAATACAGTGTACTTACATAAAGGAGTTGTATGAGTCCAAAACGTAAGAATGAATAAAGCTTTAAAATACCACCAGCTGAGCAAAGTTCTTGAGAACTAAACTTTGAGCACTGATCAGGTAACATCCACAGCAATGTAGGGGTCATAACAGAGTATAGGACACATATACTGCATGGGTTACAATTGAGATGTGGTCAGATCCATCATATTGTTCAAGATATGATTCAAAAAGTGTTGTTCATCAACAAGTGAAAGCATTGGTACATGAATGATTGCGTAGAAATAAATATACAAGAAAGGAATTGCATGACTATAAATGGAAAAAATACTAAATTAAGGCAGAGTAAATTAAAATTTGTGTTAGTGACTAAAATTACAAAGAAAATGGGCTAAATGTTATGGGAATAAAGTTCAAACTCCGGTTCAACAAACTGAACATTCTTAAATTAGCCAGAACTGGATATGAAGTGAACATACAAATGTGACCAGTTGCAGAAAAGGGCTGAGGGAAAACTCAATCCACTGATAAGAGAGGAGGAAGTGCTATCCCTCTTGGGTTTAACAAAATCAATCCTCTCAATAAATGAAAGGATTGACCAAACCTATTTTTAAATTTATTCCTTTCCTTCATTTTCTTCTTTATCAAACAAACATACAGATAAAGAGACGTCTTCGCCTACTTTTATCTTTTCCCTCCCAAAACAATCCTCCCCCGTTTTCTTAATTAAATTAGATATCCAGATGCAACTATTAACTACAACATGAATTCCGAGTAAAAGTATCCAAATATTCAAAGTAATAACTAGATCAACACTCTAACCCACACTTGAGAAAAAATTAAAACTAAATACTAAATTGCACTAGCAGTATCATTACCCTTAATTATATCCAATTACAATGAACTCACAAAGCTTCTATTTTTAGTCATTTTAATGGTTAATTGAAAAGCAAAAATCCTATCACAAACAACTAAAGTTTCTAAAAAAACTCAATTGATGAAAACCCAATTAAACTCTCCAATAAACAAATTACCTTCCTAAAAAAATAAACCCATTCAAGAGAAAACACTGCCCTGTTCGAATCATCAGCTTTCTCGACCTAAAACAGCAAAACAAACAAATAAATAACCAATTAAAGAAGCGTGAAATAAAATCACGCTTCTTTATGCCAAACCTGTGGCAAAGAACGACGACTCTGTGGAGACAGCAAGCTTCTCGGAAACCGTCGAGCCATTGAAGCAAAGCTTGTTTTGATTTTGATTTCAGAAGATTTATTAATGTTGAATTTTCCATCGGAAATTTTTCAGCCAGACACATTGAAGAAAGCTTTTAGCTTACTTCAATTTTGAATCAATGTCTTGGGTTTTGATTGGGCCACGTGGATATTATTTTGTATTTTTTAAGGAAAAAGGCCTATTTTATTAGTTAATTAAACTTATTAATTAATTGGAGATTAAACTAGTTAAGAGTAAATTTGCTTAATTTTAATTACATAACGATTGTGTTCTTTTAGAAATTATTTTAAGAAAAATTAAAGAAGTTGTTCTTGATCAAGAATAAATATTATTGTAATTATTAAAGTGTACAAAAGGAAAAAAAAAATTATATTTTTTGTAATCTTAACTCTTTTAGTTTAAAAAAAAAACAATATTCACATCAAAATTTTATATTTAGAAATATAAAATACAACAATTTAAACTTTGAAATTATTTTATGGTATTTGATATCTTTCTAATAACAAATAATTTAAATACTGTATAACTAGAGTTTGGGATTATATATTAATTTTAGAAGATATTGTCAAGCATTAGCAAAATAAATGTATTAAAAATTATTTTGTATTAAAACAAGTGACCCTTAAATAATATGTAAAAACAATTTTGGTAAGTAATGGAATCAACTTTTTTTCTAATTTCGGATTTTATACTAATCTTAAAAATAAATTAACAACTATATATAAAAAAAATATTAATTGGTAAAATAGTTCATCTATGTATTAAAAAAATATATTATATATTTAAAGTCATATACAAACTCCTTAAATCTCTAGATTTTAAAGAAACTAATTTCTAAAAAATAATCTATGTCTCGATTTGTTTTAACAAAACTAGGGTTTTTTTATCCATGTATTGTGCCTTCTGGTAATGAGCAAATACAATTCTTTCCTGGGGGGGTCTTTTTTAGTGAGTATTTGCTTGTCTCAGAAATACGACTTTAACTCCTATTTTTTTACAAATGTTAGATTACTTTATTTAAGTTTAAAGAAATAATGGTCCGTTGGTTCACAATGTGTGTTTTGGGAAATTTTTGAAAAAAGTTAAAAAAAAAATTGAATTGGACGGGTAATACTGTAGGATTACAAATTAATAAAATACCCCTATGTTTTTTTTACAAATACCCCTATAATAACTTAAAAGTTAACAAAAATACCCAACCCACCCTCAAATACGGACAGCGGCCCCATCGCCGGAGGGTGGTCGGAGTCGCCGTACGGCGCATACCGGCTGGATCTTGCCGTCGTGGCCGATATGGCATTTTTTGGCTAGATCCATGTGGATCGGTCGCAAAGGCCAATCTACACTAGATCTGGCCATTACAGCCAAATTTGGTCAGATTTGCTCGTCAACACGGCCAACAAACGTTGTCGTTGACGTGAGGTCAACGACGACCGTTTGTTGGCCGTTGTTACCGACTGGTCCGCCAAAGATCTGGCCTTTTTCCGGACGATCACCGTGGATCTGGCCAAAAGGCTAGATCGGCCCACTACCGGCCAGATTAGCAGGTAGTGCCATCCTACCATTTCGTCATTTTGGCAGTGGTGGCCGGAATCTGGTAAATGTGGATTGTTGGGGTTTGTAATTTTTTAAAAATATTTAGGGTATTTAATTAAATTAACAAATTTATGGGGTTTAAAAAAGTTGAATAATATTGAATATATTGTGAGTTTGGGTATTTTACTGTTTAACTTTTTGGAATACTAAAGTAGTATTCCCAAAATGCAACCAATGAAGCCAATGTTTTGTTTTTATCAAAATTACACCACATTTAAAGAGGTCAATATATTTCTTAAGGTCAAATTTATGAATTTTTTTTATATAATTTAAAGTTGAACAGAATTTTTTGAAACTAGACTCACTATAAAAAAGATCAAACACGTATGAGTTAGAATGAAACTCGCGGGTGTTCATACAAAAAGACTACACAGACGGGTTAAACTATAAAATCCGTTTGTTAAATCACGTGGCAAATCGAGAGGCTCCGACAGTTGAGTTTAGTTCGGTTCGGTTATTTCAAGGTACAAAACTGTACCGCTGCAAAGCGTATTTTTATAAAACTCCTCTGAGAATCAGAAACTTTTAACAGGGAGCAAGATCGAGTTAAAAATGGCACAGCCCACCAAAGAGCCATGCAAGAAAGAGGCTTGCGATATTCAAGCTTGTCTCACCAAAAACAACTTCCTCCCTCAAAGGTACAACTTTTCACCATCATCCATCTGGGTTTTCATTGAAAATTTGATATAAAAAGAAAAAGAAAAAGAAAAAGAATCTTTTGTTATCAATGGATAGATTTTGATGCTGTTGAAATAGGATTTTGAATTTATGATGTTTTATGTTGTTATATATAGAGAAGCTGATTGACTTGACTGATACTTTGCCAAGTTTGTTAGGATAATGGCTTGTTTTACATGGAAAGACAAAAAAATTAGTATTTTGATGTATTGAAAAATGTATTTATTTTTTAATCTTTTTATACGTAATATTCATCAAAATAAGTAATTTTTCTTTTTCCTAGTGTCACAACCTATGATCATGAGTTCAATGTTATGATTTTTCAATAAAGAAATAGGAATGTTAATTTTGTTGGAGAGAATTGTAAAATTTGTGGCCTTTGTTGGTATGAAGTGATTGTACTTTCAGTACAGAAATATGGGTTCCTCCAAGTCAAATTTGGAGTTCTATTTCACTTTGTTAGTGAAGGACTATGTTGAGGGTGACATTGAAAGGATGAGTTTTTGGCACTGAGAGTCTTTGGAAAGACCGCAATTGACTGCATTTGATGTGTTGATACATCAATGCAGTTGGTTAGTTCTGTGCTTCTAAGACCTTCAGCGGCCAGAGTGTTTGTTAATGTGAGTCTGTGCCGTTAGGGTGCATGTCAACTAAAGGACCTATTGATGAGTAAGAAAGATGTTGTCTCTTGATTACTTGTCAAAGGTTTATGGCTTCAGGGGCTAAACATTTGTTCGTTTTCAGCCTTATTAGCCTCATGAACAATCTCGGTTTTGTCCTCTATATTCATACTCATTGATTCCTAATAGGCCAGCCATTAATAACAAGTATATCGTGGCTACTAGCTCCTCGAATTGCTAGCATCTGTTTTCTTTTATCCTATTGCTTCTATATTGCTGTACTGTTTTTCCTTTAAATTCAATGCAAGTATTTGGATTACTCTTATTAATCTATGATTGATGAACTGCTTGTTTGGGTGAACTTTTTGATTGGAATTGTTTCATTGAGTGAGGTCTGTAACAAATTGGTATCAGAGCCTCGTTGGGGTATGGTAAAAACAAAAATGGAGAACAAAATGGATGGTATAGAAAAGGAGATGGGTACGTTTAAAAAAGCTATGAGCTCGGTGATGGAAGATCTGGGAAATCTCAAGGAGGACATGGGAAGTCTGAAGGGATATCTTCTTGAGCTCAGGGAGTGGATGAGATTGAAGGATGAAAGGGAGATCAATCATAGTAGTGGAAAAAACAAGGGAACGATTTCGAGAAACTTAGGAGGGGAAAGTAATAGAGATCAGAATCGATTTGGGAAAGAAGAGGTCAATAGCGAAGAAAGGATAATCAAGAAATTGGAGTTATCGGTGTTTAATGGGGAGGACCCGTATGGGTAGACATTCAAAGTTGATCTCTATTTCGCCATCAACCGATATGAGGAGGAGGAAAAGGTGGAGGCAGTCGTCGTATGTATGGAGGGCCGAGCCTTAAACTGGTATCAGTGGATGGATTCACATTCATCGATATTGTCCTGGGCATCCTTCAAATCGGCAATCATCGATAGATTCCGTCCATCATTTAAGGGGTCAGCCTTTGAAGCTCTGGTGGTGTTGAGGCAAACAAGAACTGTAACGGAATTCTGTGAGCAATTTGAAGCTCACGCTGCACCATTGAAGGAGGTAGGAGATGAGTTACTCATGGGCATTTTCTCCAATGGGCTTAAAGAAGAGATTAAAGTTGACCTTACGTTGCAGAATAAGATGTATTAAAAATTATTTTGTATTAAAACAAGTGACCCTTAAATAATATGTAAAAACAATTTTGGTAAGTAATGGAATCAACTTTTTTTCTAATTTCGGATTTTATACTAATTCTTAAAAATAAATTAACAACTATATATAAAAAAAAATATTAATTGGTAAAATAGTTCATCTATTGTATTAAAAAAATATATATATATATTTAAAGTCCATATACAAACTCCTTAAATCTCTAGATTTTAAAAGAAACTAATTTCTAAAAAATAATCTTATGTCTCGATTTTGTTTTAACAAAACTAGGGTTTTTTTATCCATGTATTTGTCCTTCTGGTAATGAGCAAATACAATTCTAATTCCTGTGGGTGTCTTTTTTTAGTGAGTATTTGCTTGTCTCAGAAATACGACCTTTAACTCCTATTTTTTTTTACAAATGTTAGATTACTTTATTTAAGTTTAAAAGAAATAATGGTTCCGTTTGGTTTATAATTTTGTGTTTTTGGGAAATTTTTTTTGAAAAAAGTTAAAAAAAAAATTGAATTGGACGGGTATTACGATGTAGGATTTACAAATTAATAAAATACCCTCTATGTTTTTTTTACAAAATACCCCCTATAATAAAGCATTAAAAGTTAACAAAAATACCCCTAACCCACCCTCAAATACGGACAGTCGGCCACCATCGCCGGAGGGTGGTCGGAGTCGCCGTATCGGCGCATAACCGGCTGGATCTTGCCGGTCGTGCGCCGATATGGCATTTTTTGGCTAGA
This sequence comes from Pistacia vera, assembly GCF_008641045.1. Classification (NCBI taxonomy): domain Eukaryota; kingdom Viridiplantae; phylum Streptophyta; class Magnoliopsida; order Sapindales; family Anacardiaceae; genus Pistacia; species Pistacia vera. The sequence goes on from NW_022196645.1 coordinate 3,139,050, forward strand.
TCCATGGTGGATCTGGTCAGCAAAGGCCAAATCTACAACTAGATCTGGCCATTAACAGCCAAATTTGGTCAGATTTGCTCGTCAACAACGGCCAACAAACGTTTGTCGTTGACGTTGATGGTCAACGACGACCGTTTGTTGGCCGTTGTTACCGACTGGTTACGGCCAAAGATCTGGCCTTTTCCGGCTAGATCCACCGTGGATCTGGCCAGAAAAGGCTAGATCGGCCCACTACCGGCCAGATTTAGCAGGTAGTGCACCATCCTACCAGATTTCGGTCATTTTCTGGCAGTGGTGGCCGGAATCTGGTAAATGTGGATTGTTGGGGTGTTTTTGTAATTTTTTAAAAAATATTTAGAGGTATTTAATTAAATTAACAAATTTATGGGGTTTAAAAAAGTTGAATAATATTGAATAATATTGTGAGTTTTTGGGTATTTTACTGTTTAACTTTTTTGGGAATACTTAAAGTAGTATTCCCAAAATGCAACCAAATGAAGCCAATGTTTTTTAGTTTTTATCAAAATTATCACCAATCTTAAAGAGGTCAATATATTTTCTTAAGGTCAAATTTATGAATTTTTTTTTTATAAATTTAAATGTTGAAAAGGACATTTTTGAAACTAGACTCACTATAAAAAAGATCAAACACGTATGAGTTAGAATGAAACTCGCGGGTGTTCATACAAGAAGACTAAACAGACGGGTTAAACTATAAAATCCGTTTGTTAAATCACGTGGCAAATCGAGAGGCTCCGACAGTTGAGTTTAGTTCGGTTCGGTTCTTTCAAGGTACAAAACTGTACCGCTGCTAAGCGTATTATAAAATTCCTCTGAGAATCAGAAACTTTTAACAGGGAGCAAGATCGAGTTAAAAATGGCACAGCCCACCAAAGAGCCATGCAAGAAAGAGGCTTGCGATATTCAAGCTTGTCTCACCAAAAACAACTTTCTCCCTCAAAGGTACAACTTTTCACCATCATCCATCTGGGTTTTCATTGAAAATTTGATATAAAAAGAAAAAGAAAAAGAAAAAGAATCTTTTGTTATCAATGGATAGATTTTGATGCTGTTGAAATAGGATTTTGAATTTATGATGTTTTATGTTGTTATATATAGAGAAGCTGATTGACTTGACTGATACTTTGCCAAGTTTGTTAGGATAATGGCTTGTTTTACATGGAAAGACAAAAAAATTAGTATTTTGATGTATTGAAAAGGAGTCTTTTGATCTTTTTCAAAATTAATTTTCAAATATGAAAAATAAATAAAAATAAATTAAAATATGAATAAAACTTTAGATAAAATATCACTCAAAATCTCTAGGGTTTTATTGATTAATATTATGTTAAAAAAAATATTCAGAAAATATACCAAACAGTTTCAAGCACTTGAAAGAGATGTTTTGTGATTCAAAAATAATTTTTAAAAATTTATATTTATTGGGTAACAAAAAATTTTATTTTATTTGACCTATGGTGAATCCATGATTAGGTAACTAATATCTCTGTCCCATTTGTAATGATTATACAACTTTTTCACAAACTCATAACTCTTCATCATAATCTTATTCTTGATTTGATATCTTAATTTGGAATATACAATAACGACAAAGTTTTATTTTATATATTAACAAATTCATTAGTATTGATAGAAGGGACTATCAGTCTACCTAAAATATATATTATTTAATATTCTCAAATCAATAAATATTTTTGAACTTTAGTTCTATTTAAACTTTATAAGTTCCTTAATTTAATTAAACTTTTTTTACATAAAACAATAAAAATTAACAAAAACACCCTAAATATTGACAATCGACCATCATCACTTGAGGTTAATCAAAAGTCGCCTTAATGATGCACGACTTGCTGATCTAACCAATAATGTGCGATTTAGCAAAAAAAGACTAGATTTAGATAAAAAATCTGATAATTAACGACCAGATGTTTAGCCTATTTGGTAAATGATATAAGTGTGACATTTTAAGTTATTGAATGCATATTAGAATGCGTAAATGATATAAGTGTGACATTTTAAGTATTGAATCATATTAGAATGCGCAACGTACAATTAAACATTGGATGGTTCAATCAATTTGAGTGCATGATGTCCCCTCAAGGGTTGAATCATAATCCCATCTATACATATGAGGATTGAGAGGTAACGTTATCAATAGATTCAATCAACTTTTGAATCATGATAAAAAGACCCACGTAAAGTGGAGTTGCCCTAAGAAAAAGTTTAAATTTTATATAAAAATATATTTTCTCCCCTAAATTTCATATTTCACCCTTCAGCCTCCCTTATTCTTCAAATTCTCCTTCGATGCAATTTCTAAATACATTTATTTAGTCCCCTTATTCATCGAATATTACACTTAACCCCCAAATGTAATTTTTTGGGTTCCTGTAACGCCCGCAAAGAAGGTAACATATTTCGATACCATTGGTGAGGTTGCAATTGGCAAAAACATCAACACCACATAATTTCATGGTTAATTTCCTAAATATGAGCATCAAAGATATGTGGAAGTTAAATTTTGGGATATTAACACCTGCATATTGCTAGAGATTGTATGATTACAAATTAACTTCATTTTTCAAAGCCTGTATTCTATAACACAGTGCTAAGAAATTGACGGTTATAGATTACCTTTTTCACAATTTGCTCAACTCACATGAAATTTCAGCAGAATTTCTTGGAGCATTGGAGCTTATAATACATCGGTATGTCTGTTGAATATATGTGATTTGTTTGACCGAGCATTTGATTTGAACCTGATACTATTGAGTGACATGTTAGGTATCCAAGCTTGCAGAAACTTCAACATTCAACAGACTTAATTGACTTACAGTTGATAAATCAGGTAAGCGTCAAGACAGCTTTTAGAGTGTCTTACTGTCTTCTTGTTTCTGTTTTAGAGATTCCAGGCGGAAGTGGAAGAACGACAAGACTCTCAGCCTATAAATCAACAACGTTAGGCAACATCAGCCTCTAGTGATAATATTAATATTACACAAAGAGGAAAAGAAACCCAGTTTCCTCTGGTAGATTAAGCATATAAATATTGAACGGAAAAGCATGTGGTCTGATTAAATACATACAAGCAGGTGAATATATATAATATATATATATATATATTATATACGAGAGGAGGAGAGAGAGGAGAGAGAGAGAGAGAGGAGAGAGAGAATGTTTGTTTGACGGGCGTCATCCATCATGTCGTATAACTTCAGAAAATTAAAAAATGATGTTAATCTGTTTAATAGACCATCCTAGGAACACTCATAGTTCATCCCAATGCAATGTACCTCAATAGGTTCCAAGAGGTCATGAACACTAGATAAATTAAGTCGCTTTTGTCAACAACAATCATAACATCTCTTCAAGATAACTACTCACTTAACATGGAAACCCATCAGAAATGGTAGTTGCAACAGAAATCATGAAAAGCTAGTTTAAAGTGGAGGGATATCATAAATTTATGATACTCAGGATGCCTTCTGCAAGTTATCAAATGAAATAATGTGAAGTTAATGCTCTGAGAGAGATATATAGTATCGGTTATAGCTTACGACAAAGTACTGCTGCATAAAATATTGGAAGCCTCCCCAGTCTGGAACCTTTCCATTGTCTCTTTTTAAAGAAATAAATTTTCTGCTCCGGAGCCTGTCGCAGTAAGAACAAACTGAGAGACACATCCATCAGTACCATAATATAACCAAATAAGAAGCAAGTATCATCTTTAAGAAAAAAGAAGAAATTGGTAAATCAATGGAGAAGAATGTTTAAGTCAGTACCAATGGAAATAGTATGGCCATGACTCCGTAGCTCACAAGAGGTGAGAAAAAGAAAATAGCAAGAACACAAGGGCTTCCTGTGATGCCACTAAAGAGATTAGTACTATTGCATATGTCATCATAATCATGCATGTGAAATAATGCAAAAAGCCACTCATACACGTTAATAAGATCATTAGACATATAACACAATGAGACACCACACTCGACACTCTTTCCCACATTATGAGAGATTATTATTCACTTCTTCCGGTGATGTCCACTTCTCTAAAAGCAACATATTGCTACCATAAAGCCAAGGTAAATGTTATTACACTAGATAAGCATTAACATCTAAACATTGAAGCCTTGACTTAAATGTTAAATATAAATGACTATAAACCCTTTATCATGGTGAGAGGGAGCACATCAAGGACTACAGGTGGAACCTACTGCATACAACGTCACACTCGCACAGTTTAGCCACACTGCATGAAGTTATTGGGTCAATCTCACTCTCTTAACAGTAAGCCTCATTACTACTGAATCTCAAGTTATGCTATAGGAATGGGGGAGCTGCAACATACAGTAACACAGGCATGTGAATTACAGAACTAACAATTTGTTTATGAAATTGATTAGGATATCAAAAGGGTTAAACCAAAATCACATGAAGCAAGTAAAAATATATATACCAAAACCAGCAAAGAATGCCCAGTTAGATTCAAAAAAGCAAGCCTTTTGTCCAGACCCACTTCAGAAAAGTTCCACTTGTACCTAATAAGTGCAAAAGCTGAATCAGCTATGATCCAGTTAGAGAAACTACAAAAACTAAACAGCAGGTCCACATTTACTACATACTCGAAACGTAATAGCATACATCCAAGCTAGAAGTAGGAAATTAACTGCCTTCCCCTGTAGGGTATAAATCCTGTTGCGTAAACCTGCATAGATTCAAAAGACTACGAAGATTGTCATAAAAAGAGTAAGTTTTGCAAGTCAATAGCATACCATATCTGTTACAAGAAGTATGTGCTCTATAAAACACAAGAATAGAATGAAATAAGACTACCACTGTATTATTACGTAAAAAAAGGGAAAGGTAAAATTATTATAGTAAAAAATATCTCACCTCCAAAAAGAAGAAGCTCAAAAGAAGCACTGAGTAAACTTGTTCACCTATTCCAATCATGACCCTGCAGAAAAATGATCCAAAATATGAACTTTACGCACTGTATGGAAAAACGTAGTTGCTTATTTGAAGAAAATGCCTGTAACCAGTAGTACCCCTAGGTCAATTGGTCATCCTTCTGATCTGCATTTTGTGAAGTCTCATTTTTTCTTGATGGTTCTGGTACAGTCTGCCTTGATCTTCCCATTGCAGCAAACCCATACTAGCAATGTCATTGTACTAGATTACACAATTTTTATTTTTAAAAGATAATTAGAAATTATGACTAAAAGAATATGGAAGAAATCAATGATAAACATCAAATAAGACATTCATGGACAGATATGAAAACACAGAAGGTAGAAAAATAGTAGATCAAATACTCCAATATCCAGCTTCCTTCCTAATTATGATGTCACAACATACATGCAAAGTTAAATACTTCTGCTGACAGATTTTTTGATCTAATAAAATAGGATATATTGATTATAATATACAGTTTCCTTCAAGATACAACACAAAACAGGTTTGCAAAAGGATATGACAGAGATGTAGGTCAAAAATATGGTTTATAGACTGGTTGTATTGATTCAATTTTTTTTAAGGGAATATTCATAAAAAGTTCTAAATTTTGAATGAAAAGTGAGTATTTTTAATCAATTTTATCAGCATTTTTAACCTCCATAAAACAACAGCCATTTGTAAAGCATAAATGTTCAGCACTACCAAAAAAAAAAAAAAAAAAACAATAAAATTTGAAAGATTAAGCCATTAAAATCATAGAACTATTTGATGAATTAGAAGAGTTTTTAACCATTTGATCAAATAAACCCTGTAGCTTTTCTCATCAGTCACCCAAAATAGTTATTCAGTCTTAGTTATTCAATATATGTAAAGAGAATCCAATGAATTTAGCACGTATTTTCATACAAAGGTTTATATTTTAGACTTCCAAAACCAAGTGTATTTTGTGGCAAGTGAGATTTGATATACTAATTAATTAAATGATTCGACCCTTTATAAAAGAAAAGGAAATAAAGATATAAATGCTACTATATAATACAGGTATTATAAAAGAGCAATCGATTGCTAACTGTGGGGCTTAAGTTGGTGGCTTAGCCTAAGAGTAACCGGTTCGTGTTAGTCATAAGCTGACTATCCCAGAGCATGCCAGCATGCAATTCCTTCATTTACAAGTTCAGGGGTGAAGATTAATCATGTGCACTCTCAAAATCTCGTGCTATTCCACAAATATTGTGATAAATGAATATTTTATCAATACATTTGAATATGTACAATAAATTATCAGATCAAAGTGAGAGGGTGGCTTATATTTGGATCAATACTTTGTGTATTTGATGGGAACCCCCTGCCAAAAATGAATCAAATCCAACCAACCAACAAACACCAAAAGACAGATAACAAGGAAAACACAAGATATTAATCAATACTGTATAAGAAAGAAATGAATGACAAAACAAATCAACAGCAAAGTAAACACAAGAACAAGATAATTTCCCAGCAATTTGAGGAGCTAGGGACCTCCCTTGATAACCCTTGAAGAAAATACTTAACCCTTCCCAAGACTAATCTAACTTTATATACTAATGATTCTACTAAAATATCCCCTCTAAACAAACCTGCCAGTGGGAGTTCCCATAACTAACCCCACTAGCACAATCAATAAAAACTCCCACTAGCACAACAATCAAATAACCCCACTAGCACAATCAATCTTTAGTGTCATTCACACCCTAACACTCTTCTGCCCGTTGTGCCCTTTATGCCCTTCAATTGGTAGACTTCAGTAATAGGAGGTCTCTCAGTATCAAAGATGGTGTTTAAGTGAAAAGTCTTCAAATATCTAACGATAAGGTTTCAAATGGAATAATTATTCTTCATCAATGTATGAATAGAACTAAAAACAAAAGAAAATATACAATCTACTCTCAAATCATTATTTAGTAAACTAGGTAAAACAATGAAGATAATATACAAATCTTAAACACAAACAAACAAGGTCAAATCAAAGGAAAACATACCAGATATTGCTCGAAATAATGCTGAAAATGTACAGTGGGTAAAACCAAAATACCTGCATTAATGACACAATTAGTGACTCTTTACCTGGTGCCAATTAAAAAGAAAAGTGAGTATAACTAGTAGTGTGCTCTAGGAATGATAAATATGTACTTATATGATAATAACTATAGACAAAGCAATAGACAAACAATGAATTTTATAATTAAACCCAATGTCTAGAAGTTCAAAATGCCAAGGGCTGAAATTTTTTCCTTTGCACATGAAACTCAACTAACTTAACTTCATGAAATATTTGAAACCATGCATGTTTATCCAAAATCCCACCATAAAATGAACTGTACCATACAAGTGTCGTGGAGAAACTAAAACAAAATGGTTTTAAAATTTTTGAAAGAGGGAGAATATGAAGCAATTGACAAGATAAATACAGTGTACTTACATAAAGGAGTTGTATGAGTCCAAAACGTAAGAATATAAAGCTTTAAATACCACCAGCTGAGCAAAGTTCTTGAGAACTAAAATTTGAGCACTGATCAGGTAACATCCACAGCAATGTAGGGGTCAAAACGAGTATAGGACACATATACTGCATGGGTTACAATTGAGATGTGGTAGATCCATCATATTTTCAAGATATGATTCAAAAAGTGTTGTTCATCAACAAGTGAAAGCATTGGTAATGCATGATTGCGTAGAATAGAAATAATATACAAGAAAGGAATTGCATTACCATAAATGGAAAAAAATACTGAATTAAGGCAGAGTAGTAAAAATTGTGTTAGTGACTAAAATTACAAAGAAAATGGGCTAAATGTTATGGAATAAAGTTCAAACTGGTTAACAAACTGAACATTCTAAATTAGCCAGAACTGGAAATGAAGTGAACATACAAATGTGACCAGTTGCAGAAAAGGGCTGAGGGAAAACTCAATCCACTGAAAGGAGAGGAAGTGCTATCCCTCTTGGGTTACAAAATCAATCCTCTCAATAAATGAAAGGATTGACCAAACCTATTTTTAAATTTATCCTTTCCTTCATTTTCTCTTTATCAAACAAAACATACAGATAAAGAGACGTCTTCGCCTACTTTTATCTGTTCCCTCCCAAAACAATCCTCCCCCGTTTTCTTAATTAAATTAGATATCCAGATGAACTATTACTACAACATGAATTCCGAGTAAAAGTATCCAAATATTCAAAGTAATAACTAGATCAACACTCTAACCCACACTTGAGAAAAAATTAAAACTAAATACTAAATTGCACTAGCAGTTCATTACCTTAATATATCCAATTACAATGAACTCACAAAGCTTCTATTTTAGTTTTTAACGGTTAATTGAAAAGCAAAAATCCTATCACAAACAACTAAAGTTTCTAAAAAAACTCAATTGATGAAAACCCAATTAAACTCTCCAATAAACAAATTACCTCCTAAAAAAATAAACCATTCAAGAGAAAACACTGCCTGTTCGAATCATCAGCTTCTCGACCTAAAACAGCAAAACAAACACAATAAATAACCAATTAAAGAAGCGTGAAATAAAATCACGTTCTTTATGCCAAACCTGTGGCAAAGAACGACGACTCTGTGGAGACAGCAAGCTTCTCGGAAACCCTCGAGCCATAGAAGCAAAGTTGTTTTGATTTGATTTCAGAAGATTTATTAATGTTGAATTTCCATCGGAAATTTTTCAGCCAGACACATTGAAGAAAGCTTTTAGCTTACTTCAATTTTGAATCAATGTCTTGGGTTTTGATTGGGCCACGTGGACATTATTTGTATTTTTTAAGGAAAAAGGCCATTTATTAGTTAATTAAACTTATTAATTAATTGGAGATTAAACTAGTTAAGAGTAAATTGTAATTTTAATTACATAACGATTGTGTTCTTTTAGAAAATTATTTTAGAAAAATTAAAGAAGTTGTTCTTGATCAAGAATAAATATTATTGTAATATTAAATGTAAAAAAGGAAAAAAAAAATTATATTTTTTGTAATCTAACTCTTTAGTTTAAAAAAAAAAAACAATATTCACAATCAAAATTTTATATTAGAAATATAAAATACAACAATTTAACCTTTGAAATTATTTTATGGTATTTGATATCTTCTAATAACAAATACATTTAATACGTATAACTTAGAGTTTGGGATTATTTAATTTAGAAGACATTGTCAAGTCATTAGCAAAAATACTTAAGAAAAGTTAATACAAATTAAATAAAATTATTCGTAATTTAATATAAAAATAACCTACCGCCACTGACAATTTTGTTCATCGATGACTGTTCCACTGCTCCGCAATTTGAGCAAGAAAAAGTTAAATTTTGAAATTGATTTACTAATAAATAAAATAAAAAGTAATTACTTTTTTAAAATACTAAGTACATGTATTTGACTTCTGTATATGAATAAAGGGAAAATACTAAACTCTAGGGGTATATTTGGTTTATTATTTTGGATATGATTTTGAGAATAATATTGGGTAGTTGGATAGGAGAGTATTACGAGGTAAAATTTAAAAATTTATGAAAAGCCCTTTAGGTTTGCTAATTTAATTAAACACCCTAATATATAAAATGACAAAAACACACCCACTACCTGCAGTGCCAGATTCCGGCCACCACCGCCAGAATTTGACTGGAAAATTTCGTTACGACTCAGACCGGTCAGATTTGTATCGTAACGTGTCGCTATGTCCTTTTCTGACCAGATCCACCACGGATCTGCCCGAAAAATGTCAGATCTATGGCTAAATATTGTCGTTGACGGTCGAAAAACGTCAAAAGAAGTCAGCGACGACCAAAGATATGGCCGTCAGTTTTGGTCAACGACGGCCAAGATTTGGCCGTTGCTGACGGCCAGATCGGTGAACTTCTAGCTATTTCTGGTCGACAGGTAGGCCGTTGTACAGATTCCGGCTACCACCGACAGTGGTTACCGGAATCTGGCAAGTATAGGTCATGAGGGTGTTTTTATTAATTTTTAAACTTTTTTTCAGGGGGTATTTAATGAAATTAATAACCTTATGGGGTCTAAAGTAATTAAAAAAATAAGCTAATATTTCTGGAATAATGTGTCAAACATTATTTTGGAGAATAGGATTGAGAATATGGGCAAAAATAATAAGCCAAATATGTCCTAGAATATCGATAAAAAATTAATAGATAAATAAATTTAATTTAAGAAAATAAAAATAAAAATTGGGATATCTTAACAAATGCACTTATAATTGGTTAACGAGGGTGTTTATTTTATTTTGATTGACGTGGTGTATAATCTCATTACTCAGTTGTATATGTATTCATCATATAAAAGACTCTCTTTTTAGAGTAATGTTACCTTTACACCACCCTTTACACTATTTTCATTACACCATGACTATTTTACTAATAATAATTTTATTATAATATTAAAAATTTAAAATAATTAAAAATTTGTGTGGATGTGACATATGTCACATCATGATGTAATGAAAATGGTGTAAAGGGTGGTGTAAAGCTAGCATTACTCTTTTTTTTAAGAATGAAATTTATTAACATGTACAGTATCATTTTATGTCATTGTTTCATGTTATTTATCACATCATTTCAAATTTATGTGTCCGACCTAGGTATAATATTAGGTTAATTTCATCCTCATAAGACATTATTTACTTCGATGGATTTATGAGAAAAAATTTCAGAAAAAAATGGTATTGATTGTGATGATGGAAAATGGAAGGCCGGGATTGAATTGTTTGAAGTGGGAGTAAACGACATTTTCCCACCCAAGGTTTGGCGAACCCTTGGTTTTACAAATTGCAGATTTTCACCCTTAAATTAACAGATAATTGTTCTAAAAGTTAAAATGGTAAAATGATCATTTCAAAGATAAAAATTTTAAAATAACCCTTTACTTCTCAAATTTACCCCACTAACGATTTTAGGTCCCAACATAATCGACCCCTCCTGACACCACCATTACAATCATCTCAACCCCTATATCAAAACCCTTAACCTCCCCATCTGATTGAATCCCCCAATCGCCGGTCGTCGCTTTTAGTGTCAATCGGAGTTTCATCCAAATTCTGACAAGTCCCGACACTAAAAACCACCCCCAAAACCACCAATAGCATCACCAGCTTGCCCCCACCAAAACCCCTAACATCGCCGACTGTATTTGCTTGTTGATCGTCGCCGCCTCTCCCTTAGGTTTTCACATTTTGTTGTCTCTTTCTAGTCAAATTTCGGTACCTTGTCGAGGTGCAATCGGGTGAAAAAGTTAGAGGTTTTGGTGAGGATGATAAGGGGATATTGATGGTGGTGTTGGGGAGGTCTAATGGTGTTGGAATCAGGCCGGATTTTTAGTTTGGTTGGAATCTTTTAGGTGTTATTTGAGAAAAAATTGAGATGTAAAGGTTATTTTGAGAGAAAAGTAATAGTGTTAATTTAAGAATGAAGATATGTAATTTATGACATTAGGGGCGGGATCTTGAAGATTCGTCAAATCTTGAAGCGGAGATGATCACGGAGGTGTTACTGTGAGGGGGAAGGAGGGCTAGGATTCATTTGTTTGTTAATGTGTTATTGGGGAATACGCGTTTCACGTGCACCAATGATTAGAGTAGTAAGTGCGTCTTTTGGTTGTAAAGGAAAAGCGCGTGGATTTCCACAGCTATCAAATTATATTTTAAAAGTTTTTTTTTTTTTGTTGGAGTCTTTTGTATCTTTTTCAAAATTAATTTTCAAATATGAAAAATAAAAATAAAAATAAAATTAAAATATGAATAATAACTTTAGATAAAATATCACTCAAAATCTCTAGGGTTTTATTGATTAATTATTATGTTAAAAAAATATTCAGAAAATATACCAAACAGTTTCAAGCATCTTGAAAGAGAGTTTTGTTTTGTGATTCAAAAAATAATTTTTAAAAATTTAATATTTATTGGGTAACAAAATAATTTTATTATTATTTGACCTATGGTGAATCCATGATTAGGTAACTAATCTTCTGTCCCATTTGTAATGATTATACAACTTTTTTCACAAACTCATAACTCTCTCATCATAATCTTATTCTTGATTTGATATCTTAATTTGGAATATACAATAACGACAAAGTTTATATTTTATAATATTAACAAATTCATTAGTATTTGATAGAAGGGACTATCAGTCTACCTAAAATATATATTTATTTTAATATTCTCAAATCCAATAAACTATTTTTGAACTTTATAAGTTCTATTTAAACTTTATAAGTTCCTTAATTTAATTAAACTTTTTTTACAATAAAACAATAAAAATTAACAAAAACACCCTAAATATTGACAATCGACCATCATCACTTGAGGTTAATCAAAAGTCGCCTTAATGATGCACGACTTGCTGATTCTAACCAATAATGTGTCGATTTAGCAAAAAAAGACTAGATTTACGATAAAAAATCTGATAATTAACGACCAGATGTTTAGCCATATTTGGTAAATGATATAAGTGTGACATTTTAAGTTATTGAATGCATATTAGAATGCGTAAATGATATAAGTGTGACATTTTAAGTTATTGAATACATATTAGAATGCGCAACCGTACAATTAAACTATTGGATCATGGTTCAATCAATTTGAGTGCATGATGTCCCCTCAAGGGTTGAATCATAATCCCATCTATACATATGAGGATTGAGAGGTAACGTTATCAATAGATTCAATCAACTTTTGAATCATGATAAAAAGACCCACGTAAAGTGGAGTTGCCCTAAGAAAAAGTTTAAATTTTATATAAAAATATATTTTCTCCCCTAAATTTCATATTTCACCCTTCAGCCTCCCTTATTCTTCAAATTCTCCCTTCGATGCAATTTCCTAACTACATTTTTTAAAGTTAGTCCCCTTATTCATCAAATATTACACTTAACCCCCAAATGTAATTTTTTGGGTTCCTGCTAACGCCCGCAAAGAAGGTAACACTATTCCGATACCATTGGTGAGGCTTGCAATTGGCAAAAACGTCAACACCACATAATTTCATGGTTAAATTCCTAAATATGAGCATCAAAGATATGTGGAAGTTAAATTTTGGAATATTAACACCTGCATATTGCTCAGGATTGTATTATGTACAAATTAACTTCATTTTTCAAAGCCTGTATTTCTATACACACAGTGCTACGAAATTGACAGGTTATAGATTACCTTTTTCACAATTTTGCTCAACTCACATGAAATTTCAGCAGAATTTCTTGGAGCATTGGAGCTTATAATACATCGGTATCGTCCTGTTGAATATATGTGATTTGTTTGACCGAGCATTTGATTTGAACCTGATACTACTGAGTGACATGTTAGGTATCCAAGCTTGCAGAAACTTCAACATTCAACAGACTTAATTGACTTACAGTTGATAAATCAGGTAAGCGTCAAGACAGCTTTTTAGAGTGTCTTACTGTCTTCTTGTTTCTGTTTTAGAGATTCCAGGCGGAAGTGGAAGAACGACAAGACTCTCAGCCTATAAATCAACAACGTTAGGCAACATCAGCCTCTAGTGATAATATTAATATTAACAAAAGAGGAAAAAGAAACCCAGTTTCCTCTGGTAGATTAAGCATATAAATTAATTGAACGGAAAAGCATGTGTCTGATAAAATACATACAAGCCGGTGAATATATATATATATATATAGCGAGAGAGAGAGAGAGAGAGAGAGAGAGAGAGAGAGAGAATGTTTGTTTGACGGGCGTCATCCATCATGTCGTATTAACCTTCAGAAAATTAAATAAATGATGTTAATCTGTTTAATAGACCATTCCTAGGAACACTCATAGTTCATCCCCAATGCAATGTACCTCAATAGGTTCCAAGAGGTCATGAAACCTAGATAAATTAAGTCGCTTTTGTCACCAACAATCATAACATCTCTTCAAGATAACTACTCACTTTAACATGGAAACCCATCAGAAATGGTAGTTGCAACAGAAATCATGAAAAGCTAGTTTAAAGTGAGGCGGATATCATAAATTTATGATACTCAAGGATGCCTTCTGCAAGTTTATCAAATGAAATAATGTGAAGTTAATGCTCTGAGAGAGATATATAGTATCGGTTATAGCTTACGACAAAGTATCTGCTGCATAAAATATTGGAAGCCTCCCCAGTCTGGAACCTTTCCATTGTCTTCTTTTTAAAGAAATAAATTCTTCTGCTCCGGAGCCCGTCGCAGTAAGAACAAACTGAGAGACACATCCATCAGTACCATAAATATAACCAAAATAGAAGCAAGTATCATCTTTAAGAAAAAAGAAGAAATTGGTAAATCAATGGAGAAGAATGTTTAAGTCAGTACCAATGGAAATAGTATGGCCATGACTCCGTAGCTCACAAGAGGTGAGAAAAAGAAAATAGCAAGAACACAAGGGCTTCCTGTGATGCCACTAAAGAGATTAGTACTATTGCATATGTCATCATAATCATGCATGTAAAATAATGCAAAAAAGCCACTCATAACACGTTAATAAGATCATTAGACATATAACACAATGAGACACCACACTCAGATCACTCTTTCCCACATTATGAGAGATTATTATTCACTTCTTCCGGTGATGTCAGCTTCTCTAAAAGCAATATTTGCTACCATAAAAGCCAAGGTAACTGTTATTACACTAGATAAGCATTAACATCTAAACATTGAAGCCTTGACTTCAATGTTAAATATAAATGACTATAAACCCTTTATCATGGTGAGAGGGAGCACATCAAGGACTACATGGTGGAACCTACTGCATACAACGTCACACTCGCACAGTTTAGCCACACTGCATGAAGTTTATTGGGTCAATCTCACTCTCTTAACAGTTAAGCCTCATTACTACTGAATCTCAAGTTATGCTATAGGAATTGGGGGAGCTGCAACATACAGTAACACAGGCCATGTGAATCTACAGAACTAACTAATTTGTTATGTGAAATTGATTAGGATATCAAAAGGGTTAAACCAAAATCACATGAAGCAAGTAAAATATATATTACCAAAACCAGCAAAGAATGCCCAGTTAGATTCAAAAAAGTCAAGCCTTTTGTCCAGACCCACTTCAGAAAAGTTCCACTTGTACCTAATAAGTGCAAAAGCTGAATCAGCTATGATCCAGTTAAGAGAAACTACAAAAACTAAACAGCAGGTCCACATTTACTACATACTCGAAACAGTAATAGGCATACATCCAAGCTAGAAGTAGGAAATTAACTGCCTTCCCAATGTAGGGTATAAATCCTGTTGCGTAAACCTGCATAAGATTCAAAAGACTACGAAGATTGTCATAAAAAGAGTAAGTTTTGCAAGTCAATAGCATACCATATCTGTTACAAGAAGTATGTGCTCTATAAACACAAGAATAGAATGAAATAAGACTACCACTGTATTATTAAGTAAAAAAAGGGAGAGGTAAAATTTATATAGTAAAAAATATCTCACCTCCAAAAAGAAGAAGCTCAAAAGAAGCACCGAGTAAACTTGTTCACCTAGTCCAATCATGACCCTGCAGAAAAAATGATCCAAAATATGAACTTTACGCACTGTATGGAAAACGTAGTTGCTTATTTGAAGATAAATGCCTGTAACCAGTAGTACCCTCCTAGGTCAATTGGTCTATCCTTCTGATCTGCATTTTGTGAAGTCTCATTTTTTCTTGATGGTTCTGGTACAGTCTGCCTTGATCTTCCCATTGCAGCAAACCCATACTTAGCAATGTCATTGTACCTAGATTATCACAATTTTTTATTTTTAAAAGATAATTAGAAATTATGACTAAAAGAATATGGAAGAAATCAATGATAAACATCAAATAAGACATTCATGACAGAATATGAAAACACAGAAGGTAGAAGTAAATAGTAGATCAAATACTCCAATATCCAGCTTCCTTCCTAATTATGATGTCACAACATACCTGCAAAGTTAAAACACTTCTGCTGACAGATTTTTTGATCTAATAAAATAAGGATATATTGATTATAACATACAGTTTCCTTCAAGATACAACACAAACAAGGTTTGCAAAATGGATAATGACAGAGATGTAGGTCACAAAATATGGTTTATAGACTGGTTGTATTGATTCAATTTTTTTTTAAGGGAATATTCATAAAAGTTCTAAATTTTGAATGAAAAGTTGAGTATTTTTAATCAATTTATTCATGCATATTTTAACCTCCATAAACAAACAACCATTTGTAAAGCATAAATGTTCAGCACTACCAAATAAAAAAAAAAAAAAAAAAAACACTAAAATTTGAAAGATTAAGCATTAAAATGATAGAACTATTTGATGAATTAGAAGAGTTTTTTAACCATTTGATCAAATAAACCCTGTAGCTTTTCTCATCAGTCACCCAAAATAGTTTATCATCTTAGTTATTTAATATATGTAAAGAGAATCCAATGAATTTAGCACGTATTTCATACAAAGGTTATATTTTGACTTCCAAACCAAGTGTATTTTGTGGCAAGTGAGATTTGATATACTTATTAATTAAATGAAATTCTCGACCCTTTATAAAAGAAAAAGGAAATAAAGATATAATGCTACTATATAATACAGGTATTATAAAAGAGCAGATTGCTAACTGTGGGCTTAATGGTGGCTTTAGCCTAAGAGTAACCGGTTCCTGTTAGTCATAGCTGACTATCCCAGAGCATGCAGCATGCAATTCCTTCATTTACAAGTTCAGGGGTGAAGATTAATCATGTGTCACTTCTCAAAATCTCGTGCTATTCCACAAATATTGTGATAAATGAATTATTTATCAATACACTTGAATATTGTACAATAATTATCAGATCAAGTGCGAGGGTGGCTTATATTTGGATCAATACTTTGTGTATTTGATGGGAACCCCTGCCAAAATGAATCCAAATCCACCAACCAAACAACCCAAAAGACAGATACAAGGAAAACCAAATCTCATATTAATCAATACTGTATTAAGAAGAGAAATGAATGACAACAAATCAACAGCAAAGTAAACACAAAACAAGATAATTTCCCAGCAATTTCGAGGTTAGGGCCCTCCTTGATAACCCTGAAGAAAATACTTAACCCTTCCCCAAGTATCCTACTTTATATACTAATGATCTACTAAAATATCCCCTCTAAACAAACTGCCAGGGAGATTCCCAACTAACTCCCACTAGCACAATCAATCAACCTAACTCCCACTAGCACAATCAATCTTTAGTGCTCATTCACACCCTAACACCTTCGCCCGTTGTGCCCTTTATGCCCCTTCAATTGGTAGACTTCAGTAAAGGAGGTCTTTCAGTATCAAAGACTGGTGTTAAAGTGAGAAGTTCTTCAAATATCTAACGATAAGGTTTCAAATGGAATACTATTATCTTCATCAATGTATGAATAGAACTAAAAACCAAGAAAATATACCAATCTACGCTCAAATCATATAGTATAGTAACTAGGTAAAACAATGAAGATAATCTACAAATCTAACCACAACAAGGTCAAATCGAAGGAAAACATACCAGATATTGCTCAGAATAATGCTGAAAAGTACAGTGGTAAAACCAAAATACCTGCATTAATGCCAAATTAGTGACTTTCCCTGGTGCCAATTAAACAGAAAAGTGAGTATAACTAGTAGTGTGCTCTAGGAATGATAATTGTCTTATATGATAAAAATATAGAACAAAGCAATAGACCAACAATGAAATTTTTAATTAACCCATGTCTAGAAGTTCAAAAATGCCAAGGGTTGAAATTTTTCCTTTGCACATGAAACTCAACTAACTTAACTTCATGAAATATTTGAAACCTCATGTTTATCCAAAATCCCACCATAAAATGAACTGAATACCACAAGTGTCGTGGAGAAACTAAAACAAATGGTTTTAAAATTTTTGAAAGAGTGAGAATATGAAGCAATTGACAAGATAAATACAGTGTACTTACATAAAGGAGTTGTATGAGTCCAAACGTAAGAATGAATAAAGCTTAAAATACCACCAGCTGAGCAAGTTCTTGAGAACTAAAACTTTGAGCATGATCAGGTAACATCCACAGCAATGTAGGGGTCATAACAGAGTATAGAACACATATACTGCATGGGTTACAATTGAGATGTGGTCAGATCCATCATATTTTCAAGAATGATTCAAAAAGTGTTGTTCATCAACAGTGAAAGCATTGGTACATGAATGATTGCGTAGAAATAAATATACAGAAAGGAATTGCATGACTAAATGGAAAAAAAATACTAAATTAAGGCAGAGTAAATTAAAATTTGTGTTAGTGACTAAAATTACAAAGAAAATGGGCTAAATGTTATGGGAATAAAGTTCAAACTCCGGTCAACAAACGAACATTCTTAATTAGCCAGACTGGATATGAGTGAACATACAAATGTGACCAGTTGCAGAAAAGGGCTGAGGGAAAACTCAATCCACTGAGAGAGAGGGAGTGCTATCCCTCTGGGTTTCCCAAAATGAAAGGATTGACCAAACCTATTTTTAAATTTATTCCTTTCCTTCATTTTCTTCTTTCAAACAACATACAGATAAAGAGACGTCTTCGCCTACTTTTATCTTTCCCTCCCAAACAATCCTCCCCCGTTTTCTTAATTAAATAGTATCCAGATGCAACTATTAACTACAACATGCATTCCGAGTAAAAGTATCCAAATTCAAGTAATAACTAATCAACACTCTAACCACACTTGAGAAAAAATTAAAACTAAATACTAAATTGCACTAGCAGTATCATTACCCTTAATACATCCAATTACAATGAACTCACAAAGCTTCTATTTTTAGTCATTTTAATGGTTAATTGAAAAGCAAAAATCCTATCACAAACAACTAAAGTTTCTAAAAAAAACTCAATTGATGAAAACCCAATTAAACTCTCCAATAAACAAATTACCTTCCTAAAAAAATAAACCCATTCAGAGAAAACACTGCCCTGTTCGAATCATCAGCTTTCTCACCTAAAACAGCAAAACAACACAAATAATAACCAATTAAAGAAGCGTGAAATAAACCACGCTTCTTTATGCCAAACCGTGGCAAAGAACGACGACTCTGTGGAGACAGCAGCTTCTCGGAAACGTCGAGCCATTGAAGCAAAGCTTGTTTTGATTTTGATTCAGAAGATTTATTAATGTTGAATTTTCCATCGGAAATTTTTCAGCGAGACGATTGAAGAAAGCTTTTAGCTACTTCAATTTTGAATCAATGTCTTGGGTTTTGATTGGCCACGGATATATTTTGTATTTTTTAAGAAAAAGGCCGATTTTATTAGTTAATTAACTTTTAATTAATTGGAGATTAACTAGTTAAGAGTAATTTGCTTAATTTTAATTACATAACGATTGTGTTCTTTTAGAAATTATTTTAAGAAAATTAAAGAAGTTGTTCTTGATCAAGATAAATATTATGTAATATTAAAGTGTACAAAAGGAAAAAAAAATTATATTTTTTGTAATCTTAACTCTTTTAGTTTAAAAAAAAAAAAAAACATATTCACACAAAATTTTATATTTAGAAAAAATACAACAATTTTAACCTTTGAAATTATTTTATGGTATTTGATCTCTTCTAATAACAAATATATTTAATACTGTATAACTTAGAGTTGGGATTATATATTATTTTAGAAGACTATTGTCAAGTCATTAGCAAATAATATGTATTAAAATTATTTTGATTAAAACAAGTGACCCTTAAATAATATGTAAAAACAATTTGTAAGTAATGATCACTTTTTTTCTAATTTCGGTTTTATCTAATTCTTAAAAATAAATTACACACTGTATATAAAATAAATGTAATTGGTAAAATATTCATCTATTGTATTAAAAAATATATATATATATTAAGTCATATACAAACTCCTTAAATCTCTAGATTTTAAAAGAAACTAATTTCAAAAAATAATCTTATGTCTCGATTTTGTTTTAACAAAAACTAGGTTTTTTTATCCATGTATTTGTCCTTCTGGTAATGAGCAAATACAATTCTAATTCCTGTGGGTTCTTTTTTTAGTGTATTTGCTTGTCTCGAATACGACCTTTACCTCTATTTTTTTTACAAATGTTAGATTACTTATTTAAGTTTAAAAGAATAATGGTCCGTTTGGTTAAATTTTGTGTTTTGGGAAAAGTTTTGAAAAAAGTTAAAAAAGTTGAATTGAGCGGTATTACGATGTAGGATTTATAAATTATAATACCCCCTTGTTTTATTTTTACAAAATACCCCCTATAATAAACATTAAAAGTTAACAAATACCCCAACCCACCTCAAATACGGACAGCCGCCACCATCGCCGGAGGGTGGCGGAGTCGCCGTATCGGCAGCATGACCGCTGGATCTTGTCTGTCGGTGCAATATGTCTTTTCCGATCATATCCACTTGGATTTGTCCCAAGGCAGATCTAGCGTAGATCTGCCATTGCGGCCAGATCTGGCCGTATTTGCTCGTCAACATGGCCAAACAAACAGTCGTCGTTGATGGTCAACGACGACCGTTTGTTGGCGCTTGTTTACGCTGGTTACGGCCAAAGATCTGGCCGTCATGGCAATCTTTGGCCTTAGATCTGCCTTTTGCCAACCACGTGGATCTGCCAAAAGGCTAGATCGCGACTACCGGCCAGATTCAGCCGGTAGTGCGCCATCCTACCACATCCTCAGTGGTGGCCGATCTGGTAAATGTGGATTGTTGGGTATTTTAAATTTTTTAAAAATATTAGGGGTATTTAATTAAATTAACAAATTTAGGGGGTTTAAAAAAGTTGAATAATATTGTGATTTTTGGGGTATTTTACTGTTTAACTTTTTTGAGAATACTAAAAATATATTCTCAAAATGGAATCAGCAAGCCAATGTTTTATCAAATTATCACCACTTAAGGCTTCGTTTGGTTGGATTTTGGAATCTCCTTTTAGTATTCCCAAAAAAGTTAAACATAAAATACCAAAAAACTCACAATATTATTCAACATTTTTTAACCCCTAAATTTGTTATTATTAAATACCCCTAATATTTTAATGTTTTTGTTACGCGCTCCGGCCCACCCCGGCGTGTGGTGGCCGGCTGTCGTATTTGAGGGTGGATTGGGGTGTTTTTGTTAACTTTTAATGTTTTATTATAAGAGTGTTTTGTAAAATAAACATAGGGGTATTTTAATAATTTGTAATCCTACATCGTAATACCCCCCAATTCAACTTTTTTTTTTAACTTTTTTCAAAAAACTTTTCCAAAAAAACACAAAATTATACACACGGAGCAAAGAGGTTATATATTTCTTAAGGTCAAATTTATGAATTTTTTTTTATAATTTAAATGTTGAAAAGGACATTTTGAAACTAGACTCACTATAAAAAAGATCAAACCGTATGAGTTAGAATGAAACTCGCGGTGTTCATACAAAAGACTAACACAGACGGTTAAACTATAAAATCCGTTTGTTAAATCACGTGGCAAATCGAGAGGCTCCGACAGTTGAGTTTAGTTCGGTTCGGTTATTTCAAGGTACAAAACTGTACCGCTGCAAACGTATTATTATAAAACTCCTCTGAGAATCAGAAAACTTTAACAGGGAGCAAGATCGAGTTAAAAATGGCACAGCCCACCAAGAGCCATGCAAGAAAGAGGCTTGCGATATTCAAGCTTGTCTCACCAAAAACAACTTCCTCCCTCAAAGGTACAACTTTCACCATCATCCATCTGGGTTTCATTGAAAATTGATATAAAAAGAAAAGAAAAGAAAAGTCTTTTGTTTCAATGAGATTTTGATGCTGTTGAAATAGGATTTTGAATTTATGATTTTATGTTGTTATATATAGAGAAGTGATTGACTTGACTGATACTTTGCCAAGTTTGTAGGATAAGGCTTGTTTTACATGGAAAGACAAAAATTAGTATTTGATGTATTGAAAAATGTATTTATTTTTTAATCTTTTTATACGTATATTCTCAAAATAAGTATTTTTCTTTTTCCAGTTCACAACCTATGATCATGAGTTCAATGTTATGATTTTCAATAAGAAATAGGAAGTTAATTTTGTTGGAGAGAATGTGTAAATTTGTGGCCTTGTTGGTATGAAGTGATGTACTTTCAGTACAGAAATATGGGTTCCTCCAAGTCAAATTTGGAGTTCTATTTCACTTTGTTAGTGAAGGACTAGTTGAGGGTGACATTGAAAGGATGAGTTTTTGGCATGAGAGTCTTTGGAAAGACCGCAATTGACTGCATTTGATGTGTTGATACATCAATGCAGTTGGTTAGTTCTGTGCTTCTAAGACCTTCAGCGGCCAGGTGTTTGTTATGTGAGTCTGTGCCGTTAGGGTGCATGTCAACTAAAGGACCTATTGATGAGTAAGAAAGATGTTGTCTCTTGATTACTGTCAAAGGTTTATGGCTTCAGGGGCTAAACATTTGTTCGTTTTCGCCTTATTAGCCTCATGAACAATCTCGGTTTTGTCTCTATATTCATACCATTGATCTAATAGGCCAGCCATTAATAACAAGTATATCGCGGCTACTAGCTCCTCGAATTGCTAGCATCTGTTTTCTTTTATCCTATTGCTTCTATATTGCTGTACTGTTTTTTCCCTAAATTCAATGCAAGTATTTGATTCTCTTATTAATCTGTATGATGAACTGCTTGTTTGGGTGAACTTTTTGATTGGAATTGTTTCATTGAGTGAGGTTGTAACAATGGTATCAGATCCTCGTTGGGGTATGTTAAAAACAAAAATGGAGAACAAAATGGATGGTATAGAAAAGGGAGTGGTACGTTTAAAAAGCTATGAGCTCGGTGAGGGAAGATCTGGGAAATCTCAAGGAGGACATGGAAGTCTGAAGGATATCTTCTTGAGCTCAGGGAGGGATGAGATTGAAGGATGAGGGAGATCAATCATAGTCAGTGGAAAAAACAGGGACGATTTCGAGAAACTTAGAGGGGAAAGTATAGAGATCAGAATCGATTGGGAAAGAAGAGGTCAATAGAGAAAAAGGATAATCAAGAAGTTGGAGTACCGGTGTTTAATGGGGAGGACCCGTATGGTAGACTCAAAGTTGATCTCTATTTCGCCATCAACCGATATGAGGAGGAGGAAAAGGTGGAGGCAGTCGTCGTCTGATGGAGGGCCGAGCCTTAAACTGGTATCAGTGGATGGATTCACATTCATCGATATTTCCTGGGCATCCTTCAATCGGCAATCATCGATAGATTCCGTCCATCATTTAAGGGGTCAGCCTTTAAGCTCTGGTGGTCGTCTGAGGCAAACAAGAACTGTAACGAATTCTGTGAGCATTTGAAGCTCACGCTGCACCATTGAAGGAGGTAGGAGATAGTTACTCCATGGGCATTTTCTCAATGGGCTTAAAGAAGAGATTAAAGTTGACCTTAGGTTGACTAAGCCTACAAACTTGCATGATTTAATGGAACAGGCCCATAGAGTGGAAGAGAGAAATTGGTTTTTGAAAAGGGTTGGAAAGTTTAATGGAGGCACTTTTGGCAGGATGGACTCTTACAACTGGGTCAGCCCAAGCCTAGATCCATAGGCCCAAATTGGGAAAGTAGTCCAACACGAAGTCCAAATTGGGTATTCTATGCCTACTCGCCAATTTGACTGTAAAGAGAGAACATCTGAAACTACGGCGACAAGCTTCCGGGGAAAATTTTTGGTGATTAAGAGGTTGAAATACAGAGCAAGAGGGAAAGAGGGCTTTGCTTTAGGTGCGATGAAATTTGGCCCTAATCATCGATGGAAGAGCCACATCTCTGCAAGTTCTTGCATGGGAGACGATGAGCTAGAACAGGGAAATGTCGACACCGATGCCCGATGCCGAAGAGAGATCATCCAGAAGGTAACCTTTAGCTCTTTCATGAACTCAATTGTGGGATTACTTCGGATAAAACTTGAAAGTTAAAGGCCTCATCGGGAAAGAGGAGGTCATGTGTTGTTGATAGTGGTGCTTTGCACAACTTATTTCACATGAGTTGGTGTGCAAGTTGGGGGTACCAATTGATAAGGGCAGGACCTCAGAGTAATGGTGGGAAACAGGGTGACAGTAAAAGGGGAAGGTATATGTGAGGGTTTAGATGGAGATACAGAATTCATACCAACAGGAGTATTTCCATTGAATTTGGGGGGGGAGCTCACTAGGAGATATTGTGCGAAATTGGAAAAAGTTAACTATGACATTGGAGGAGAGGGAAGAGGTGTATTATGCAAGGGGATCCTCACTATTAAATCAGGAGTATTGCTTAAGTCGATGCTTCGAACAGTCAGAATACAGCATAGGGTATCTAGTTGTTGTGTTCCATTGAGAGTAAATCAAAGATAGTAAGGGACCTTAGACCCAAGAGTAGCTAGAGTGTTAGAAGAGTTCAGAGATTGTTCAATCAACGCACTAAGTTGCACAACAAAAGAGTTCATGACCATGCCATAGTTCTTAAAGAAGGCGCTCAACCACCTAACATCAGACCATACCGTACCATTCTTCCAAAAAAATGAGATCGAAAGGTTGGGAGAGACATGTTGGCGGTGACATCATACAACCCACACAACATCCCTTTCAGTCCGGTTTTTTTTGTTAAGAAAAAGGATGGCAAGGAGGTTCGTTTGTGGATTACAGGACCTTTAACAACCTCACCATCCCGACAAGTTTCCAATTACAACGATCGATGACTTTTGGACGAGTTGGCTGGAGCAACTGTCTTTTCAAAATTGGATTTAAATCGGTTACCACCAAATAGAGTCAAAGAGGAGATTCCGAAAACAGCCTTTTGGCCATGAAGGTCACCATGAATTTAGTGATGCCCTTTGGATTAACCAATGCACCTTCCACTTCCAATCCTTTTTAACACCTATTCAACCATCCTTTGCAATTTGTCTTGGTCTTCTTTGATGATATTCTAATCTACAGTCTGGACATGGATACCCATAGTTCACCTTACTCAAGCTTTTGACTCTGCATAATCATAACTGGTGGTTACTGCAAGAAATGCAACTTCAATCAGAAAACTTAATACTTAAGCCATCTGGTGTCTGCGGATGGGGTAGAGGAGATGCCGCAAAAAATTGAAGCATGTAGCTTGGCCAGTCCCGAAAAATGTGAAGAGTGAGAGGGTTTAGGCTTAGGGGTACTATCGAGATTTTTAAAGGTCTATGGCCCCATTGCATAGCCCTTACACATTGTTTAAAAAAGACTTTTTTTTGGGTGAGAAGCACAAAGGTCTTCATTAGTTGAAGACAGCCAGGCTACGTCTTGGTATTGGAGCTCCAACTTTGACCTCCCTTTTGAAATTCACACAGATGCTTTAGGTGCAAGACTTGGGGCGGTCCTAGTTCAAAATCCAAACCAGTAGCATACTTGAGCAAGCTTTCTCTCCTCAATCCACACTGAAGTCAGTCTATGAGAGAGATTAATGCCATAGTGTTCGCATACGCAAGTGGAGTCACTACCTCTTAGGCGCAAATTCATAATCAAAACTGACCAACAAGCCTTCAATTTCTCCTTGATCAGCAGGATGAAACTGCCAGAGCAACAAAATGGATTTCCAAGCTCATGGGTTCACATTTGAGATCCAATATTATCTAGGGAACACAAATAGGGTGCTGATGCCTTATCTCGCGTGACGAAGAAGTTAACTACCAGGCCCTCTTGGTAGTTCAATTCAAAAAAATGACAATTTGGCTGCAGAAGTCCAGCAAGATCCCAAGCTCCAAAAATCATACAAGATCTATTGTTTGATCCATGTAGTTGGCCAACTATGAGCTATGCAAGGGTTGTTTGTTGTACATAGTCGGTTGGTGCTCCTAAGTCTTCAAGCTATATTTCTAAGCTGCTCCATGAGTTCCACTCCAGCCGGTGGTGCCACTTCGGGTTCTTTGGACATATAAGAAAGTGGCGGAGAATTGCCTTTGGGAAGGATCAAAAGGGATTGCAAGACTTTCTTAAATCTTGCACTATATGTCACCAACAAGCATTCGACATTGAAACCAGCGGTATCCATAGCCCTTACCCATCCCCAACCGGTTTTTGAGGACCTTACTATGGATGTCATTGGGGCTTGCCTAGGGCCAGGCTATGACACCATTTTTGTGGTTGTAGACCGCCTGACAGTATGGACACTTCATCTACTATCCACCCTTACAATGCTAAGAGGTGGCGACATTTTTGTGAAAGAAGTAGTCAAGCTACAGGCTCCGCAATCAATCGTATCCGATAGAAACAGAATGTTTATGTCACCTTTGGGAGGAATTATTTAGGGCAGCCGGCACATCTCTAAAATTTAGTTCCGCCTATCATCCTTAACAGATGGGCAAACCGAGGTAGTTAATCATTGTATCGAAGCTACCTCTGCTGTTTCTGCAGTTCCCAACCTTGACAATGACCTTGCTGGCTACCTTGGGCTGAATTTTGGTACAACACTACGTACCCAGCTCAACCAGGATGACTCCCTTCCTAGCTTTCTATGGTCGAGCACCCCCCACTTCTTAAGTTCACTAGTGCCCTTCTCTGGTGGAAGATGTTAATAGACAAATGTCGGAGAGAAACGCTATTCTTAATGAGATCAAGGACAACTACTGGTCGCATAGGGACACATGAAAGAGGACCGTCGATGCTCATCGCAAAGATCTCATTTTAAGGGTGTGACTGTGTATATCTTAACTTCAGCACCTATAAGTTTAAGTCCTGGCTAGGAAATTGAACAAGAAACTTAGTCCCCGATTCTCTGGTCCATTTCCTGTGCTTGAGAAAATTGGTTCTGTCGCCTACAAGTTGGCCTGCTAGATATAACCTCCATTCACCCAGTTTTCGATGTTCTTGCAACTCAAGCGAGCCTCCATAGTTCTGTCCAACTTAGCCGTACCCCATGTCTCACCGAGGAATTGGAGCTCTTAGTTCAATTGAAGCGGTACTCTCTTCTCCGCAGTCTTTTGGATGGTTCTCAAGAGGTCTTGATTAAGTGGCAGGATCTTCCTCCTTTTGAAGCCACCCTGGGATCCTAGAAGTCATTGACCTCCACTTTCCTTACTTCACCTTAGGGACAAGTTGGCAGGGTGTGTATTGATAGGCCACCCTTTAATAAGAAGTATTCAGGCAAGGAAGGAGGACGTTGGGTGGAATAAGGGCAGTGGAAATTAGTTAGGCTAGAGTACAGTGTCGCGATTGATTGGGAATTAGTGGGAGAATCATTGCTGAATATTAAGGGGGAGCTTAGCTGGACAGTTATTATTTTTGTTTAGGGAATCACCAGTGGGAGGCCGCTAGCTCCTCGAACTGCTAGCACTCGTTCTTTTATCACATTGCTTCATATTGCAAGTATTGGATTACTCTTATTAATCTGTGATTGATGAACTGCTGTTTTGGTGAACTTTTTGACTGAATTGTTTCATTGAGTGAGGTCTGTAACAATTCCCAATTTTACTATTATTTTAAAGTGCCACGTTTGAAGTCCAATTGATGTAAATGGAGTCTAGCATGTCAAATGCGCTGTGTTGGTATGGTTGGTACTGACAGAAAATGATACAATATTGAGCTCGTGAGCTAATCATTCACAAGTTTTTACTCTTGGAGAATAGTTTGTCAATGTAAATCCCAAGATTTTTGTTTTCTCATCATTTGCGATCTTATGGTCGTGATGCATCCCAAGTGGATATGACACTCTTCTTTATGTTGCTTAATTGTATAGAATGTGATTTGCCGTTCCTTTGTTTTTATGAGCATGTTTTCACCCAATTATTCCAGGCTATGTACTATATTGTCTTACCGTACCCACATTCTCTATATCTTCTCGAGATCAGACTTTAATCTAATTCTAAAAGCTTCATGGCCTTGTTGGGTTTGACATTTCCTGTCATTCTTTGCTGTCTATTTAGCCCGTAAAGCATGAATTTTCAACTAGATTCTTGTCAAGGGACATGTACTAGGGCTTTTTTACTCACTTCTGTGCCAACCATATGTCTAGTCCCTTTATGCTGTTGGTATTTTTAACGTAGATAAGTAAATGATAGTTCTAAAACAGGATAGCGTGGTGATATGAATTTGATCCTTTCTATTGGTACTGTGTGGAAGGTTTTCTTTCTAGGGGAGTAAGGCCTGAACTTGATCAATGTACTTCACATATGTAATAAACCTTTATCTATTCTCACCTGCTAGCTTCTGTAATTGCCTCTCTGAGCCATCGTAGCTGTAATCACCCAGTAACAAAAACCTTTCAGCTATTAAAATAGTGATACTTACAAATTATTTAAGTGTTTCCGCCAACTGGAGACACTAACATTGTATTTGTGGGGTACTGCATTTTGTGTATAATCAACTTCATCTATAATGGAGCTTCATTATGTTCAAATCTAATCCCCATGTGAATGCTACTATAATCATATGGGAAAAGTAGTTACTATAACCCTAGTTCCATTTAAATCTAGTAAATCAATTTAGTTTCGAAGTTAGATGCTTGTGCTAAAACCTGCATGTACTCGAAATCATTTGTAGTGCATCGTGACCAACTTATTTTTAAACATTGTCTTAGTTTGGAAGTTGCAAGTATTATCATTCTTTGCTATTGTTAAACCAAAAATCTATGATAGCTTTTTATTGACCGATGTTTATAAATGGGTCTAGGTGCCAGAAGGTTATCGAGTTGCTCAGTCTTGCTGTGAGAAGTGTAATTATGACTCAACGCATTGTGCTTCGGTGTCTGGCCTTCTGAAGCAAATAGGGAAGAGATAGACCTGGATGTGTTTTGCGATTGGAGACCAGGAGTCTCTGGATGAGAAACACAACCAGAAACCATTGTTCTTTTTTGTTGATGGGTTCTATTGTAATAATAACCAACAACACACCACCCAAAAAAAAAAAAAAAAAAAAAAAACATTTGTTTGCGCTGTGTTTGTAGAGCAATATTACCCCAAAAAGTACATGTAATTGATATACTCAGCGTGGCATTAGTAAAACTACTTGTACATGATCTTTATTTAATTTTTTTTTTTTTTTTTTCCGATGCTTTTGATCATGGTAAAGGGATTGGATTTATATTGCAGTGCCACCCTGAGGTTTGACATAAAAAACTTTCCTCCCTTGATAAATTGACCATGATAAAAATAACTAGTCATTCAACTATAGACCCTTGCCAGGGACGGATCCCAACTGGGTCACAGGTCTAGGCTTGATTGGGGATAGTCACTCGTGGGCTGTTGATCAGTCCCAGGCTCATGAAAAATTTTAGGGCCGGTTCGCTATGGGTCTAAAATTTTATTTTTTCTTCAACTTTTTTTATATTAGGGGTCAAATAAATTTATGTAGGGGGTTTGTAATTTTTATGGGAGATAAGTAAATTTTAATTAATTTAAAAATAATAATAAATTACATGGTGAAATTATAATTAATACTATAGTTATAATAGAGGTGTGTTCAATTTAAACTTTCAAGAGATAATTTAATTAATTAATTTTAACATAAATGTAATATTCACACATTTACACTTCACAAATAAACAATTGAATAAATTTGTTTTTTTTTTTTTTTTTAATTACACATTTACACTTCACAAATAAACAATTGAATAAATTTGTTTTTTTTTTTTTTTCAAATTATTCATCTACATCGTCAATAATATTTACATCGTTCAAATTTGTATTCTTGAAGAGTTCGAGTGGTTCGGGATTTTTAGGATACTGTTGTAGTCTTCTCTCTGCACGAGTCCAATCCCGTAAACATGTTATCACTTCAATCATCTTATTGGTTAAAGAACATCTTCTATCTTCAATGCTGTCTCGGATGCAATTGTTGAAACCAGCACAGAAAAAATGTTACGTGCCATTTGACATTTGGGCTATAATGGGGAATCGACTTTAATATTAGTTCCACAATGGAAGCACATCCATTTCATGTTTCTCCTTCTTCATCATGTAGGACATGTTCATTTGTAGGTAGCGATTCAGCTCATTTGGTTCATATATGTACGAGCTAGAGCTGTTGCTTCTACCATGTTCCATATACGACCACATGCTCAATCCTTGATAGATGTTTTCACCAGGGTCCTATTGGTCGTCTCTGCTGGATGTTCCAGTTCTAGTTCCACTGTACCTGCTCTGATATAAAGAAAAAAGGCTTTCCAATTTTTGCTTAAAGTTAATTTAATAAAACATATAATCATGTCCTAAATCTTGGCATATCTCAGTAATTATACAATTAACTACGTGTAATTTAAACCTAAGATTTACAACAAGGCCTAATCCATATAAGAATGAAATATTTAACCAATATTTTTCGTATTTTTTTTTTTTCCTTCTTTAAAACAATTTCCATTAAGAAGTCATTATATCTATATTTAGCAAAAGTTTTAGAAATTTGAAGTAAAATATCTAATGCTAAATTAATAGTAGGATAATAAATACCACTTAATGTATTAGTGAATTCATAAAAAACTTTAAGAAATGAATAAAAAAGTTCACAAACCGTCCAATCATCATAGCTGACAACTTTTTGCGGATGGTTCTTGTAGTTGAGGAAATTTGTAATTTGTCTTGTGGTTGGCAAAGCTTTTTCCAACATCAAGTAGGTGGAGTTCCAACGGATAGACATGTCCATACATAACTTCAAAGGTCGAACTGATGGGTCCTCTTGCTTACAATATTTGACGTACTCCTGCGATCTTTTGTTGCTACCGCCGATGATGAATCTGGTAGTCGCGCGCACTCTCTCAATCTTCAAATTTACAGCTTCCAAACCTGCTTTAACAATCAAATTGATGATGTGGCAAGCACATCTCTAGTGAAAAAAATTTGCCTTCACCACGCGGATCCAACTCTTTTCAAATAAAGAGATAGTCGCAATGTTAGCAGCTGCATTATCTAGTGTTAGTGCTACAACTCATTCAGTTAATATATATTCTTGCAAAACTTCAATAATTGTAAAATAAATAGTGTTAGCATTATGTGTAGTATATAATGGTCTAAAACCTATCAATTTTTGTTGTAAACCCCAAATGTGATCTAAGTAATGTATTCTGACAGTTAAAAATCTTTTTTTGATCTACAAGCCCATATGTCTAAAGTAAGTACGATAGATATATTCTAAAAATGTTGAAATTCATTTTTAAGTTGAACATTTATTTTGTTATATAGTTTTAGTATGTCACTTCTACTTGTACCTCTACTAACGGGAGTATATGTTGGATAAAATGCAGCTTTAATCATGTGAATAAATAAGGGTTTTCAAATAAAGAAAGGGGAAAGTCTGTAGCAACTATGTATCTTGCTATTTCCTTTCGTGCTTGGAGTGCATTGTATTGTCATGTTGACAGAGTTGAGGATTGTGGATTAAAATTATGTTGAGTTTGATTTTGCTTATCGAGTCTAGTTGAAGATGAATCAAACAGCTGCATTATTTGGGGGTGCTTCTTCTCCAAGTGTCGCTGCGTCGTCGAAGTCCCCTTCTTAGCACTGATAATGGTTCCATATGTTAGAGCAAATGCCCTAGAGCCAATCAATTCCAATTAATTCTTGTACAATTGACTCTTTGTAATAATGTTCATTGACCAATAAAAGACATTTGATTCTATATCACGTAAATCATCATTGTATGCATTGATATATGTCCTTAGAATGGTAGAACCGTGACGAAGGTATCAAGTGTTTCAAATCTTGATAGTGAGAACCCTCTGAGCACATGTGGTGGTGGCGTGCTGTCGTAGGCACCCAGAATTAAAACCTTTTGAACCTAACTACTAAACTGTAAGTAGGGTAAGCAAGGGTCGATCCCACGAAGAGTGTCTAGCCGAATTTTCTTTGATGTGAAAAAGGCTAGGGGGTTTGTGTAAAAAAAGAAAACAATCTCAGCAAAAACAAAAACAATTTAATTCGAATTCAATCAAAATGACGAACTTGGTCTCTGTCAACATCCACCATCGGAATCTTACAACTGATCATTGATGCAAAGATAATCAATTCACACATTGAATACTCACCGTTGGAACTAATTTCCTATCTCTCCTTAATTGTAATTAATCAGGAAACAAGCGATCCTAATTAATCTTACCCCTAAACAACCCTAGACAAGNCACTTTATTACTTTTTGCGACTAGTATACTTGCTATTTTTGCATGTTGTAGTAAACACGCATCAAGTTACGAGGCCTGTAAGGTACCATTGGAAACCT
Organism: Pistacia vera; assembly: GCF_008641045.1. Taxonomy (NCBI): domain Eukaryota; kingdom Viridiplantae; phylum Streptophyta; class Magnoliopsida; order Sapindales; family Anacardiaceae; genus Pistacia; species Pistacia vera. The sequence goes on from NW_022196645.1 coordinate 3,171,216, forward strand.
CATTCAAAGCACGTTAGAATTTTATCAACATGGACTAATGTAGAATGTCTATCAGATGAATTCATGGAGCGGATTGAACATTAGTAGTCCGTGCATAAAACCCAAAGAGCTTAAATGAGCATGCCCCATTCAAACGGCCATAACTTTTGATCCAAGAAGAGTTTTGGGGCCTTTAAGATATCATTGAAAACCTCATTCAGAGCCTTTCAGAAGCCCATTGACATGGACTAATGTAGAATGTCTGGCAGATTAATTGATGGAGCGGGCTGAACTTCAGAGGTCTATGCATAAAGCCCAAAGGGCTTAATTGAGCATATCCCATTCAGACAGCCATAACGTTTTATCCAGGAAGAGTTATGATAATCCTAGGATTATACTATTTTATCGAGGCTTTTTGGCCAGAAGTTGGATACTTCTTATTTCGTTTGTGCCTGAATTACAACTTAATTGCATACATTTTATGTTTTAGGCCAAAACATGCAGTTAGAGCAAATAATGAGAGAAATTGAGTTTTTGGACCCAGAAGAAAACGAATCTCAGGATTCAGGGGAGTTCTAAAGAGGATTTGAAGCACTATGAAGCTTGTTCCTATTGGAGAGCACGAAAGCTTGAAGATTCAAGCAAGGAAGCAAGCGAAGGGCAGTTTCGTTATTTCGGAATTGTGCAGAAAAGTTCGCTGCAGAAAAGTTCATTCTTCACCACGACGATAAACTTTCGGGACAGATTAACAATTTTAAACCAATTCATTGTCGCAACGAAGAGTTGCAAGATTTAGTTTTTCAAAACTGTGTGTTTTAATTTAGGCGAAAGTTTTAGGTTTGTTTTGGACCGACTATATAAAGAAAACTTAGTCTTTTTATTAGGGAGTTTGACATTTTTGGGAGAAAGAAGAGAAGATTGAAGATCGAACTCTTTGGATTCATCAAATAGGGAAGATTTTGTTCTCTTTTCTTAATTCCAACATGTTGAATGCATTGTTTACTATTTTTATTTCTATTTGCGTTAATTTTAGTATGAACTAACTCGTTTTGGGTTAGGGTTTTGATGTAATTGGGGTTTTTATGTTTAATCAATAAATTGATGTTGCTTTTGCATTCTATTGCATGGATTGTGTGATTACTCTTGTTTTTGTTGAAATTATTTGTTGAACATGATGAGATTGAGAAGTGAGTCATGTATTAGCTTCTTAGGGTAATTGCCATTGTTGTATTGAACACTAGAGATATGAGAATCAATGAAATCAATTTAGGATTCCATTTAGCTTAACGAACTTGGAACTATCAACCTTCAATTTGTTGGGCGCAGAAGCTTAATAGGGAAAAGTAGGAAAACACAGCCTGAGAAGGTATGTTTTACACATTAGGGAATTTAATAGTCTTCGATATGCCCAATTTTGATGTAATTTTGGGTATGGATTTCCTAGGGAGGAACGGAGTAGAAATTGATTGTCGGAAGAAGAAAGCGAGATTTAATCTCGATAATGGAGATAAGTTTAGTTTTGGAGAGGGCCATCGGTTGAGTATGTTGATTAGTTGTGTAAAGGTGAGAAAGATGTTGAGAAAGGGGTGTTCTGGATACATTGCTCATGTAGTACAGAGTGGTGATGTTCCACAGTCAGAAATTCAGAGGGTGCCGATAATTCAAGAATTTTTAGATGTGTTTCCGAAAGACTTACCAGGTTTGCCGCCGGAAAGAGAGGTTGAGTTTAGTATTGACCTTGCACCAGGAACAGCACCTATATCTAAAGCCCCTTATCGAATGGCCCCAGCAGAGCTTCAAGAGTTAAAGAAACAACTCCAAGAACTTTTAGACAAAGGTTTTATCCGACCGAGTCATTCTCCCTGGGGAGCCCCAATTTTGTTTGTGAAGAAGAAAGATGGATCACTGCGGATGTGTATTGATTATAGAGAATTGAATAAGGTGACAGTGAAGAATAAGTACCCGCTACCTCGAATAGACGATTTGTTTGATCAGTTGAAGGGAGCAGCAGTATTCTCCAAGATTGATTTGAGGTCAGGGTACCATCAAGTAAGAGTGGCTGAGCAGGATGTAGCTAAGACTGCTTTTCGTACAAGGTATGGGCACTATGAGTTTGTAGTGATGCCGTTTGGGTTGACTAATGCCCCAGCCGTCTTTATGGACTTGATGAACCGGGTATTTCATGATTGTTTGGATCAATTTATAGAGTTTTTCATAGATGATATCCTGGTTTTATTCAAGTCGAGAGAGCATGAAGAACATTTGAGACACTGTTTGCAACGGTTGAGAGAAAGACAGTTGTATGCTAAATTTTCGAAGTGTGAGTTTTGTGCTTGATCAAGTGGTATTTTCGGCCATACAGTATCGAAGGAAGGGATTTCAGTAGATCTAGATAGATAAAAGCAATCCTTGAATGCGAGAGGCCGAAGACAGTAAAGAGGTCTGAAGTTTCTTAGGCCTGGCAGGTTACTACAGATGATTGTGTTGAAGGGTTCGCCCAGTTGGCTAAACCATTGACAACTCTTACCAACACGAAGACTCATTTTATATGGTTAGAACTTGTGAGAACTGTTTTCAAGAGTTAAAGAAAGGTTAACAACAGCTCCAGGTGTTAGTGTTGCCTCAGGAGGGTGTGGATTATGACTTATACGATGCCTCTTTGCAAGGACTTGGTGCTGTGTTGATGCAGTGGAGAGGTAATAGCATATGCCTCACGGCAATTGAAAGAGTATAGACGAGTACCCTACGCATGATTTAGAGTTGGCAGCCTGTCTTCGCTTTAAAGATTTGGAGGCTTATCTTTATGGTGCCAAGAGTATATCTACACCGACCACAAGAGTTTAAAGTACTTCTTCACTCAAAGGAGTTGAATATGAGACAAGAAGGTGGTTAGAGCTGGTTAAGATTATGAGTGTGAGATTAAGTATCAACCAGGAAAGCCAATGTAGTAGCCGATCTTGAGCAGGAAGCTTATTTGTCCCGGCTCACTAGACAGAAGAATTGATAGAAGAGTTGTGTAAGGAGCAGATTGAAGTGATACCGGGAGGATTGCCAGATTAGAGGTTCAGTCCACCTTATTGGAGGAAGTCGAGAAAGCAAGTGGCCGATGAGTGGTGTCAGAGAATAGTTCAACAGTGCATGAGGCAAGGTAATGGAGTTCCACTTACAGGATGGTGTTCTTTATTTCAGAATCGGTTGTGTATTCCTCAAAATGATGAATTGAAGAAGAGAATACTATAGAGGCTCATGGCCCACCATACACTGCTCATCCTGGAGCAACCAAGATGTATCAAGATGTAAAGAAAAGCTACTGGTGGCCAGGTATGAAGAAGGATATTGTGAATTTGTAGCTAAGTGCTTGACTGTCAACAGATTAAAGCAGAACACCAACGCCCATCAGGGTTGCTTCACCACTGATATTCCAGGTGGAAATGGGAGAGTATTTCGATGGATTTTATCACAGGTCTCCCTAGAGTACAAAGGTTATAATGCTATTTGGTAGTTGTGGATAGATTAACAAGTCTGCCCATTTCCTTCCAGTAAAGGAAAGTACCACCTCAGATCAGTTGGCCAGATCTACATCAAAGAGATAGTCAGATTACCGGTGTGCCCAAGACAATAGTGTCAGACAGAGATTCTAGGTTTGTTTCAGCTTTCTGGACTAGTTTGCAGAAGAATTTGGGTACCGTTTGGCATTCGGTACCCTATCATCCTCAAACAGATGGCCAAACAGAGAGAACGAATCAGGTGCTTGAGGACCATGTTGAGAGCTGGCTGTATGGATTATAGAATGTCATGGCATGAATGTTACTTTAGTGGAGTTTGCCTACAACAATAGTTATCATCTACAATAAGATGGCGCCTTACGAGGCTTTGTATGGTAGACGATGTAGGTCTCCACTACATGGGATGAGATTGGCAGAAAGAGAGAGTTGAGTATAGCTCTTGGCCAGAAATGACTCAGAAAATAATGGAGGATGTAAGATTAATCCGAAGTAGAATGAAGCAACCCAATAGACAGAAGAGTTATGCCGACTTAAAGAGAAAAGACGTAGAGTTCCAAGTGGGTGATAAGGTATTTTGAAAGTTCCCCTTATAACGGGTAATGCCTTCGGGAACAAAGGGAAGTTAGCACCAGGTATATTGGTCCATTGAAGTATTGCACGAATTGGGAAGGTTGCCTACAGGTTAGCACTACCACCCATATGGACAAGGTGCATGATGTCTTCCGGTCTCAATGCTGCGAAGTACGTAAGTGATCCCCCCACATCTTGTATAAGAAGAAGTTGAACTTATAGAATCTGTGTATGAGGAGCGCCCTGTACCGATTTTAGATCGGAAGATTAAAGAGCTCCGAAACAAGAATATTCCGTTAGTGAAGGTTCTTTGGAGGAATCACAAGGTAGAGGAAGCCACATGGGAGACGGAACAAGACATGCGGAGAGGACCGGAGCTATTCGTGTGAATTTCGGGGACGAAATTCTTTTAAGGGGAGAATTGTAATATCCCACTGAGGTACGTATTTAAGATTATTGTTTGTTAAAAGTTTATTGTTTCAACTAAATTGAGTTTGTATGTTGAGTTGGTTGAATGTTGCCTTGAAATTGGTTGAGTTTTGGTGAAGTTGGAAATCCAATCTTCGCCGGGGCGAAAGAGAAGCTTCGCCCGGCGAGGAGAGAAGTGCATTACGGTAGTTCTGCCCTTTCGCCGAGGCGACGAAAAATGCTTCGCCGCGGCGACGAGCCTAAAACAAAGATTCTTGAGTTTTCTAGAGAATCTTCTTTTGGGACACATGACCATTCTACCCCTAATTAGTAGGAAAAGGTGGAGTAAATGAAAGGATTTAGTAGAGATTGTGTTTGGATGGGGGTGTATTGGTAAAGAATCAAAGGATATAGATGGAATTTCCAAGGAAGACAAGGGCAAAATGGGAAAGAATGCTTATTTATGAACAAAAAAGGGTTAAGTGTAGAGAAACCCTTTATTTCTTCATTCCACCGCCTCTTCCATTTGCCCATTTCTCTCAATTTCTCCATCCATTCTTCCAAGATTTCTAAGGGATTTAAGAGGGGTTTTGTGTAGAGATTACATCTAAAGCTTTCTAAGGTAAAATTCGCTTTAGATGTGAATTTCTTATAAATATAGTGAATTCTTATTAGGTTGTTGCTGTCCGTTGGTTGTTTTGAGTTGTAGAGAGGAGAACAAGACACAAAGGGAAGGAAAAGTGCTAGGAGTCATCTTTGCACAAGGTAAGTAAATCCAACCAACTTGAGTTTTAAACAGCTTTTGAGTAGAGATGTATGCATGATCAGTTATAGTATGATTAATGAGAAAATTGAATTGAGATGAGTAGCTATTTTTGTAGTTTGTGGATAGATTCCATGTATGAGAAGGTTTTAATGTGTATTGAGAAGGATATTGAGATGAAGTTTGAGAGATGTTGTGTGAACTTTTTGGGAGTGCTTTTCTTAACAGGGATTATGAGTATTTGAGGGAGTTTTTCCCCATTTTGGTGGCTAGAGAATGAAGTATAGTAGTAATTTTAGTAGAGGGTTTATATGCACATGAGTTGTTTGATGAAATGCCTAAGTGAAACTGCCCTGTCACTGTCGTAACTTCTAAGTAATTTTTGGTTATTTACGGTTTGAACTGGGCTGAGACCAAGACATAGAAATTGTAGTACTGTTTCTAAGCTTTAAAATGAGACCAGAACCGTAGCATCCGAGGTGTATAACGCAAGTTATGGCCTTTTTAGTGGGACTGGTGGCAGAATGACTGTTTTGAGGAATCTTGTATTTGGCATTTCATTAGTGCATTAGTGAGCATGAGCTAGCTCTACAAATTGTTTATGCACTTAAGTAGTAAGAAATAGCTTGAGATTATGGGACAATGTGAGTATAAGCTACTTTAAGAGTTAAGAGAAGAGAATAGTAGGTTGTGCGATGGGGAGCCGTGAGTAATGGGTAGAGTATTCCCTCATGTACGCCGCATTGAGAGAGCGGCATGAGTATCAGATAGAGAAGTGGTGTAGCCCGTGAGAGTGCATGCGGATAGGGCTATACCCGAGTACCCGAGAGAGAGATTATACACTCACTGGCCAAGGGTTCCGAATCCATGCATACCGAGTCCGATCGCTAGAGTGAATAGAGGTCACGTAGAGTGGAGTGAGTCCCGGCCGTGCCCCCTAAGATGGGGTCGTGATTTTGAAAGAGTTATGAGAAAAAGTTCTAGTGAAAGAGAAAGAGAAATAGAGTAGAACCCAAAGAGAAATTGAATGAGGAGTTGTAAGGAAAGAATTAGAGAGAGAGTTACGGGGATAACATGAGTAGAGGGTTTACTTACTGAGCATTGTTTTAGTGCTCACCCCATTGTTTTTCCATGTTTTGTAGGACCTAGGTGAGGACACTGTCGGATGGATGTTGGCGTGCGAGGAGGAGTGGTTACACTGTCCCTGATGTTTTTGATGACTTTTTGTATACCTTATACATTTTGTGTAAAAATGTTTATGTTGTAAAAAGTATGTATATGTTTAATAAAAGAAAAATTTGGGCCCATTTCTTTATCTTATTTTATATGTATTTCCTTATAATCTTTTGATAGTAGGGCATTACAAACATGCCCTTTATATATTTTTAATTTTAATTATCATTATCTCAATTCAATTCAATTAATATAATAATATATATATATAACAATAATGATAATTTTTAAATATATGCGAACACATATTTAACATAATCTCACTTATTTAATTTTAATATCACAATCAATAAAGCTACGACCTCAAATTTAATTGCACTATAAATTACCAAAATACCCTTTTGCCTAAAAGACAAAACGCCATTCTTGTAACTGTTCTTAATTATCTTCTATGTGTGTGACCCGTAGTGCTCCTCATCATATTGGTAGTGTGTGTATCACGATTAACACCAATTAATCGTCTCATTACACACAAACCAGATTGGCCCCTAGCAAGCATCATGGTCACCTGATAGATTCGAATTCAGCGAAGCAGCTACTGTCAACGATATGGTTACCGTACAATTCGATCTTTCATCATCTGTTTATCTTGATGAGACCGATGCATAAAATAGTGTCAACCGGTTACTCTCGATATGTATGTATTCAGTTACTGATGTAATGCTCTTGAACTACTATACTTATAAAAAATACGTATAATAAATATACGATACATTAATAAAAATAGTAGGCCCAAATTTTCTTTTATTTAATATACATATTCTTTTAACAAAGTCAGTATGCCTTTACAAAAGTTCACAAAGTGTGGTGGACAGTGTAACTCTCCTCCTCGCCCCCGACATCCATCCGACTGCGTCCTCATCTAGAACCTGCAAAAGCATAGAAAAACAACGGGTGAGCAAAATAATGCTCAGTAAGTAAATCCTCTACTCTCTATCCCCGTAACTCTTCTCTTAATTATTCCTACTCTCTTCTCTTCTCATTTCTGTTCTGTTTCTTTTTTTTTTCTACTACTTTTTTCTCTTACTCTCTGGTGTATGACACGACCTCATCTTACTGGAGGCACGGCTAGGACTCAACCCACTCTTCGTGACTCTACTCATTTCTCTTTCTGTTCTTCTATTTCTCTGTTTTCCCATTCTACTCATGGGAATGTCACGGCCTCATCTTACCGGGGCACGGCCGGAAACCTCCGCTCTACGTGACTTCTACTTATGTCTGTACCGATCGGATTCGGTTATGCATGGATTAACCTTGGCCATATGAGTGTATTTCTTTCTCTCTATCTCTCGAATGTCACGACCCCTTCTTACCGAAGGCACGGCTGGAACCTCATGTTCCCTCTTCGTGACGGTCACGGCCTCATCTGACCAGAAGCACGGCTGGGGATCACAAAGCACCCACTCTCTGACTTTACTCATCCCTCACGGGTTCCCTATCGCACAACCTACTCTATTCTCTTCTTTAACTCTACTCTTTCTCAAACTAATACTCATCTTTTTCTCAAGCTAATACTCATAGTATAAAAATTCTCTACTCTTTCTCAAGCTACTTCTCAATGCACAATTATGCATAAGAATGGTTCATGCTCATTAATGCACTTAGGAAATGCCAATATGCAATGTTGCAAGAATTAGGTTCATACTCATTCTCATACTTCTCTTTGGCATTTCATCAAACAACTCATGTGCATATAAAAACTCTTCTCTAACTACAATCTCTTCTCTTGTAACCATCCAAAATGGGAAGAAATTCCTTCTATGGACATAACTCCTATCATAGAATAACACTTCCAAGTTATACTTAAACTCCTCCAACATCATCTCAACTTATCACACATTAACACTTCCCATAAAGAGAACATATCCATACCACAACATAAATAGTCATCTCAACTCAATTTCTCAAACACACAACATATATCTCTCCTCAATTTCTCACCAAGCTCATTTATACATGCATAAATGAATCTCTACTCAAGGATTTCTTAAACATTAGCTTGAGTTGGATTTACTTACCTTGTGATGGTGTGATTCCACTAGCACTTCTCTTTTCCTTTGGTAGATGTCTTTTCTCTACACTTTTAAACAATAACACAATAAGACCTTAACACCTTTACAGCTAAATTTCACATCTAGAATAAAGGCCCTTACCTTAGGATGCCTTAAATCACCTCTCTACCCAAAAGCTACTCCAAAGCCCTTTAAAATCCTTGAAGGATTGGATGGAAAGTAGAGAGAAAGTGGTGAATGAGTATGGCGGTGGAAGAAGAAGAATGAAAGGGTTTCTAAAACTTAACCCTTAACATCTCATTTTTTCTTCACTCTTTTCCATTTTACCCTTACTCTTTCTTAGGAATTCCACCTTTGTCCTTTTAATTCTTCGCAAATGCACCCCCATTTAAACTATTCTCCACGCAATTTCCTTGCATTTCACTCCCCACTTTTCCTGCTAATTAGGGGTAGAATGGTCATTGTGCCCCAAAGGAAGAATTCTCTAGAAACTTATTAAATTTTTCAACTGACCCGTCGTCCCGACGAAAACTTACAGAAACGACTCATAACTCTCAAGCCAACGTCGCTGCGGCGAAGACTGAATTTCAAAAATTCACCAAGTCTCAATCAAAATCAAGGCAAACACTTAACCAAATCAACTCATCAATCCAACTAAGGGCCAACCAATGGAAAATAACAACATGCAAGCTCAAATGAGAACAAATTAATAAACATTCAAACAATACAACACAAGTGAACGACGTACCTGAAGTAGAGCATTACACTAGACCAATGACATGAATGATAATCTGGATAGAGCAACAACTCAATCCCACTGTGGCCACAATTTTAGTGTCATTGTCATTTACTGAATTGCGCTATGAGATAACTTCTCCCGTACCCGAGAGTGATGAATCCTCTGTCTATCCACCAAAGTCTTGATACACTTTTTAATGTAGCTAATCACTACCGTATTGACAGTTCTGAATAGAACTGCGTTAGGCTAGTGTCAAACTACACCAATTAGTGCACAAGGCGCTCCAATGATCTCAAGTCTAAGGATCACATGCACCACCATTCATTAGAGGATTTGTTCCATAGACATTGGGGCTACCATCCATATGGAATCCTTTGGTGGGTCAATCCAGTAAACTTGCCTATAGCAAGCACCCACGTGTTGCACCAAGTTGTCACCAAACAACCTTGACAAGTGAGATCAGTCACTACCTTTTGACAGGGTCGTTCAACACTATGATAGCCTTACTGTATTATCTGTGCCCTTACTTCATAATAATACTAGGGCTACTGACGTTTCTAGAATGGCCACCACATCCGTTCATAGGGTTCTCACTATCAAGATTTGAAGCACATGATACCCTCGTCACGGTTCTACCATTCTAAGGACATATATCAATACATACAATGATTACGTGATATAGAATAACATGCCATTTTTATTGATCAATGAACATTATTACAAAGAGTCAATTCTATAATAATTGATTGGCTCTAGGGTATCTACTGTAACATTACAGGACCTGTAACTCTTCCTAGATGAAAAGTTATGGCTGTCTGAATGGGACATGCTCATTTTAGCCCTTTGGGCTTTACGCACAGAATTTTGACGTTCAGCCCGCTCCATGAATTCATCTGCCAGATGTTCTATGTTAGTCCCCATCAATAGATATCCAATAGGCTCTGAATGAGCTTTCCAATGTTATCCTACAGGCCTCAAAACTCTTCCGGATGAAAAGTTATGGCTGTTTTAATAGGCCATGCTCATTTAAGCCCTTTAGGCTTTACGCACGGAGATCTGACGTTCGACCCGCTCCATGAATTCATACATTAGACATTATACCTTAGTCCATGTTGATGGGCTCTGAATGATATTCCCAGTAGTATCTCACAGGCCCCGTAACTCTTCCTGGATGAAAAGTTATGGCCGTCTTAACAAGACATGCTTATTTAAGCCCTTTGGGCTTTACGCACAAAGCTCTGACGTTCAGCCTGCTCCATGAAATCATCAGTAAGACATTCTACATTGGTCCACATCGACGGGCTCTGAATGAGATTTCCAATGGTATCTTACAGCCCCATAACTCTTCCCTGATGAAAAGTTATGGCCGTCTGAATGGAGCATGCTCATTTAAGCCCTTTGGGCATTACACAAGGAATTCTACCGTTCAGCCCGCACCATGAATTCAATTGAAAGACATTCTATGTTACTCCACACCAATAGAATTCTGACAGGCTTTGAATGGGCTTTCCAACGGTATCTTACAAGCCCCGTAAATATTCCTGGATGAAAAGTTATGGCCGTCTGAATGAGGCATGCTCATTTAATCCCTTTGGGCTTTACGCATGGAATTCTGACGTTCAGCCCGCTCCATGAATTCATCTGCCAGACGTTTTGATGCGTGATTTCATATACAAGCAAATGTAGCAAGTGTACTAGTCACACAAGTAATGAAATGATGAGTGAGTATCGTTCCCACAAGGATTGGTGGCTAAGCACTAAGCTTTTCTACTATTTTCAAGTTGGAGCAATCGAGTTGTTTGGATTGAAGGGAGACAAATTAAACTTAAAAACTAAAATAAAATTTCCAAATGTTCAAAACTAAATGATGAAAGCAAAATTTAAGACACGGATAAAATCAATTCAAAACAAACAGGTAGGGTTTGGACTTCATTCAGACTCTCTGGGTTAAACCAAAAGGTTATACTAATTCCATATTCACATGCATTGATTGTAAATCGAACTCTCTAAAGTATAAAATATACCTTGCTATATTTCCTTACTCTTCCCTATTAATCTTCCGCACCCAACAAAATGAAGACTAAAAGTTTAAAGTTCATTAAGCATAAATAGTCCTAGATTGATTTCATTGATTCTTAAATCTATCTCTAGCATTTAATATTACAATGGTGATTACCCAAGAAGCTTAACATGAATTATTTCTCAATCTCATCATGTTCATTACATAAAATCATTAATTTTAGAATAATTATACAATCTAAGCAAAATCATATGAAAATAATAATCATCAATTACTTAACCCATTAGAATCTGAACTACATCAAAACCCTAACCCAAAATAGGTTAGTTCATGGCTAAATCAACAATACCAATAAAAGAAATGAAAAATCCAAAGTTCAACATAATGAAAATAAGAGAGAAGACAAGAAAATCTCCCCAAATGAAGAATCCACTGGTTTAATCTCGAATCTTCACCCTTTACAATCAAAGTTTGCCCAAAACTAATCTAGGAAAATGTAAAAAAAAAATAGCTCTCTCTCAGAAAAAACGAACTCCCTACAAAAATGACTAAGTTCCTCTTTTATAATTAGCCAAAAACCTAAAAACAAATGCCTAAATGAAACTATGCATTTTTGAAATTCCCAGACTTCGCCTCGGCGAAGAAGTGAAATAAACCCATGTGCACAACTCTCTTCGCCGTGGCGAAGAACAAGCTTTGCCTCGGCAAACCTTCATGTGGAATTCTAAAATTACAGAATTGCCCTCCACTTGCCCTTTGCTTGAATCTTCGATCTTTGACACTTTTCTCATGGAAACAAGCTTCATCGTGCATCCATTCGGCTTTAAAACTTTCCCAACTTCTAAGATCCGCTCACTTCTGAGTCCAAAAACTACAATTCTCTTCTGAGATCCGCTCACTTCAGCCGATTGATGAGAGCCAAGATTTAGAATTTAAGGAATTTAATTTTGAAAAAGAGAAGGAAAAGGAAAGAAAGGAAGAACCTCCAAAGCTTGAGCTAAAACCTTTACCTTCCCACCTCAAATATGTGTATCTTGGGGAATCAGAAACCTTTCCAGTAATCATCAATTCAAGGTTGAGCAAATTGGAAGAAGAGCGGTTAATTCGGGTGTTGAGGGAACACATATCAACAATTAGATAGACTATTTCGGATATCAAAGGCATCTCTCCATCTTTTTGCATGCATAAGATACTCATGGAGGATGATATCAAGCCTAGAGTTCAACCACAACGAAGATTGAATCCTTCAATGAAGGAAGTAGTGAGAAAGGAGGTGGTGAAACTTCTAGATGCAGGAATAATTTATCCCATTTCTGATAGTCCATGGGTAAGTCCGATGCAAGTGGTTCCGAAGAAGGGAGATATCACAGTGATAAAGAATGAGAGCAATGAATTGATACCAACTAGGATAGTCACGGGCTGGAGAGTGTGTATTGACTACCGAAAATTAAATGAAGCGACAAGGAAGGATCATTTTCCACTTCCTTTCATTGATCAGATGTTGGAGAGATTGGCAGGGCATGCTTATTACTATTTCCTAGATGGTTATTCAAGATATAATCAGATTGCCATCACTCCTGAGGATCAAGAGAAGACGACCTTCACTTATCCCTATGGCACCTTTGCTTACCGAAGGATGCCCTTTGGGTTGTGCAATGCACCAACCACATTTTAGAGATGCATGATGTCGATCTTTGGAGATATGGTGGAGCGGTTTATAGAAGTCTTCATGGATGACTTCTCTGATTTTGGTTCTGATTTGCTGTCGTAGGCAACCAAGATTAAAAACCTTCCTAACCTAACTACTGAATTGTAAATAGAGTAAGCAAAGGTCGATCCCACGAAGAGTGTCTAGCCGAATTTTCGATGATGTGAATAAGGCTGGGGGGTTTTAAGTAAAATAGAAAACAATCTTAGCCAAAAACAAAAACAAAAACAATTCAATTCGAAATCAATTAATATAACGAAACTTGGTCTCCGTCAACATCCACCATCGGAATCTTACAACTGATCATTGATGCAAAAGTAAATCAATTCTTACTTTGAATATTCACCGTTGGAACTATTTTCCTATCTCTCCTTAATTGTAATTAATTAGGAAACAAGCGATCTTAATTAATCTTACCATTAAACAACCCTAGACAAGCGCTAAAGATTTAATCTAATGGCAGCCTTAAGAATTAGAGAGATCGATGAAGCTAAACAACACAAACTCAAGCGGTTGTATTTAATTTAGTCGAGTGTTCCTCTTAAGATTACTAATTCCTGACGCAGCAAATTAATAACCCTAATTGCTTCACAAGTTAGAGGGATCAAACAATTACGGATTTGATATCTAACTTAGCAGTAGATTGTAACAAATAATAACCTAGTAGGCCTCCTAGCAATTAAATGAAACAATCATGAAAATAAGCGTAGAAGAACATCCAATACTCAAAGCATGAAATTGAACACTGAAATAAAACGGATTAGATCTCACAGTTATTGATTCCGAGGCCTCTATTTCCTTCGACCAAGTTATAAAAATTAGCCTCTCATGGCCATCATGAAAATTCCAAAGGAAAAGTTACAGAGAAGACCAGAGAGAGGCGTGTGTGTTTTTTTCCAAAAGCTCTAATCTTTCCCTTAACAAAAAATCCAGTTCAAGTATTTGAATCCTACTAAATCTCCTAAAAGAAATATTCTAATATGCTAAAATAACATTAATCCTAATTTAATTCTAATTAATTGATAATAAGATAAAGTCCTAAAATAAAATAGGAAAGTGGTGATTCTGAGCTGTAACTTGCGTGCCACATGTCCTCAAATCTTCCAATAATAAACTACCCAATTGATTTGCATGACAAGGCAGAATGCTCCAGGACGTCGGCAATGCAAGTGCGTCAACTTCTAGCCTGATTGCAACCTTGATGAAGTGAGTGTCCCTCCAAACTCAAAACATGAAAGTTGTATATCTCTTTCTTATGGTTCCACGGCATTTTGAATCATCTCAATCAGAGCTCGGATGAGATAGTTATGCCTAGATTACAAAACAATGTCGAAACTGTCCGAATTCACTTAATTAGTTCCGTTTTGCAATTAATGCTCCCATTTGCTTCCTAAATCAAAATAGAATAATAATCAGTAAATTTTAAGAAACAAATAAGTATAAAAGACTAGACATTAAGGGGGGTAAATATGACATTTTGCATTCTCATCAAACTCCCCCACACTTGGCTTTTGCACGTCCTTGGGCCAACTAATTCAAAAAAACACTACACTCAAGTCATATCCAGAACACCCTCATCTCAAGTCATATCAAGAACACCATCATGATGCATAAGCAACAATATTTAATCCATGCATATTCATGCCTAACTTAGGAAGCAGCAAGATAAAATAAAGTAGAGTTGATGACATTCATCTCTCTTCATCATTTTCCACAATTACTCTCAATCAGTCAATGCAAACAAGGAAACTAATCACAACCAATTCATGTACAACTCCCCTCTCAACTTTTCCTCAACTGTTTCTCTTTACTACTACAAACTGGGTAGCAAACTAGGGATAAATATTTTTTTTGTTTTTTTCTGTTTTGAAAAAAGAATGAGTGCATTTTATGCTCCATCTCATTTCATGGTTGTGTTTATGAGTGAGTGCGTTTTACACTCCATCTCGACTCACCACATACCTTTATTTTCTTTTTCCTATTTGCTTAAACCCAAATTTAGGACTAGCTTAAGAGAAACAATTTTTTTTTTTTTTTTAAGGGTTGTTATACATTCCTCAATCATGCTTCGTCACCAAGTCTACACAACTTCTCAAGACATATTATTTCAAAACTGCAAAGATTCAAATATGATTAACTCTATTTTATGAAAGATTGCTAACATCCTAAGTCAAGGAATATGCTCAACAACAAAGTCAAGTTACTATTTCATGCATCACTAGACGTTCAAAGACATGACTTAAAGCATAAACCTTCCTAAAAACAACTTTTTTTTTTTTTTTTTTTAGAACATAAATTATAACACAAACTAAATCCCCTCCCCCATACTTAAAACTAACATTGTCCCCAATGTAAGATGAAATGCAAAGAAAAGGTAACAATAACCAAAATTTAAAATGCAAGAAAAGAAAACAAACTCCCCTTGGGTAGCCTCCCAAGCAGCGCCTTTGTTTATTGTCGTTGGCTCGACTCAAGGCTTTTCTTCTTGCGATGCAGTGAGTAACGTTCCTCAGTCTCCAAGGAACACATACTTGAGGTAACTAGAGAGAGGCTTCAAATCTGAAATGGGCGCTTGCAAAACAGAGGGTAAAGGCTTCTCGTTAGAAATTGGTAATTCAATATAAGGAACGTTACCTGACTGCTGTAACTTCGGAAAATCATGCAATGCTGCAACAGTTTCCTGCAAATCAGTACTCAAGGCTAACTTCCCATTCTCTTCCTCAATATGCTTACTAATGACAACTCCCAATCCATCTTTTCCATCAAGTTCAAAAACTTCCTGTGCTAAAGAATCAACCACATCAATAGAATAAACATGATCATCATCATCATCAGGATATTTCATGGCATCATAAATATTAAACTTGACAATTTGACCATCAAATTCCATGGTAAGTATGCCACTGTGAACATCTATCTTAGTCTTGGATGTCTTTAAGAAAGCTCTTCCTAACAAAATAGGAGCAGATTGATCTCCATTTTCCATATCAAGTACATAGAAATCAATAGGGAAAATTAAGCCATTAACTTGTACCAAAACATCCTCAACTACACCCTTAGGCTAGGCATTAGATCCATTAGCTAATTGAATTACAACACCAGTTTTATTCAGAGGTCCAAGTTTCAAAGAAGCATATATAGAATATGGCATGACATTTATAGAAGCTCCTAAATCTATCATGACCTTCTCAAACATAGTGTTACCTATCGTACAAGGGATAGTAAACATACCTGGATCCTTGCGCTTCGCTAGGAGTTTTCTCTGAATCACAGCAGAAACATTCTCTCCTACTCTCACCTTTTCACACCCCTTAAGTTTCTGTTTCCTCTTAAGTGTACACAATTCCTTCAAGAATTTAGCATAACGAGGTACTTGTTTAATAGCATCTAAAAGTGGAATATTTACCTCGCATCTACGAAAAGTCTCATACATATCTCTGTTTTGCTCATCTTTTCTGGATTCTGCTAAAGCTTGAGGAAAAGGTGGTACTGGTTTATAATCAGACAGCGGCGGAAACTTGTACTTAGGAACGCCATTGTCTTTGGGAACGTTACTGTCTACAATGACGTCTTTCTCCTTTTCTTCCTTCGACGATGCAGGGGCTGCCTTTGTTGGAATCTCAGCCTCTTTACCACTTCTCAAGACGATTGCACTTGCATTTTCTCTTGGATTGACCACCGTTTGAGAGGGTAATTTCTCCAAACTTTGCGCCTCCAGCTTACTGATTGCGGTTGCCATCTGCGCTATCTGATTCTCCAAACTTTGAACACTGGTCCTCATCTCCTGCTGAAATTGCAAAGTATTAGTAGCAAGAGACTCAACAATATCTTCTAAAGACATACCAGAATTAGCAGTTTGGTCTGGTTGTTGTCTAGGGGGGTATGGCTGCTTGTACTGCTAGTAATTTGGGCAGTTTTGATGGTGGGGCTGATTCACTTGTGGATTCTCATAGCCAAGATTAGGGTGATCCCTCCATCCAGGGTTATATGTGCTAGAATAAGGATCATACTTCCTTTACGGTTGTCCCGGAAAACCACCTACTGCATTCACTTGCTCAGCAGGCTCCTCTTGAAGAGTTGGGCACATATTAGTTGGATGCCTTACTATCGAACAAATTCCACAAGCCTTCACTGTTTGCATGTTACCTACAGCCATTTGACGAACAAGAGAAGTTAGACTCGAGATTTGTTGTTCTAGGGAAGAAATATTTACCTCATCAACTCACTCAATCTCAACTACAACATCATAAATCTCACTTTTCTCATAACTCAATGTATACAACAATAAATAAATAACCACCTCTCATCACAATTTCTCAATAAACATATATTCCATACATACATAAATCTCTATTCAAAGAGTTCTTAAATCTCAACTTGGGTTGGATTATCTTACCTTGTGGGTAAATACTTCTCTAGCACTTTCCTTCCCCTTGTTGTCTTGTCTTGTCTCTAAACTTTAAACAACATAACAACATAGACTTCAACAAATCATAAACAAATTCTCATCTAAAGCAGAACCTTACCTTAGGATGCTTTAGATGAAATCTCTACTAACCTACCCAAAAGCTCCTAAATTCCTTAGAAATCTTGGAAGATTGAATGAAGGATGGGAAGAAAATAGAGAGTCAGAATGGCGGTGGAAATGGGTGAAATGAGGGTTTACTACACTTAATCCCTTGTTTAGCTCATTGTAACCACTCTTTCTGTAACAACTTCTTTCTACTATCATATTCATAAAATATATCATAAAAACAGTATATTTATCAAAAAGAACAGGTTGGGTCCAAAATTTTCTTTACTTAATAATACATTCTTCATAGTACAACATCTATTGTACAAAAGACTCTAAAAGAACAGTGGACAGTGCAGCCAAGTCTCCCCGCTTGTCAACGTCCATCCGACCAGGTCCACCTATGTCTTGTACAACAAAGAAAACAACGGAGTGAGCACAAAGATGCTCAGTAAGTAAATCTTCTACTCTATAATCCCCGTCATTACTCAACAATTCTTTTCGTACTCTTGTCTTTCTAATTCTAGTTCTCGCTATTCTTTTCTTCTTTCTATTCTCATACCTCATGGAGAATATCATAACCATGCAGGACAGATATTAAAGCATAACAATGCATTTTTTTTTCTATTCTTTTCTTATTCTTATTCTTTGCCAGTCTTGGTCATGCATGGATTCAGAACCCTTGACCATGTGAGTGTACTCTCTTTCAGTATAGCTCTCATCTGCATGTATTCTCATGGCTATACAAATTCTGTTTCTCATTCTCATTCCACTCTCTCATGGCAGAGACCGCTCTCTCATGGCGGTCTACATGCGTAACTCTACACTCACGGGTTCCCCATCGCACAACCTATTTTCTTTTCTTTTCTATGCACTTAATAATCATTTTATTCTCTAGTGCTAGTTCTTCTTTCTCTTTATTCTAAGAAATTGGTTCTTTTCTTTATCTCTATTCTTAGAGTGTTTCTTTCTCATTTGTCATGTGATTACTCAATTAAACATAGCATAAGGATGGCTCATGCCTAAAATCTTTCTATATTCATTCATGCATGCAAATAGCTATCTGCTATAAAGTAAGGTTCTCTACTTCTATCATGCTTCTTTTAGACATTTCATCAAAAATATGGTGCATACATAAACTCTATTCTAATTGTTATGATACTTCTTTCTTAATCATCTAAATAGGAGTTCAACTCTTAAATCATCACACATCCTGCAAAGAAAACACACTTCAAATATTCCTCTCAAATTCTTCTAATTTTCTCCATATTTCTACCAAAACTATCAACACATCACCCCCTACTCATGTGGGAATTTTCATAAAATAACATTGAACTCATTCATGAATTCATTAACTCATTTCAAACATAGAAATTCAAGCATTAAGCTATAAAATCTCTACACATCATTCAATCAAGTAAATCACAACTTAGGTGAATTTACTTACCTTAAGCTCAAGGAGAAACCGCTTAACTCTTTACTCTTGATGGCTTATACTGCCTCTTAAACCTTCAATACAAACTCAATAAGGATTCTACTTTTTCAACAATAAAACTTACATATAGAGTAAGGATTCTCACCTTTTAGGCTTAGGATCAACTGTATCAATATCTAGTCAAAAGCTCTTCAAAGACCTTGGAAAATTGAAGGAAAATTGAGAGAATTGAAGGATAAAAGAGGCGGGGTGAAGAGCAATGAAAGGATTTCTAAAGCTAAACCCTTAATATCTCATATTTTCTCCACTCTTTCCCAATAACCCTTGCTCCTTCTTGGAAATTCCACCTAAGACCTTTCATTCTTTGCAAAAACAACCCCATTCAAACTATTCTCCAAGCAATTTCCTTGCATTCACTCCCCACTTTCCTGCTAATTAGGGGTAGAATTGTCATTGAGTCCCAAAAGGAAAAATTCCTAAAACCAAGGGAAAAATTCAACCGAGTCTTCGCCATGGCGAAGCTATTTCTTCGCCCCGGTGAAAACTCACAGCACTCACCCAGGAGTAGCACTTCATCACCACGGCGAAGCTTCTTCTTCGCCCTGGCGAAGACTGTAACATCAGATTTCGCCAAGTCTTACAAATTTTCAGGGCAATCACTCAACCAAACCAATACACCTTTCACACCAAGGGTAAACCAAGCAATAATAACAACATACAGACTCAAAGAGGATAAATCAACAAACATTCAAGCCATTCATAATCTTAACTACGTACCTCAAGGTGGGTGTTACACTTTCCCATTTTGCCCTGCTCTTCCTTGAAAATTCCATCTTTGTCCTTTGATCATTAAAAACACCCCCCAATTCCAACACATTCTCTACTAAATTTCCTTACATTTTACTCCCCACTTTTCCTGCTAATTAGGGGTAGAATAGTCATTTTTCCCCTATGGATAATTCTTTAGAAACCTCAAGAACACTTTTCTGCCATCCCGTCGCCGCGGCGAAAAATTACAGAACCGACATCGCTATACAAAGCTGACGTCGCCCGGCGAAGACTATAACACCAAGATCCTCAAATCTCAACCAATTTCAAAGAAGCATTCAACAAACTCAAAAATAACAACATACAAACTCAATTGAAGCTGAATCGATAAACATTTAAGTAATAAACAAATCTTAATTACGCACCTCAAGTGGGGCGTTACAAAAATGCCCTTCATTCTTCCTGGCTCTTAAATATCTTCTATGTTGTGACCCTAGGCTCCTCATCATACGGCAGTGTATAGTATCACGATTAACCCCATTAATCGTCTCACAAATACACAGACCAAGATTGGCCCTAGCAAGGCATCATGGCAACCCGACAATTCAATTCAGCAAAGTAGACACTGTCAACGATATGGTTACCGTACTATTCATCCTTTCATCACTGTTATCTCAACGAGACAGAGGCTAGTAAATAGTGTCACCTCCGGTTACTCTCGATATTATGATCAGTTTCTGGACCAATGCCTGTATTATAAACCAGATAGACAACAACTCAATCCCACTGTGGCCACGTTTTGTGTCATTGACTGGTGTGCGTCTGGCAACCAAGATAAAAACCTTCCTAACTAACTACTGAGATAAATAGAGTAAGCAAGGGTCGATCCCAGAGAGTGTCTAGCCGAATTTTCGATGATGTGAAAAGGCTGGGGGTTTTGATAAAAAAAAACAATCTTAGCAAAAAAACAAAAACAATTCAATTCGAAATCAATTAATATAACGAAACTGGTCTCGTCAACATCCACCATCGAATCTTACAACTGATCATTGATGCAAAATTAATCAATTCATACTGAATATCACTGTTGGAACTATTTTCCTATCTCTCCTTAATTGTAATTAATTAAGAACAAGCGATCTTAATTATCTTACCATAAACAACCCTAGACAAGGCTAAGATTTAATCTATGGCAGCCTTAAGAATTAGAGAATCGATGAAGCTAAACAACACAAACTCAAGCGGTTGTATTTAATTTAGTTGATGTCTTCTAAGATTACTATTCCTGACCACAAATTATTAACCCTAATTGCTTCACAAGTTAGAGGGATCAAACAATTACGGATTTGATATCTAACTTAGCAGTAGATTGCAACATAATAACTAGTAGGCCTCCAGTAATTAAAGAAACAATCATAAAATAGCGTAGAAAACATCCAATACTCAAAGCATGAAATTGAACACTGAAAAAACGTATAGATCTCACAGTTATTGATTCCGAGGTCTCTTTCCTTCGACCAAGTTAAAAATTAGCCTCTCATGGCCATATCAAAATTCAAAGGAAAGAAAAAATTCCAGAGAGAGAGCAAAGCTGTGTTCCCTCAAAACCCTAATCTTCCCTTAACAAAAACCAGTTCAAGTATTTGATCCCCTAAATCCTAAAAGAAATATTCTAATTCTAAAATAACATTAATCCTAATTTATTCTAATTAATTGAAAATAAATAAGTCCTAAAATAAAATAGAAGTGGTGATTCTGACGTGTAACTTGTCTGCCACTGTGTTCAAATCTTCCAATAATAACTCCCAATTGATTTGCATGACAACGAATGCTCCACGGCAGATGCAAGTGCATCAATTCAAGCTCATATTCAATTTGCTGAGTGAGTATCTCTCCAAACTCAAACATGAAAGTTGTAATATCTTTCTTATGTCCCATCATTGAATCTCTCAATCGAGCTCGGATGATAGAGTTGCCTAGATTACAACAACGTCGAAACTGTCCGAATTCACTAATTAGTTCCGTTTTCCAATTAAGCCTCCATTTGCTCCTAAATCAAAATAGAATAATAATGAGTACATTAGAACAAATAGTATAAAGACTAGACATTAAGGGGGGTAATATGAATTTTTGTATCCATCAAACTCCCCCACACTTCTTTTGCACGTCCTGGGCAAACTAATTCAAAAAACCTACACTCAAGTCATATCAAAACACCTCATCTCAAGTCATATCAAGAACATACATGATCCATAAGCAACAATATTTAATCATGCATATTCGTCCTAACTTAGGAAGCAGCAAAAAATAAAAAGAGTTAATGACATTCATCTCTCTTCTCATCTCCACTTAGATATTTTATTTATTTCATCATTATCTCAATTAAAATCAATTAATATTTAATTAACATTTAACAATAATGATGATTTAATTAAATATGTGTGAACACATATTTAAACGTAATTTCACTTATTAATTTTTCTAACAAATTAAATAAAGGCTACGACCTCAGCAAATTTAATTGCATTGTGAAATTACCAAAATACCCTTTTGCCCAAAACGACGAAAACTGTAACAGCTGCTTTCTACTCATATGCTCATAAAATATATATAATGGAAACACATGGAAGATAACATTAATAGTTGGGCCCAAAAATTTTCTTTTATTAAACATATACATTCTTTACAAAAAGATAGTATCATGTACAAAAACTATCAAAACTAGGTGGACAGTGTAGCCATTTCTCCTCACGTGCCGACGTCCATCCGACTGTGTCCTCACCTAGATCCTGTAAAAATATAGGAAACAACAGGGTGAGCACAAAAACAATGCCCAGTAAGTAAATCCTCTACTCATCTATCCCCGTAACTCTCTCTCTCTAATTCTTTCCTTACAATGCTCATTTACTCTCTCTCTTATACTTCTATATTTTCTCTTTCTCATAACTCTTTTCTACTAACTCTCTTTTGTAATTCACGGCCTCATCTTACTGGAGGCACGGCCGGGACTCGCTCTCACTCTCCGTGACTTCTACTCATTCTAGCCGATCGGACTCGGTTATGCATGGATTCGGAACCCTTGGCCATGTGAGCATGTAATCTCTCTCTCGGGTACTCTTGGGTATAGCCCTCATCCGCATGTACTCTCATGGGCTACACCACTTTTCTCTCTCATACTCAAGCCACTCTCTCTCTTTGCGGCGTACATACGGGAATACTCTACCCATTACTCACGGGTTCCCCATCGCACAACCTATTCTATTCTCTTTTTTCTCTCTTTTCTCATAATGAAGCTCGCACTCAAAGTTCTCTACTCTTTCTCTACTCTCTTTCTCTAATGCAATTAATGCATATGGATTACTCATGCTCATTAATGCACTCATGAAATGCAATTATGCCATATAGCAATAATTAAGGTTCTCTACTCTTACTCATGCCTTACTCAAGCATTTCATCATACAACTCATGTGCATATAAAACTCTACTTGATCTATCACTCTTCTCCCCTATTTAATCATCCCAAAATGGGAGAAACTCCCTCATACTCTCTAAGTTCCTATCAAAGAAAGACCCACTCCGAAAACACAAATTGTTCCAGAGAGTTTTATGTCATGGTGAAGTTTTTATTCGTCGTGGCTATCTACTTTTCCAGATTTTTGTAACACCTACTGAAAACTAGTACAATGCATGCAATTAACAATGGAAAATTGGGCCCAAAAAGTTTTCTTTTCATTACAATTCACATGTCTTTTATACACAAAGGGTACTGTTTACAAAAGTGCATTTCAAAAGACAAATAAGGGAACAGTGTAGCTATTGCTCCTCCGCGCGCCGACGCCCCTCCAACCGCACCATCACCTAGAACCTGCATCCACAAAGGAAAATAAACGGTGAGCACAAATAATGCCAGTAAGTAAAACTCTCTATCTGTCTGTCCCGTGTGGACTCTTAATTCTTTCCTTTTCTAATCTGTTTCTATTCTGTTTCTAATAACATCATGGCCTCATCTTACCGGAGGTACGCCGGATGGCTTCACACAGCACCATCTCACTTTCTATGGCTACCGGGCGGAATTCACACGTACCAACCCTTTCTTAGTGACTACCGAGTGAGGATCACAAAGCACCAACTCGGTTTCTCCTAACTATCGGTAGAGAGTCACCTAGCACCTACCCGTTCCTCATGAATTTTGGGTAATGATCACCAAGCATTTACCCGTCTCTAGTCACTATCGGGGGATGATCAAAAGCATCAACCCGCTTCTACTAGCCGTTGGATGATGATCACAAAGCATCAACCTACATATCTCTAACTAATCGGGTAGTGGTCCAAAAGCATCTACCCATTTCTATTACTCATTGGGTGACGATCACAAAGCATCGACCCATCTCTAAGGGCTATTCGGATGATGTTCACAAAGCGTCAATCCGATTCCCTAACGGTCGGGTGATGATCACAAGCATCATCCCAACTATACTACTTCTAACTCATTCTATTGTAGCATTTTCAATGCTTTCTACCCTTAGAGTAATTTTACCCACTAAGCTCTCTACTCATAGGGTTTTCTATACACAAAGTTTCCTACTCTTCCTTAGGTCACTCTTCAATGCATATAACAATGCACATGGATGATTCTCTCTACTAATGCACTTGTAAATGCCAACATGCAAAGTTGCAAGAATTAAGGTTCATTACTCACACTCAATTCTCTATTAGACATTTCACAAACAACTCATGGCACCATAAACTCTATCATAGCCATGAATCTAAAACTTCTCCTAACCATCCAAATGGGGAAAACCCCTTCACAAAGTCATAATACCTGTCAAATAAAACACTTCCAAAAAGGGTTCCATACACCCCTTCAATCCATCTCAACTACCTTGCCAAACCAACAACCCTTTCTCATATTTGCAAAGTAATAACATTCACAAAGCATAGAAATTTCTATTTAATCCTTCATACAGCCATATTACATGTTATCACATACATACATCAAATCTATCAAAGCCCTAATCAAGAAATTTCATAAATCTCAACTTGGGTTGGGTTTTACTTATTGCTATGGAGAGACTTCACCAAATCCTCTTTCCACTTGGTTTCTTGACTATTCTCTCTACTCTTAACCAAAGAATGAAAACCCTCAAATTTCAATATGGGTTAAAACTCCCAAATCACACAACTTAAGTAGAGTTCTTACCTTAGAAAGCCTTAGGTTGCTTTTTTAACCCCCAAATCACTTCAAAATCCCTTGGAAAACCTTGTCAAGAGAGAAGAGAAGTTGAGAGGAAGAAGAATGGGAGTGCTGCGTTTGAGGAGAAGAAATGAGGGGTTTGTTAATTCTAATCCCTTTTAATGAAATGTATAACAAAGCATTCCCATATTGCCCTTACTCTTCTTTGGGAATCCATCTATATCCTTTGGTTCATTCAAACTCACCCCCTGTCAACACATTCTCCTAAAAATCCTACAATTAACTCCCCCTTTTCCTGCTAAAAAGGGGTAGAAAGGTCAAATTGTCCTTAGGGAAGAAAATGTCTAAAACTCAACCAACATGAAATTCGGCCCGTCGCCGCGGCGAAGAAAACATTTGTCGCCGCGGCGAAACTGTCCAGAGAGTTTCACCCTTGGTTCAACCATCTTCGCCGCGGCGAAGATTCTCTTCGCCCCGGCGAAGCCTGGTACACTCAAATTCTTCTATTTCAACCAAGATTCAGGGCAACAATCAAATAACACTCAAACAAACAAATATAACAACAACCAACTCGATTAAGGGCGAAAGAGGAAACAATAACAACGTACCTCAAGCGGGGCGTTACAATTTTGCCGCAGCAAAGTTTTATTTTGCCCAGCCAGATTCACTTTTTGTATCCGCCACCGCAAAGAGTTATTTCGCCGCGGCTAACACTGCAAACAGTGAATCAGACACAATACGTCTTTTGCAATTTTTCATGTAATGACATGGATCCAATCAAATCGAATGCTCAACATTCGACCAGGACACCAACCAACCAATACACATTCAATCAACACATTATTTAATCAATTGATAATTAAGAATTCACATACATAATTTTTCCAGATTTAAAAACACTTCAAATCATGCAATAACATGTTATCACACAATATACATGTTATCAACATCATTAAACAATAATCTACTCCCGAGGCTCTGATACCACTGTAGAAATTGATCTACCATCACAGCAGACAACAAAAAATCAATTGGTAATCAATTCCTTTCTTTACCTAGATCCGAGTATAGATTATACCGTTTACATGTTATAACAAAAATTTGTATAACGTAAATCCATTCAAGGATTAGAATACTTACGTATGTTTGGAGGCTCCCTCGATAATCTCTGATTTCGAATAGGAACATTGTTCAGGTTATTGTTCTCGTATACGTTCATAGTTACTGTTCAAGTGATTTTTTGCCAATCAATGCAAAGTAGGATCGCACTCACAGAAGTCCACACGAGATAATCCACGAACCCTTAATCATTTTACTTGAACATCAAGGGCTTTAAGAATCAAAGAAGAACAAGAAAAGTTTTCTTCTTCAGAGAGAGAGAGATAGGGTGGCTAGCGTTTTAATTGAATATATTCCTCTTGTTTAATTTTTAAGTTGCACTTATAGTGCAATAATTAAAACCCTATTCACTTAGGAATAGCCATGGGCTCCAACCCTAGTTACCCTTGCAACCAACACACCCTTTATGGTATTTAATTAATTAATTATATTAAATTAAAATCAATTAATATATAAATATATTAACATTCAATTAATAATAATAATTCATTTAAATATACATAGATATATTTAAATATAATTTCACTAATTTAATTTAATATTGAAATTAAATACAGGCAACAACCTCAGCAAATTTAATTGCACTATGATAATTGTTAGGAAACGACCCAGTTGCACAGCAAAACAAAAATTTTACAACCATGATCATTCCTTAGAACCCAAAATCAGGCACAAATTACAGTTTATATATATTCAAGAATCTGCAGAAAATAAATCAAAGTTTAGATTCATACCCACGTTGGAGTCTCCACCAATATTGTCTCTGAACGTGTTTGCCGATCCAGTGTAGGATCGAACCCAAGAAGTCCACACGAAGATAATCACAAGAACCAAGGAGGATTTGCTAGATCCTCCTTGTCTTAAGAAATCAAGAAAGAAAAGAGAAATATTTGATTTTCCAATCAAACAGCGAAAGTGGCGTGGGAGAGTGTGTATAGGTCTGTTTGTTTTCTTTTTTTAATTAAAAGAATAATTATAAAATCCACACCCACACTTTTCTTTTATAGGCAACTAAGTAGCCCTATTCCCATATGGAATAGCTTGGGCTCCAACCCAAACACCCCATGTTACACACACTTGTAATTCTGCATCCAACTCAAACCCCAAAGTCTCAAGCCTCTCCATGTGCTCGATCATTTTGAGCACATGAGGGCCAACTTGGGCTCCCTTGGTCAGGCAACTTCCAAATAGTACTTTTGACACCTTGTACCTCTCATGTCGAGCATTCCCTTCGTAAAGTTTCTTAAGGTGTAGAATAATGGCAGCCGCATCCATATTTTCATACTGCTTTTGCAGTACTGGTGTCATCGATGCTAACATCAAGCATTGAATGCCATCAACATCATCAAGGAACTTTTGATAAGTATCCTTTACTGCCTGAGTGGCAACAGGATCAGGATTAGGCTCAGCCATGTATGGCTTATCAATGATATACAATTTCTTTTCAGACTAAAATATGTTCGAAGATTACGATACCAGTCCGAGAAATTGGATCCATCCAACCTGTTTTCTTTCTCAATTATTAGTCGCAGGTACATAATGCTTATTTTTAAGTGAACCTACAATTCAGAAAAGTAAAGTCAAAATAATGTTTATTATTTCTTCATATGGTCTTTTATTAAAAAACACTCCCACTATTTTCCTCAAGCTAATAGCCCTCACTATTAACTTAGGAAAGCCCGTTGGCTTTCCTAGTGGACTGAGATCCCATCTGGCCCATTTCAAACCTTCGCTGTGGCGACCAAGCCAAAATGGGTTGATTAGCAATAAACTTAATCACACCAGTTGATAGCTCCTACTACCAACCTCAAATGTGAAGTAAGCCAACAAGCCAATCACATAATCCAACGGCCTAGCCATCGTCTTTAAGTGTGATTCCCAGTATCAATAGAGTGGACACTACATGTCGCCATGTACACTCAACATGTGTACTTCTTTACTATGCCTATGACGTGTTTATCAACCTTTGCTGTGGCAAACAAGCAAAATTGTCATATTAAGTCGACCTATCATCATTAAGGAAAACTCTAATGAATTTTAACCTCCCACATGTAGAAGTGTACCCTTTGCTGTGGCGAACAAGGTTCCGACGTACAGTGGTTTGATTAAAACCATGGTGATGGAAGGCATATGTGACTTAATATATCTTATTTGAGGGTTTTTATATAATGTCTCACTAGATTATTATCTTTGTTAGAATGGCATTGTTTGGCATGTTATTGAACATTCAACGTTAGCATGCATTCTAAACAAAATAAAACGTGTCGGTACATGGCCCACTAAAACCAATTTCCTCGAGCCTAGAGGAATCGGTGGGTCAACTTAGGGTTTAAAAATAAATCTTGGATATTCAAGTTATTCCTCTTCATAGCTCCTTCGTTTCTTCTTCACGATCATTACAAATAATTTTATAATAAAAAACCTATTCTAATTTACATCAATAAAATAGAAACCTCGCGTTACATACGAGGGGAGTGAGATGAGGACAAGAAATACATGGAAATTTAAGAGAGAGAGGCAGGACACGCAGGTCTATTTGTTTATAAAAATTACAAACAAACACAATAAACAATAAACAATAAACAATAGGTCTAAGGCTCATGTATAGGGCACCATGCAATTATCAAACAAGAACATTGCATACATTCAAAAACAATCAATTTTTGAATTGGGTGGGTTGAATTATCAAGTTACCACCTTAAACATGCAAAATGAATATTGGCTTTAAAGGTTCAAAAAACTATAATTTAGCCCCTGTACGAAAAACGGAGCAGTAGGTTTCTTGCCATGGTGAAGAAATTCTTTGCCCCGGTGAAGTTCATGCACACATGGTCGCTGTGGTGAAGTTTTATTTTGCTGCGGTGACCGTAAACTTCCGGAAACAAAAAATTGTTCCAGAGAGTTTTATGTCATGGTGAAGTTTTATTTCGTCGTGGCTAGATCTACTTTTCCAGAATTTTTGTAACACCTACTGAAAACTAGTACAATGCATGCAATTAACAATGGAAAATTGGGCCCAAAAAGTTTTCTTTTCATTACAATTCACATGTCTTTTATACACAAAGGTTAGTTTACAAAAGTGCATTTCAAAAGCAAAATAAGGGAACAGTGTAGCTATTGCTCCTCGCGCGCCGACGCCCCTCCAACCGCACCATCACCTAGAACCTGCATCACAAAGGAAAAATAACGGGGGTGAGCACAAATAATGCTCAGTAAGTAAAACTCTCTATCTGTCTGTCCCCGTGTGTGACTCTTAATTCTTTCCTTTTCTAATCTGTTTCTATTTCTGTTTCTAATAACATCATGGCCTCATCTTACCGGAGGTACGGCCGGATGGCGTTCACACAGCACCATCTCACTTTCTATGGCTACGGGCGGAATTCACACAGTACCAACCCTTTCTTAGTGACTACCGAGTGAGGATCACAAAGCACCAACTCGGTTTCTCCTAACTATCGGGTAGAGATCACCAGCACCTACCCGTTCCTCATGAATTTTGGGTAATGATCACAAGCATTTACCCGTCTCTAGTGCACTATCGGGGGATGATCACAAAGCATCAACCCGCTTCTACTAGCCGTTGGATGATGATCACAAAGCATCAACCTACATATCTCTAACTAATCGGGTAGTGGTACAAAGCATCTACCCATTCTAATACTATGGGTGACGATCACAAAGCATCGACCCATCTCTAAGGGCTATTCGGATGATGTTCACAAAGCGTCAATCCGATTCCCATAACGGTCGGGTGATGATCACAAAGCATCATCCCAACTAACTACTCTTCTAAATCATTCTATTGTAGCATTTTCAATGCTTTCTACCCTTAGAGTAATTTTACCACTAAGCTCTCTACTCATAGGGTATTTCTATACACAAAGTTTCCTACTTCCTTAGGTCACTCTTCAATGCATATACACATGCACATGGATGATTCATCTCTACTAATGCACTTGTGAAATGCCAACATGCAAAGTTGCCAAGAATAAGGTTCATTACTCACACTCAATTCTCTATTAGACATTCATCAAACAACTCATGTGCACCATAAAACTCTATCATAGCCATGAATCTAAAACTTTCCTAACCATCCAAAATGGGGAAAAACCCCTTCACAAAGTCATAATAACTGTCAAATAAACACTTCCAAAAGGGTTCCATAACACCCCTTCAATCCATCTCAACTACCTTGCCAAACCAAAACCATTTCTCATATTTGCAAAGTAATAACATTCACAAGCATAGAAATTTATTTAATCCTTCATACATGCCATATTACATGTATATCACATACATACATCAAATCTATCAAAGCCTAATCAAGAAATTTCATAAATCTCAATTGGGTTGGGTTTTACTTACTTGCTATGGAGAGACTTCACCAAATCCTCTTTCCACTTGGTTTCTTGACTATTCTCTCTACTCTTAACCAAAGAATGAAAACCCTCAAATTTCAATATGGGTTAAAACTCCCAAATCACACAACTTAAGTAGAGATTCTTCCTTAGAAAGCCTTAGGTTGCTTTTATACCCCAAATCACTTCAAAATCCCTTGGAAAACCTTGATCAAGAGAGAAGAGAAGTGAGAGGAAGAAGAATGGAGAGGCTGGCGTTGAGGAGAAGAAATGAGGGGTTTGTTAATTCTAATCCCTTTTAATGAAATGTAACAAAGCATTCCCATATTGCCCTTACTCTTCTTTGGGAATTCCATCTATATCCTTTGGTTCATTACAAACTCACCCCCATGTCAACACATTCTCCATGAAAAATCTTACAATTAACTCCCCACTTTCCTGCTAAAAAGGGTAGAAAGGTCAAATTGTCCTTAGGAAGAAAATGTCAAAACTCAACCAACATGAAATTCGGCCCGTCGCCGCGGCAAGAAGAAACATTTGTCGCCGCGGCGAAACTGTCCAGAGAGTTTCACCCTGGTTCAACCCCTCTTCGCCGCGGCGAAGATTTCTTCTTGCCCGGCGAAGCCTGGTACACTCAAATTCTTCTATTTCAACCAAGATTCAGGGCAACAATCAAATAACACTCAAACAAACAAAATAACACAACCAACTCGATTAAGGGCGAAAGAGGAAACAATAACAACGTACCTCAAGCGGGGCGTTACAATTTTGCCGCAGCAAAGTTATTTTTGCACAGCCAGATTCACTTTTTGTATCCGCCACCGCAAAGAGTTATTTCGCCGCGGCTAACACTGCAAAACAGTGAATCAGACACAATAACGTCTTTTGCAATTTTTCATGTAATGACATGGATCCAAATCAAATCGAATGCTCAACATTCGACCAGGACACCAACCAACCAATACACATTCAATCAACACATTATTTAATCAATTGATTAATTAAGACATTCAACATACATAATTTTTCCAGATTTAAAAAACACTTCAAATCATGCAATAACATGTTATCAACAAATATACATGTTATCAAACATCAATTAAACAATATAATATAATACCCGAGGCTCTGATACCACTGTAAGAATTGATCTACCATACACAGCAGAAAACAAAAAATCAATTGGTAAATCAATTACCTTTCTTTACCTAGATCGAGTTAGATTATACCGTTTACATGTTTATAAACAAAAATTTGATAACGTAAATCCATTCAAGGATTGAATACTTACGTATGTTTGGAGGCTCCCTCGATAATCTCTGATTTCGAATAGGAACATTGTTCATGGTTATTGTTCATCGTATACTGTCATAGTTACTGTTCAAGTGATTTTTTGCCAATCAATGCAAAGTAGGATCGCACTCACAGAAGTCCACACGGAGATAATCCACAGAACCCTTAATCATTTACTGAACAATCAAGGGCTTTAAGAATCAAAGAAGAACAAGAAAAGTTTTCTTCTTCAGAGAGAGAGAGATAGGGTGGCTAGCGTTTTAATTGAATGAATAATTCTCTTGTTTTAATTTTTAAGTTGCACTTATATAGGCAATAATTAAAACCCTATTCCACTTAGGAATAGCCATGGGCTCCAACCCTAGTTACCCTTGCAACCAAAACACTTTATGGTATTTAATTAATTAATTATATTAAAATTAAAATCAATTAATATATAATAATATTATAACATTCAATTAATAAAATATCATTTAAATATACATAGATATATTTAAATATAATTTCATAATTTAATTTTAATGAAATTAAATACAGGCCAACAACCTCAGCAAATTTAATTGCCTATGTAATGTTAGGAAACGACACGTTGCACAGCAGAAAACAAAAATTTTACACCATAGATCATTCCTTAGAACCCAAAATCAGGGCACAGAAATTACAGTTTATATATATTACAAGAATTGCAGAATAATCTAAAGTTTAGATTCATACCCAGTTGGAGTCTCCACCAATATTGTCTCTGAACGTGTTGCCGATCCGAGTGTAGGATCGAACCCAAGAAGTCACACGAAGATAATCACAAGGAACCAAGGAGGGATTTGCTAGATCCTCCTGGTCTTAAGAAATCAAGAAGAAGAAAAGGAAATATTTGATTTTCCAATCAAACAGCGAAAGTGGCGTGGGAGAGTGTGTATAGGCTACTGTGGGTTTTCTTTTTTTAATAAAAGAATAATTATAAAATCACAACACACAACTTTTCTTTTATAGGCAAAACTAAGTAGCCCTATTCCCATATGGAATAGGCTTGGGCTCCAACCAAACACCCCATGTTACCAAACACTCCTAATTAGATATTTATTTATTCATATCTCAATTAAAATCAATTAATATTTAATTAACATTTAACAATAATGATGATTTAATTAAATATGTGTGAACACATATTTAAAAGTAATTTCATATATTAATTTTCTAACAAATTAAATAAAGGCTACGACCTCAGCAAATTTAATTGCATTGTGAAATTACCAAAATACCCTGCCCAAACGACGAAAACTGTAACAGCTGCTTTCTACTCATATGTCATAAAATATATATAATGGAAACACTGGAAGATAACATTAATAGTTGGGCCAAAATTTTCTTTTATTAAACATATACATTCTTTACAAAAGATAGTATCATGTACAAAAACTATCAAAACTAGGTGGACAGTGTAGCCATTTCTCCTCACGTGCGACGTCCATCCGACTGTGTCCTCACCTAGATCCTGTAAAAATATAGGAAACAACAGGTGGAGCACAAAAACAATGCCAGTAAGTAAATCCTCTACTCATCTATCCCGTAACTCTCTCTCTCTAATTCTTTCCTTACAACTGCATTTTACTCTCTCTCTATACTTCTATATTTTCTCTTTCTCATAACTTTTTCTACTAACTCTCTTTTGTAATTCACGGCCTCATTACTGGAGGCACGGCCGGGACTCGCTCTCACTCTCCGTGACTTCTACTCATTCTAGCGATCGGACTCGGTTATGCATGATTGGAACCCTTGGCCATGTGAGCATGTAATCTCTCTCGGGTATATCGTGGTATAGCCCTCATCCGCATGACTCTATGGGGTACACACTTTTCTCTCTCATACTCAAGCCACTCTCTCTCTTTGCGGCGTACATACGGGAATACTCTACCATTATCAGGGTCCCCACGCACAACCTATTCTATTCTCTTTTTCTCTCTTTTCTCATAATGAAGCTCGCACTCAAAGTTCTCTACTTTTCTTACCTCTTTCTCTAATGCAATTAATGCATATGGATTACTCATGCTCATTAATGCACTCATGAAATGCAATTATGCCATAGCATAATTAAGGTTCTCTACTCTTACTCATGCCTTACTCAAGATATTCATCATACAACTCATGTGCATATAAAACTCTACTTGATCTATCACTCTTCTCCCTATTTAATCATCCCAAAATGGGAGAAATCCCTCATACTCTCTAAGTTCTATCAAAGAAGACACTCCCCAAGGATTTGGCTCAAAACTCTCTCCAACCTCCATCAAACTCAACTCAAGCTCAACTCAACACATAAAATCTCAACTTTTCTCATAACTCAAGTATATACAACAATAAATAGAAATAACCAGCCTCTCATCACATTTCTCAAAAACATAATATATACACATACATACATAAATCTCTATTCAAAGAGTTCTTAAATCTAACTTGGGTTGGATTTACTTACCTTGTGGGTAATAAATTCTCTAGCACTTTTCTTCCCCTTGTTGTCTTGTCTGTCTCTAAACTTTAAACAACAATAACAACATAAGACTTCAACAAATCATAAAAAAATTCTCATAAGCAAGAATCCTTACTTAGGATGCTTTAGATGAAATCTCTACTAACAACTACCCAAAGCTCCCTAAAATTCCTTAGAAATCTTGGAAGATTGAATGAAGGATGGGAAGAAAATAGAGAGTCAAATGGCGGTGGAATGGGTGAAATGAGGGTTTACTAAACTTAATCCCTTGTTTAGCTCATTGTACAACACTCTTTCTGTAACAACTTCTTTCTACTATCATATTCATAAATATATCAATAAAAAGACAGGTATATTTATCAAAAAGGTTGGGTCCAAAAATTTTCTTTACTTAATAATACATCTTACATAGTACAACTCATTTGTACAAAAGACTCTAAAAAAGACAGTGGACAGGCAGCCAAGTCTCCCGCTTGTCAACGTCCATCCGACCAGGTCCTCACCTATGTCTTGTACAACAAAGAAAACAACGGAGTGAGCACAAAGATGTCCAGTAAGTAAATCTTCTACTCTATAATCCCGTGCATTACTCAACAATTCTTTTCGTACTCTTGTCACTTTTTCTAATTCTAGTTCTCGCTATTCTTTCTTTCTTTCTATTTCATCCATGGAGAATATCATAACCATGCATGGACGAGATATTAAAGCATAACAATGCATTTTTTTTTCTATTCTTTCTTATTCTTATTCTTTGCCAGTCTTGGTCGATGCATGGATCAGAACCTTGACCATGTGAGTGTACTCTCTTTCATGTATAGCTCTCATCTGCATGTATTCTCATGGCTATACAAATCTGTTCTCTCTCATTCCACTCTCTCATGGCAGAGACCGCTCTCTCTCATGGCGGTCTACATGCGGGTAACTCACACTCACGGGTTCCCCATCGCACAACCTATTTTCTTTTCTTTTCTATAGCACTTAATAATATTTTATTCTTAGTGCTAGTTCTTTCTTTCTCTTATTCTAAGAGAATGGTTTTTCTTTTATCTCTTATCTTAGAGTGTTTCTTTCTCATTTGTCATGTGATTACTCAATTAAAAATATGCATAAGGATGGCTCATGCCTAAAATCTTTCTTATATGCATTCATGACATGCAAATATGCTATGCTGCATAAAGTAAGGTTCTCTACTTCTACATGCTTCTTTTAGACATTTCATCAACAATATGGTGCATAAAACTCTATTCTAATGTTAATGATACTTCTTTCTTAATCCATTAAAATAGGAGTTCAACTCCTTTAAATCATCACACATCCTGCAAAGAAAACACACTTCAAATATTCCTCTCAAATTCTTCTAATTTTCTCCATATTTCTACCAAAACTTATCAACACAATCCCCCCTACTCATGGTGGGAATTCTTTCATAAAATAACATTGAACTCATTCATGAATTCATTAACTCATTTCAAACATAGAAATTCAAGCATTAAGCATATATAAAATCTCTACACATCATTCAATCAAGTAAATCACAACTTAGGTGAATTTACTTACCTTAAGCTCAAGGAGAAACCGCTTAAGCTCTTTACTCTTGATGGCTTGATACTGCCTCTTAAACCTTCAATACAAACTCAATAAGGATTCTACTTTTTCAACAATAAAACTTACATATAGAGTAAGGATTCTCACCTTTTAGTGCTTAGGATCAACTTGTATCAATATCTAGTCAAAAGCTCTTCAAAGATCCTTGGAAAATTGAAGGAAAATTTGAGAGAATTGAAGGATAAAAGAGGCGGTGGTGAAGAAGCAAATGAAAGGATTTCTAAAGCTAAACCCTTAATATCTCATATTTTCTCCACTCTTTCCCAATATACCCTTGCTCATTCTTTTAAATTCCACCTATGACCTTTCATTCTTTGCAAAAACATCCCCATTCAAACTATTCTCCAAGCAATTTCCTTGCATTTCACTCCCCACTTTTCCTGCTAATTAGGGGTAGAATTGTCATTGAGTCCCAAAAGGAAAAATTCTCTAAAACTCAAGGGAAAAATTCAACCGAGTCTTCGCCATGGCGAAGCTATTTCTTCGCCCCGGTGAAAACTCACAGCAGCTACCCAGGATGTAGCACTTCATCACCACGGCGAAGCTTCTTCTTCGCCCTGGCGAAGACTGTAACATCAAGATTTCGCCAAGTCTTACAAATTTTCAGGGCAATCACTCAACCAAACCAATACACCCTTTCACCCAAGGGTAAACCAAGCAATAATAACAACAT